>NC_058130.1:446021828-446081488 GCF_016433145.1 Gracilinanus agilis | reverse complement strand
GGGGGGGGGGGGGGGGGGGGGTGAAGGGGAAAGTAGGGGCATGAAGCATATAAATAGTTTAAAAATGAATATTAATAAATGTTTAAATTTAAAAAAAAGATATAGGGATGACTCTTTGAGAGAGAGCTGGGGAAGGAATCCAGTAGGAGATACAGATGATGTAAAAACAAAAGAAATAAACAAAAACTCTAAAATTTTTTTATTTAAACAGAACTTTGAACCACAAATAATTTGATTTTGTAAGTGGCTGGAGACATTTTTAGCTATTTGTCACCTTTCTAGTTGGCTATTCATTTTTCATATTTTCTCAGAACACATTTAAAACAACTATGAAATAAATTTTTATAAATAGGTTTTCTTTCATAACTTAAACACTGGCTAATGTTTGTATCCAAAGTCTTTTTGGATCCCTTCAAGAAATTACTTTGTAAAACTTTAATACTTACTTTAGTACATGTTGTATTCCCCAGAACATAAGCTTCTTATGAACGAAAACTTTCCTTTTCTTATAATTTGTAACTAGTATAGTGACTTAAACATAATAAGAATTTAATAAATGTTTAATTACACTGAAAAACATAACATGAAAAATCAATAGTCTAAAAGGAGAAATAGGATGACAGTGGTAAGAAGACAATTATAGCCAACTAGAAAGGTCAAAATTAAAACTGAGTTTATTATGAAAAAGTATGGTTAATATCTTCTTCTATACTAATTATACTGACCTCAGGGATCGTTTCCAAAGAAAGGTTACAAAATGGAGGTCTCCACATTTTATGGAAGATTTTTCATACATCTCATCAAAGGAAAAAACAATTCATCACTATTAATAGGGATGCATGGAAAGTGTAGGTGTAGAGTGACCCAAGGCAAATAGGAAGAGGTCTGTCAGTGGCTATTCACAATCATCGTCATCCTTGAGGTAGCTAGATCAATGTATAAATTTAGAGAATTATTTATGCCCCCCCAAATCACTCCTGTAAGAAGCCAATCAAAGTAATTTCTTAGTGCATCTTTTTGAAACTATGATTAGGATTGTTTACTGTTACTAATTATTATTTTAATAGTGGGTCTTCCTATTTTACCTAGGCTAGGAGTGTAGGGGTTATTTATATTGAATGCCATGGGATCATCTAGTTTCACTTCCAATTGGGACAAGGTTACCCCTTCATTAGCAACCTAGTGCCCCCTCATTCCTGCACACTCACCATATTGATGCTCTATTCATCAATTTTGTTCAGTGTAGCTCATAACTCCCAAGCTCAGGATATTCACCAGCCTTGATCTCTCAAGTAGCAAGGATTACAGCTGTGTTGCATCTTTAACAATTTTACTTCTTTGCTGATGGACTCAGCTCATCAAAAATGAAGTACTTCTACATACGTAGGAAAACAAGCCAACCGTAACAGCATATTTTGCTACAAGAAATTTAATTCAACCTACTTAAATTTTCACACTAAAGTATCCAATCCTAACATATAAGTATTTTAGTAATCTTTCTCCTTTCAATTTAAACTGAGATTCTTGTAATATCTTAATGAATTTTGTTTTAAAAAGAGGCAACAAACTTCATTGATTTGATACTAATATCCTTTATTACAATACTAATATTATATATTATATACTAATATCCTCTATTAATTCAGTCTATTATCAGCAATGAAGAATTCTAACAGTTTAGTCCAAGGAGTGGTATATCACTTCTACAGTTGTCCTCTTTTACTTCATTGCCTTAGCAAACAATCCATTTTTATCCAATCAGAACAGGAAGCTGCAGGCAATAGGCAATGATCAGGTCAGAAATTCAGGCCACACAGAAGGAAACTGGAGAGACAAAATCAGACTGTAATCAGCTTTTGTCTAGGTTATTTCAAGGGTGTGGAGAATAGCATCAGCCTAGAGACACTGTTCTACTCCAAGAATAGATTATAGAATTTCACATTATGATTAGTCTTTGTATTTATCAAGATTCCTGCAATCTTTAATAAATATAATTATTTAAAATATTATATACACGCACAAACAATCTAGAGTAAGAAAAAAAGATTTATTCTTCTCGCACAAAACCAAAGAAAAGTCTTTTGCCACCAAAGAATTGTACTGACAGGAGAAGAGGGGAAAATATTTTACTTTAAATTTATGGGTGAATCAGGATTGGTTTTTTAAAATTGTATCATAGCAGTAAAGAATTCCTGACAACTTCACCAATAGATGTTAATGGTCAAAAGTGATTTTTCAATATTGCTCAATAATGATACACTCATGAAACCTTCCCTATACAATCCATTTCGAAAGATTCATTTTTTAAAAAAGGATAAAAAGACAGAAAAATTGATAGGCTTCCTTCAAATAAAAGATACAACTGTGCCTAGAGAGAAGAGAGGGCAGAAGACAGAAAAGGGTAAAGGCAAGAAGAATAAAAGGCAAATAAACAATTGCTGAATCAGACAACTTAGGGGGAAAAAAATCTTCACTTAAAATAGCAAGAGTTTAAAAAGACTGCCCCTCTTCTGTGTGGGGTGGGGAGGAGGTGGTACAAAGACCATCTCTTGAGATCTTGTAAGGAAAGTCAGAATACAAACCAGATACTGAGTGCTGACAAATACTGATTCACTGCTCAAGTCACACTTAACTCATGTATGAAATGAGCAATTCAACCATTTAAGGAGTTGTGGGGAGGGGAAGCTTTTAAAAAAAAGTGTCTGTTTTTAAACAGAACTCTATTTAGAGTATCGTTCTGATTCACCACCATCTCTTATGACCACTCTTCTTAGCCAATCTTCAATGCCTGTATTTGTCCAGTAGTAAATCAAATGTCATTTTTTTTCCAAGTTAGGAATAAGAAAAAAAATTCATGTCACTGCATAGCAATAATACATTAACATGATTCCTCAGTTTTGGGATTTCGAAACTGCAGGATCTTGGTAAAAAAAAAGAAAGAATTTGGGAGCATTTAATGAAAGGAAGAACCCTCACTTTTCCAGAATAGTTTTTTTCAGTTTCTAGCTCCACCACCGGTGTATTAGTATTATTTTCCACATCCTCTACAACATTTATCATTTCCCTTTTTTGTCATTATAGCCAAACATGTTAAGTATGAAGTGATATCTCAGAGTTGTTTTAATTTGAATTTCTCCAATTAATAGGAATTTGTAGCGTTTTTTCATATAACTAAGGATATTTTAATTTATTCATCTGAGAACTGCCTGTTCATATCTTTTGACCATTTATCAGTTAGGTAATCATTTGTATTCTTATAAATTTGCCTCAGAAGATCTCTCACTTATCCAACATACAAAATTACATAGTAGGATTCTTATCACACAAAATGAAGGCACTTAACAAATAAATGGCTAAACATAATGTGTAACAATAACTGCTAAACTGACCCATAAAATAATCATTTCTATTCTTGCATTTTTCAAGTTTATCATCTGAAAACTTAAGAATTATTCATTTTTTCCCTTTTTAAGAGTCATACATTCTTGCCTTACATTCATTACCTAGTCATTCTCTTGATCTATGAAAAACACCAAAGAATTCTCTTTCTCCAAGTGACTCTCTCCTCCTCCCTCCTCACCCTGTCAACTTATACAACTTTAAATTTTACAAAAGCAATGGTATCCATTAACAAAGTTCCTGCTTTGTACATAATAACCCTGAGAGGGTGAAATTTTAGGCAAAGAAGAACAGAACTATGAACACTGCAAGGATAAGAAACTGGATGGGGAAAGTAAATGATATAAACCCAGACATCCGTAATCCTATGGGATTTGTGAAAATCAAAATAGTTTCTCAGTTACAATGAAAAATGAAAGTTGACTAATGTGGGATTTTGTTTTGCCTGACTATGTTTACGTGATAAAAAGATTCTTTATTTCTCTTTCTTTTTTGATGTATACGAGGAAGTAATGGAGGGGGGGTAGAAAATGAATGTTTGATAATTGAACAAATAAAATAATAAGAACCTTAAAAATAAATAAAAATCTAGAAAATAGTAGTTAAAAAGGGAAAGAGGTGGCTAATAAAGGCAGAGGGGAGATATAGCTTGATATGCTATGGTTATTTTATATACAATATTTGTTGTTTAAGCTGCACAATATTCTCCAGAGGTAGGGAAATATGTGGTGAAGGCAACAAGTGTCCAAGAATAATGGAGTTAAAATCAGGTGAGAGCCTCTACAAAAGGAGCCCAATTTTGACAGTTTAGTGAAGGAAACTGGGACTTAAGTGAAAGACCTTTAATCCTTGGGAAAATAGTGGGGATTTTGTTGTTGTTGTTGTTAATAGTTCTAGTCAATTGAAAACTAGAATGGAAGCCAGGAAGACCTGGGTTCAAGTTCCATCTCTAACATATATTGGTTGTATAACCCTGTACAAGTCAAAAATTAACCTCTCAATGCTCTAAGTAATTCTTTCAGACTGTAAGTAGCAGAGAAAACAACTACATAAGTGGGGTGAACTTGCTCACCTGTGAGTTTCCTACTAATGAAATCATAGATCCAGTCCCTATCCTTTTGGCAATACAACCAAACACAAAGGGCTACAGTGAGAAAGATAGTTTGTCAGAGAAACATATATACACAGAAATGATGACTATGGGGAAATTTTAATACTAGAAATTTGAAGTCATTAAATTTTATCTGCTACTACTACTACTTCTAGCAGTAAACATTTTATATAGCATTTTAATCTTTATAAAGTACTTTCCATAAATTATCACATTTTATCCTCATAATAATCTATCATCATGTACATTGAGGTTAAGAAACTGAGACCCAGAGAATTTAAATGGTATGTTTAGAGCTTAATGTCTAAGGCAAGATTCAAATTCAGATCTACCTAACAATAAGTTTGGGACTTTATTCATTAGTGTTCCCCCAAATATGAAAAATTTACTGTCACACCATGAATTCATTTAGTTCCAGATCCATTTATGTATTTACATAGCCTAATTTTTATTGCATTTCATGGGTGTATCTTTCATATTCTTTACAGTCATACATTATAAGCTTTATGAAAGCTGGGATTATTTTCATTTGTCTTTAGGATAGACTGGTGGCACAGAATATAGAGTATGGGGCTTAGAATAAGGAAAACCTGAGTTCAAATTTTGTCTCAGACCCTTGCTAACTATGTAACCCTGGACAAATCACTTAAATTTTATTATCCTCAATTTTCTCATCTATACAATAGGGACAATAAAAGTATCTACTTCCTGGGACTGTTGTGAGGATCAAATGAGATAATAATTTTAAAGTAGTTGGCACATAATAAGTGTTATATTACTTAGCTATCTGGCCCGGTATTTTAAAAAGTGTCATAAACATAGCTGGCATTCACTAAAATGTTTCCTAAATGAATGAACTCCATTAAGCTCTATCCTAAACACAAGGATAGAACTAGTCATTCGTAATTCTCTTGCCATGGTACTCAAGATAGCAGGAATTCATTTCTATTCAGGTCAGAGAATCATAGGTTTAGAGCTCAAAATTTTTAGTTCTAGAATTTTAAAGGCCAAATCCAAACTCTGCCTTTTACAGCTGAGGAATCTATGCCCAAAGAGACTAAGTTCATTTTACAGAAACCACGAATGAATCTGCCAAAAAAAAAAAAAAGAAATGAATTCTGAACTTTGCTCTTGTGAAAACAACAAAACTGAAAACAACACAAAATAAAACTTAACTCTGGTAACCTTCCTAGAAAGTGAAATATTTTCAGACATAATAAATAGTAGTTAATTTTATCATATGACTGTCAATGCCTTCTTCACCAAAATTTCATCAACAATGCAGAAGGCAATGTGAATTCACTCAGTTTGTCATAACAGAAACCAGAATCTATGAAATCTAAGTATTGGGTATGGAAATCACTGCTCATTAACCAAATATTTTTAGAGATAACTTGCAAGACCTCATAAGCACTAACAAAACACAAACAAGAGGCCATTTGAGAAATATATACTTCTTAATATCATGTTTGTAATCCTTAAATAGCATATTAAATAAGCTAAATATATAAGCAAATGTTTGCAAATGAAGCTTTATAAAATAAAAAGTCAGGATTTGAAAAAACCTTTAGATAAGAAAATATTAATGCTGACTAATTATATTTGTTTTGAGTAGCTCCCTTTACCTTATCCTAAAGGAAAATAATTATTTATGCAATGAATTTATGTAATAACTGAAAGTAAAATTTTAAATTATGTTAATTAATAGTATCTAGCTCAGATAGATCATATAAATTATAGCAAAAATGTACAAATGTACAAATTCAGTTCAAAAAATGTGGTATGTTTTTTTAAATCTGTAAAGATTTCTATGTCTAAAAAATACATGAACTATCAGTTTGTAAGTTTTAACAAACTGGAGGACTGGAGGACTTTAAATCAGAGCTGTCTCATACTTTGTAGGTCCCATTGTATTATTAGCACAGTATCAGCAAAATAGCCCAAGCCCAATAAATACCTATTGTCAAGGAATAAAGTGAGACACTGTCACACAAGGAAGTTACTAAGTCATTTAGGTACATTCCTAGCTTAAAGTGCTCTTTAAGGTGACATGAGAAAAGACAGATCGACATAGATTGATGATAGAGATAGAGAGAGATGGATGGATGACATAAAAATGTATTCATCATTTCTATCTTCAGGCATTTTTCTCTTTTTAATTATAATTTTTACAAATTACATGTAGATGCAATTTTAATCATTGTTTTCAGATATTTTGCAATACATTTTCTCTCTCTCCCTCTTTCTCTTCCCTCCTCCCTGAGACATCAAGCAATATGATAACGTTACATGTGTGCTATCATGTGATATATATTTCATGTTCACCATATTGTGAAAGAAGAGACATATCACTTATACTAGAAAAAACTCATGAATGAAATGAAGTGAAAAATAGTATGCTTCAATCTGCATTCAGACTCCATCACTTCCTTCTATGGTGGTGGACAGATTTTTTTGTCATGAGTCCCTTGGAATTGTCTTGAATACTTGCATTACTGATATTTCAGTCATTCACAGTTAATCATTGAATATTATTGCTGTTATGACATTCAAAGTTTTCTTCAAGGCATTTTTAACAAAAAAGAACCATTCAAAAATTAGCATGAATAACAGAGTATTGTTGAGAGTCAGCTTGGTATAATAAAGTTAGCCTTTAGAAGGAGGAACTTGATTTGGGTCCTTCTTCTGATTTTTGTCTTAGTATGAGCAAGTCACTAATTTCCCTGAGCCTGGTTTTCTCACTTGTAAAATAATTATTGCAACACTTGAAATACCTACCTCAGAAGCCAATAAGTTGAATTTTTTTCTGCCAATAATATGTATGTATTACTATGAAAGGCTTCAAGTTGAAAGAGGGAAGGGATTAGGTAATGACAAAGAGCATCAAAAAAAATTTTTTTTAATGTTAGAGGAGAATAAAACTAAAGTGCAAAAGGGGACACAATAATTTTGTTCTATTTGTTAAGTTGCATATCTTTTGTTGTTGTTTTTTTTAAAAGCAAATCTGTGACAGAAGTTCACAATTCTGTATACAATTCTCTCACCTGTTATATGCATCTTGAAATTTTTGTATTGTGATTAAGCTTACAATGAAAAAAAATTAAAGGAGTATTATTCTCACAATTCAGACAAAGGTTCTAGTTGAAGCTCTGTTAATAAATGGGTAATATTGGGCAAATCTTTGCTTTCTCTGCACTGTTTCCTTACCTATAAAATAATGTGATTGCAACTACATAATCTTCAAGGCTTTTTTCTCCTTCTAAAGTACTAAGATTGTATTTTTCTTAATCAGTATAGATTTACAGTAAGTTTCAAATTATGATTAATTTTCAATTAAGGCAAAAATCCTTGAGCAGTTATTTCCCTCCCTCTGAGGGGCACAATGCCTGACAAACAAAGCCAGCATCCCATCTTATACAGTGCCAAGAGTACAGAGCCATGTGTCTAGAAACCTGTGTTCTAACCTATAGTTCTGCCTCTAATCTTTTGTCCTTTCTGGTGTTTTTCTTCATAGAATTTCAAACTGGAAGATGCTACTTATCAACCTCCTTCATGTTCATGAAGATTGAAGATTGAAGAAATCTGAGGCTTAGAAAGATGAGGTAACTAGCCCCAAGTCAAGCAGGTATTAAGTGGCAAAACCTTAACTCCAAATCCACTAGTCTTTCCTCATGGAAAATGAAGGGAATGGACATGAAGTTCTCTACTGTCTCAAACAATTCCAGTTCTCTATTGTAGCTGTAAGGTATCACTCATTAATACCTGAGCAGTTTTGTTGCTGAAAGGGCCAAAAGAAAAAGCACATTTGCATAAATCAACTTGTGAAGAATGTACAATCATGCCCCTTTCAAAGGTAAATAGGTTGGTGGCTAAAAGGTACTGAACTTTTGTTAAATAAAGAACTGGCAAAATCAATGAAGAACCACAGTTGTCAGTGAGCAGTTTGACTGCAAAAAGGAGAAAATGAACTTCTGAATAAATAAAAAGGCTTAAATCATTTTGTAATGCATATAAGATAAAATGGCCCTTTCATATGTGAACAGTTTGGTGAATAAAAGGAGGTAGTGAAAGTAGTTTTATATAGTAAAAATTGATAAAGGACAAGTGTGAAGTAACAGTTTTAAGAGGCACAAAATGTTAAGAGGCTAACTTTGAGAACTGTTCCCTGGCTAATTTGCATGTAACTTCTTTTTAAGGCTCCAGAGACATAATTTCTTAGAAAATTATAACTCAAAGAGTAGTTTTGAAACTGTTGATTTTATAAATAATAGGAAAATGTATTTTGTGAATTTTTCCTTTAACAAGGGGAAGGGTAACAGAAGGCTCTATGATCTGAGCCATTTGACAGGATTAAAAAGAAAAATTCAGCAAGAGGTGGAAAAGTTATCTTTTCCAGAATTATGTGAAGAAAATAGCAGTTGGGGTGTCAGCTGACTAGAAACCCTCCCCCCCTTCCCACCCCCTCAGGCTGTTGCTTGATTGGCTGGAGGAAGGCTGAAAACTAAATAGAAAACACTTATTATCATTTAATGCCATCTAAAGTTTAAGAGAAGTAAAGTCTCTAGTATAGAAATGGCAAACCTATGGTATGTGTGCTAAAGATGGCACACAGAGTGCTCTCTGTGGGCATACCCTATCTCCCATTCATCACTACAAAGGTGAATGACTCTGGGGAGTTGCTCCCCTCCCCCTCTCCACCTAGCTTCCTCACCCATCTGCCCAGCAGCCCAATGGGAGCACATAGGGGGTAAGATGGGCAGCTCATAGGCAACAGAGCTGGAGGGGAGCAGAGAGCTCAGACCACTCCCCTCCCCCTCTCTACTCTAGTTGAGGCGATTCTTTACTTCACCCACCCCTCCACCCAGCAGCCCAATGGGAGCACTTCCTCCCTCCCCTGTGTAGGGTAAAGGGACAGTAGGGGGAGAACACAGCATTAGGTCTGGGATGGGATGGAGTAGGGGCAGAGCCTGGCACTCCATCTCTTAAAAGTTAACCATCGGGGGCAGCTGGGTAGCTCAGTGGATTGAGAGCCAGGCCTAGAGACGGGAGGTCCTAGGTTCAAATCTGCCCTCAGACACTTCCCAGTTGTGTGACCCTGGGCAAGTCACTTGACCCCCATTGCCTACCCTTACCACTCTTCTGCCTTGGAGCCAATACACAGTATTGACTCCAAGACGGAAGGTAAGGGTTTAAAAAAAAAAAAAAAAAAAAAAAAAAAAAAAAAAAAGTTAACCATCACTGTTCTAGTAGATGCCTTTTACTCACTCTGGTTTAAGAAAAAATAGCAAATGACCTTGTTGCTCATTTACTGTTATATTCAATGGCTGACAGTTGATTGTAAGATACAGAATCCTGGTGAATGATGAATTAACTGGGTTTGTCTGCATTGTCCAGAGAACCAGCCTGTTGACTTGTACAGTTTTCTAGTTAAAGGGATATGCTAGCCAGTGGATTAGAATAATATTTTCTCAGTGCCCTTTTAAGAATTATAGCAAGTGAAGGAAAAAAAAAACCACAACTACAAAAAACTAATGTCATTGCTTCATCAGTTCATGAATAGAAAAGATGAAGTATTCATCCAGCAAGAAAATAATGAAAAGCAGAAAGAAAGCAGCCAGGACAAAATCAGATTCCTGTGATACAGATATTAATGAATGTACCAATACATCAGAATCTGCATCCCAGAGTTTTAAGTTATCCCAAACACATGGCTTTTCCTCATTCACATTCCTTGACAGGTTTCTGGGTTAGCCACTCATCCCTAAAGATACTTGAGGACATGGTAGAATAAGATGTATTGATTATTCCTGAATTTGCTTTCTATTATCTGTGATGTAGTAATTATTGTTGCTCTTGACTTATTGTTATGTTTCCTCATCTGTAAAACAAGGGAGTTAGACTAGATGGTCTCTTGGATCCCTTCTAGTTCTAAATCTATAATCCATTCCATAAATTTCTGCTAAAGGTTGGGTTCATAAATCTTTTGAAATTGATAACAATATAGAAGACCAAATGCAACTTCCCAATAGATAAAGCGGTCAAAAGACCCAAACACCTTTCCTAGACTTTTACAATCTTAGTTCCTAACCTCTAAGATGCTTCTAATTTATCATGTATATCTCATTTATATATACTTCTTTCCTTCATTGATTAGATTGTGAGCTCATTGAGAAAAGGGTCTGATTTGTTCATTCCTTTGTTTTCGTCTTTCTTTGCATACCCAGGACTTAGCATTGTATCTAGTACAAAGTAGGCCCTTAATGAAATCTAGCTGATAAGCAATCGCTACTTGTTTTTAAAATAAGAAATGCAAACAAGCAAAAAGTCATATAAAAGCATGCTCCAAATCACTAATAATTATAAGTTTCTCTTGTCTAGCCAGGAAGGTGGTAGACTCCTAAGGTTTTGAATGTGGCATATGTTGTCATAGATGGCCAATATATTAGTTTGTTTTTCATAACTATACTTTTTTTTCCCCAAGGGAGAGCTATTTGGGTAAAGGGTCAATTGGGAAGTCAGAGCAATGACACCCCCTAAAAAAAAATCAATAAAACATTTATTGACTTTAGGCAGGTCATTTAACCTCTTACTATTCCCCAAACATTCTCTAAGATTCTCATGTTACATAGAAGATGCCCATCTCCACTGGCAAAGGAAGTTCTTCACTGGGAACTCTCTGAACTAGACAACAGTCAGGTGGTACAATAGATAGAACTTTAGATCTGGAGTTAAGAAGAACTGAGTTCAAGTACAGCCTTAGACAATTATTAGCTGTGTGATCCTGGGCAGTCACTTAATCTCCATATGCCTCAGCAGCTTCATGTATAAAGTGAACATAAAAACTGTTCCTACCCCACCTGCTGTGAGGCTAAAACAAAATATTTGTAAAGTGCTTTGCAAGCCTTAAAGCATTGTATTAATGCTAACTATTATTATTATTATTTTATAAACTCTTACCTTCTGTCTTGGAGTCAATACTGTAAGGGTAAGGGTAGGCAATGGGGGTCAAGTGACTTGCCCAGGGTCACACAGCGGGGAAGTATCTGAGGCCAGATTTGAACCTAGGACCTCCCATCTCTAGGCCTGACTCTCAATCCACTGAGTTACCCAGCTGCCCCTGCTAACTATTATTATTGCTACACCAATTGAATCAGAAGTCTGACAACAAAAATTAAACTAGCACAAACATTCCATTTATAAAAGGATGCAATTTTAGGAATTAACAAACCCAAGTTTGACCCTAGTTCAGACTTTTACTAACTGGCCAGGAGTAAATCACTCTATCTCTCCAAACCTCAGTTTCTTTTCAATAAAAATGAGGAAAACAAAGAGCTGATACTCTCACTTTCAAGGTTATGTTATGAGGAACTTACACAATATGTGTAAAAGCATTTTGCAAACTGTGTAGTGCTGTATAAATGCCATTTATTATCATTGCTACTACTACCACTGATCAAAATGTAATCAGTAAACCTACTTCATAGCCTCTTTCACTGAACCAGTTTGAAATAGTTTTCTCTTTGTTTCTGCTTCCTGACACAGACTCATGCTAGCCTATGTCTGCAGATGGCAAAAACGGCAACCATGCCACCTTGGCAGCTGACAGCCAGAATTTCAGAAAAGCCTAAATTTAGCTAATAAATCACTTCTGGATCTTTTAAATTATTTGTTTAGTCTCATTGTCTATACAACCAAAAGGAATTATTCATTAGCATTTGTTAGGAAAGTCAGTTTAACACTAACAAAGTATGTTATATGAATGCCATCTGCAGCAGAAGTCAGATGACCACTAGTAAAAATGCTTCACATCTTCTGAGGTTATTTCTAATCTGAAAGTCTATGACTCAATGGGCTTTTAAGATGACTAGGTTGTAGCTTGGACTCTATAATTTCAGAAGTCCCTTCTAGTTATAGATCTATCAGCCTATTCTATTTATATAGTGCCTTAAGAGTTATAAAGTGATTTGCAGAAATTATTTGATCTGTGTCTTAAAACAACTCTATAAGTACTACAAATATTATTCCAATTTTCAACTGGGGAAACTAAGATGGAAAGATATTAGAGATAGGTAATTTGCCCAGTATCACACAACTAGGAAGTGTTGGAGGTGGGATTTGGACCCAAGAAGCACAGATAAATAGATGAAAAACAGATTTTTTTTTTTTGCAAATTCTGAACTCTATCAAGCAACTCCTTTATTTTACTTTAGAACACAAAGTCTCCAAGCAGTCCTCTTTTTGTATTGTAGAGAGCCAAGACTTACAGACAGCAAGCAGATCTATATTTATACTGACCTTTGCCTTCAGGGCAAGAGTAGCCTGGACAGATACTTTTAATTTAGATATGAAAAGAAATGGGCCTTTGTTGCCAATGGTTTGGCTTTTAATTAATGACAAGCGAACATACAGAAACAATATTAGTTTAAATGGGTCAAATTTACCAGTAGCTTCTAGTAGCTTATCTTCAAAACTTAAGTCATTCTGAAAAATATAACCTTTCAAATGCAGAGCTCCATGATCTCAGTGCTAATAAAATAATAAAAATAACATGCATTTATATTTTAAATTTACAAAGAACTTTCATTACAGATGTTGAACTTGAGTCTTAGTGGCCCCCTGGGTTCAAGCCCTATCTTCAACACTTAGTAACTGTGGGATCCTAAAATCTATCAGTCTTTGTTTCCCTATCTGAAAATGGCAATAATACCTGTAATATCTACCTCACATCACTGTTTTAAGACCAAATAATTTCTTTAAGTTCCTTTACAAATCTTAAGGCACTATATAAATATAGGATAGTTGATCAGTAGCTAAACGAACTTTTAAAGTTATCAAGCCCAGCCTTCTCATTTTACATAAGAAGTATATATTCACTTTTTTACAAATAGGGAAATGGAGGCAAAAGGAAGATAAATGAGTTGTTGGTTGTAGAGAGCAAGTATGTTAGAGGCAGTATTCAAAACCCAAGTTTCCTAATTCCAAGCAATTGCTGGTGAGTGCACCATCAAACTAAATCTTCAGAGTCCCAACCACAATCAAGGGTGTACCAACTTGACTATGGATTTGGGCATCTCTCTAGAAATTCTTCCTCATTTGGGAGTCATAAACTTCCTTCAAAGTTCAAGTACCATTCTCCTTTCCTGATTGCCTACCCAAACACAAATTATCTCACATTTACTTTGCAGTCATTTTGTATTTATTTATATGTATTTTCCCCTAAAAACTACAAACTCCTTCAGAAGCATTGTTCAGATTTGGGATTTTCTTGGCAAAGATAATGGAGTGGTTTGCCATTTCCTTCTCAAGAGCATTTTACAAATGGGAAACTGAGGCAAACAGGGTTATGTGCCTTGACCAGGGTCACACAGCTAGTAAGTGTCTAAGGCCAGATTTGAACTCAGAAAGATGAATCTTCTTGAGTTCAAGCCTGACACTTTATCTGCTGTGCTACCTTGAGAACAAGGACCTCTAAAGTTTGTCTATCTCCCTTGCTAATCATGATGCCTGTTAAGTGCTTTTCAAATGACTGTGTTTCCTTATCTATAAAACTGCTATTCAGAGAAAAAAGACCCAAATGCTATCTAGAGCAACCACCAAAGACAACAAAGAACTCAACCTGACCATAAAAATGTGGAGATTTATTTAAAGTAAGCCATTAAGGGATAGTATAGGAAGAGCACTATTATAAGAGTTAGAAAGAGCCTGGGATAATGCTGTGACCCCCAACTAACTCTGTGGCTTTGTTCCATCAAATAAGATGATAGACAAAGAATGAGAATTCAGAAGTCATCTAGTTTGCTTCCTCTACTTTATGGATGAGAAAATTGAGATCCCCCCAAAGGGAAATGACTTGTTTAAGATTGGACAATTTCCCAAACCTATCAAACTACCAAGAAACATTTTTATAGAATTAGAAAAAAATTATAACAAAGTTCTTTTGGAAGAACAAAAGATCAAGAATATCTAGGGAACTAATGAAAAAAAAAGTGAAGGAGTGGGGCATAGCAGTATCAGATCTTAAACAGTACTATAGAAGGATGGATCAATGGAATAAACTTGGATTAATTGACTTCAGCAAGATAGTGTACAATAACACAAAAATCCTAGATTTGGGGACAAGAACCCACTATTTGAAAAAAACTGCTGGGAAAATTGGAAAACAGTATGGGAGAGATTAGGGTTCAATCAACATCTCATATCCCATACCAAGATAAATTCAGAATGGGTAAATGGCTTAAACATAAGGAGGGAAATTATAAGTAAATTAGGTGAACATAGAAAACCTGTCAGATCTATGGGAAAAGAAAGAATTTAAGACCGAGCAAGAGAAAGAGAATATTACAAAATGTAAAATGAATAATTTTGATTACATTAAATTAAAAAGGTTTTATACAAACAAAACCAATGCAACCAAAATTAGAAGGGAAGCAACAAATTGGGAAAAAATCTTTATAACAAAAACCTCTAACAAAGGTCTAATTTCTCAAATTTATAAGGAGCTAAGTTAATTGTACAAAAAAAATCAAGCCATTCCCCAGTTGATAAATGGTTAAGGGACATGAATAGGCAGTTTTCAGAATAAAAAAAAATCAAAACTATCAATGAACACATGAAAAAGTGTTCTAAATCTCTCATAATTAAGAATTGCAAATCAAAACAAATCTGAGGTACCACCCCACACCTGGAAAGACTGGCCAATATGACAGCAAAGGAAAGTGATAAATGTTGGAGGGGATGTGGCAAAAATGGGACTCTAATACACTGCTGGTAGAATTGTAAGTTGATCTGACCAGCCTGGAGGGCAATTTGAAACTATGAGCAAAGAGCTTTAAATGACTGCCTGCCCTTTGATCCAGTCATACCACTGCTGGGTTTGTACCCCAAAGAAATAATAAGGAAAAATATGTGTACAAAAATATTTAGAACCATGCTCTTTTTAGTGGCAAAAATTTAGAAAAGGGGGTATCCATTGATTGGGGAATGGCTGAACAAATTGTGGTATCTGATGATGATGGAATACTATTGTGCTGAAAGAAATAATGAACTGGAGGAATTCCTTGTGACACGGAAAGACTTCCAGGAATTGATACAGAGCAAAAGGAGCAGAACCAGGAGGACATTGTACACAGAGACTGATATATTATGGCACAATCGAATGTAACAGACTTCTCTACTAGTAGCAATGTAATGACCTAGGACAATCCAGAGGAACTTATGAGAAAGAAAGAAATCAACATCCAGAGAAAGAACTATGGGAACAGAAACACAGTAGAAAAATATATGATTGATCACATGGTTCAATGGGGAAATAATTGGGGATTTTGACTTTAAATGATCACTTTATTACAAATATTATGCAAATAGGTTTTGATATGCAAATAGGTTTTGAACAATGATACATGTATAACCCAGTGAATTGCTCATCAGCTCAGGAAGGGGGGAAAGAAGAGGAGAGGGAAAGAACATGAATCATGTAATCAGGGAAAAAATATTCTAAATTAATTAATTAATTTTTAGAAAGATTAGACAACTTCACTGGGCCTCAGTCTCTTCATCAGTAAAAGTCTCTTCATTTGTAAATCTCTTCATCAAAATTACATGTACTCTTCTTCTCTAGCTCTGAGTCTCTATTTAGGGAGTTCTGTTTTGAGTTTATCTTATTTTATTCTGACCCCTAAATGTATGGTTACCAATGATACAACCCATTGTAGTGCTATATGTTCTGGGCACTTAAACAAGGACTTGCCAAATAAAAAGTATGGGTAGAAGGGGAGGCTTTATTTTGGATGCTGAGTGAAGGCTATGACTTCGAATTGAACTTCATGGAAAGAGGAACAACAACTTCTGAGATGTGAGGATCTAAGCAGCCAAATGAAGTGCTCAGGGTGACATAACTTATTTTCTTTGGAATTTTATTCAACCTAGTCCAGGAAACGAGGCTTGTCATTTAGATTCTGTTTCTAGGCTTATTTTATTTTTATTTTCCATTAGCCATGGGCAGGCATTTTTGCTCTAAATAAAAGTTGTTTAAAACTATGCAGAGGAATTTTTAAAAGCAAAACAACTTCATAAAACTTTAAATGTGTATTTTTAATTTAAAAGTTTTTATATCAATCTTATACCAAAATTATAACTTTTTCACTTTTGCTAAAAAAAAAGTTAGGATGCATATAAACAATATTTTCATGAAACTTAGGGCTTAGCCCTGCAAATGCTATATGGGATCGGTACAAATCAAGGTGCAAATGCAGACAACCAGTTGAATCGGTCCATTTATTATAACCAACAATCTCACTTTCATCTTCTTTTGAATAAACCATTAAAAGTAAGATGCTGAAAAAAATAGATGGTATCTAAAAACACATAATCCTGAAATCTAAAATCAGACTTCATGACACCATGCTAGCTAATGGTTTAGGCTTTTGATTCCTCAAAATAGTTTGCTATCAATTATTTAGAAAGTTTGTAACTGTATAGTTATGAATTACTCACTAGTCACCCTTTGTAGCCCCTTACCTTCTATGTTAGAATTAATACTGTCTATTGGTTCCAAGGCAGAAGAGTGGTAAGGACTAAGCAATAGGGATTAAATGACTTGCCCAAGGTCACATCACTAAGAAGTATCTGAGGCTACATTCAAACCCAAGGACCTCCTGTCTCAAAGCTGCCTTCTCTCCCCTCCTCTCTTCCTCTCTTCTTCTTTCCAGTAAGCAAGAAAAAGGAAGAATGCAAGTCAATGTATTTGAGGTTTTTAAAAAATTACATTTCTAGTAAAAAGCACAAAGGGAAAAGTCATAAAGACTACTGGCCATTCTTGGGTTTTATTTTGGAAGCCTGACTTGGAGTTTGGCATCATAAAATCATAGCCCAGTTCCCTTATTTTATAGAAAAGAAAGCAAAGACCCAGAGAATGACTTGCCCATGGGTCACAAGGATACCAAGTGGCAAAGCTGTTATTTGCACCTCAGTACTCTGACTTCTAATCTGACATTTTCTTCACTGTATCATACCTGGGATTATTTGAATTTAAAAGGTCTATGCTGTCTCTGGTTTTCATTAAAATAATAGCTAAGCTATTAATAACTAGCAGCTGTAAGGCACTTTAAGGTTTACAAAGCACTTTACCTAAATGATCTCATTTGAT
Source organism: Gracilinanus agilis (assembly GCF_016433145.1). Classification (NCBI taxonomy): domain Eukaryota; kingdom Metazoa; phylum Chordata; class Mammalia; order Didelphimorphia; family Didelphidae; genus Gracilinanus; species Gracilinanus agilis. The sequence continues at coordinate 446,063,834 of NC_058130.1, read as the reverse complement.
CTTCATAACAACCCTGGAAAGTAGGTGCTATTATTACCCTGATTTTATAGATAAGGATAATAAATCTGAGAGAAATTATAAGTGAATTGTCCAGGGTCACCCAATCAAGAAATTTCAGAGGTTGGATTTGAATTCAGGCCTTCTTGATTCTAAGTCAAGCACTATACCTAGCCTGTCCCACCATCACATTCTTAAGGCCAACTCAGACTAGACTCTCTTAAATCCAATTGAATTCCTTTTGCTCTTCAAAACATATTAAGATGTTTCTACATGGTGAATTTTTAAATTTTGATTATTAAAAAGGGAATGATCTAGATTTGCTATCTTCTTGTTTTGGTCAATAAGTAGTCATTAGAAAAGTGGCTAAAGAATTAACTGGTAGCAACCTCTTAATTACTTTATTTCTGAACTGCACACATTTTTCAGATACCACTGGATTTCTGGCGAAATATTATGGAAAAGTTTTTGTTTTGCTTTGCAACATTACAATGATGTGCTGGGTGTACAGTTTAGAGGTGAACACCAATCGATGACTGGTTTGTGGTCATGAAAGATGGATCAGTAACAAAACAGCTATTTGGTTTATTTTGTGGGTGAGTCATTGTTAAGTATTCTAGCTTTATTTTCCTTTTACATCTTTAATATTCTGAGATTTCAGGAATGTAGAATATTTTCCAAACTCTCTCTTTGTCTTTTTCTCACTGAAACACACACACACACACACACACACACACACACACAATCCTCATTGCTATATAATTTCTCATTATTAGTAGATGTGCTATAAGAATAAGAATAGCTTAAAGAGAATAGCACATATTATATCTGTGGTAGTTTTGACATCAATTTAAAAAATTGATTGCTATCTATTTTATCCGTGCCAAATATATACCAAATGAAATATCATTCCTTCCAGAGATTTTCAAAAGTACCAAGGAAATAAATGTTTGCAATTAGAATTTTTTCCCCAAGACCAAATTTGAGCTCCTTCAAAAATGTATTCGAACAAAAACACTAGAAAAATAGGGTCTGGTTTAGAGAACCTCAAAATTATCCTCTAAAGAAATGACAAAATAATTTCCTTAGGAATATGTGTGCCAGGTCACTCCCTTTCTCAAAATCTATCAGTATCTTACCCATTGGATAAAAACACAACACCCATAGCCTAACTTAAGGTTCTCAATATTTTTGACTCTAAGCCACCTTTTCTAGCCTAATTTTACATTCTGTCCTCTTCATGCATTCTTCCAATCATCTCTAACTTTTATATATTTGACCACTCCATCCACCATGCCTAAAATGTATTCCTATAGGATTTCTCTACTACTACTACTACTACTACTACTACTACTACTACTACTACTACTACTACTACTACTACTACTACTACTACTACTACTACTACTACTACTTATAAGCACTTTAACTGTTTAGGCTTTAAGAATGTTATATATGTATTATTTCATTTGATCCTCACAGCAACCCTAGTAGTTATTATTATTATCCTCATTTTGCAGATGAAGTAATTGAAGCTGGAAGAGGTGAGGTGACTTGCTCAGTACCACAGCTATTAAGTGTCGAGTCTGGATTTGAACTCTTATTTGCTTGACTCTAATCTAGAACTCTTCCTCCTCCCATCTCCTTTCCTAGAAGGCTCAGTTCAGAAACTACTTCTTTTGATCTCCCTGGGTGGTTCGTTTTTTCCTTTCTCCAAATTATGTTATATATACTTATCTGTGTGTCTGTTTTATTTCCTCTCTGTAAACTCCTAGGATAGGGACTTTACTTTTTATCTTTATTGTCTTTGTATTTAATTCAACCAGTATTTAAAAGTCTACTAAGTGTCAGGCACCAGCTAAGTCCTAGGCAATAGAGACAAAAAAGAAACAGTATCTACAAGAGCCACTTAAATTCTAAGGAGAGGATACAACCTGTCTATAACAAATAGATACAAAGTACACATAAAATATACAAAAAGCAATAGTAAATGGGAAGTTAGGAGGGGAGAGACTTAATAAGGCTGTTGAAGGTAGAACTCAGGAAAGGAATAATGTAGGACCTGGTGGCTCTGATACTGGACATTAATATGAGTTAGGGATTATAAAAGCTTTATCAACATTTCTCACAAGAACAGGTTATTGACATCTATTAAATTGCTGTCAAATTACTAAAACACTAGTTTAGAAGTACTGTCAGATGCTGCCTAGTCTTATAAGTTCTTCTCACATATGATTTTAGATTTCCTTTCTCCTCTCCCCTTTCTCTTACTGTTCTGATATATGAACATGTAAATGTGAATGTATATATATATATATATTGCATATATATATGTACCTATTGTATATATATTATATGCAAATAATATACACACATATATAAACCATTTATTCTTGTTTTGGTCTTTTTTTAAACTAGGCTATTTTGTATGATTGATCTTCATTCATTCAATAAATCACTTCTAGAGCTGGGGACCCATTAAATTTTGAGATCCAAGCAAGACAAGCTTAAAAATGTTTTTAAAATGAATCTTCTAGATACCATTACAGTACTCATTAAAAAAAGAATCCTCCAGATACCATTAAAGCTAGATTTCAGTCCATTGATGATAGGTATTTTAGATCACTAGGAATCTGTGATGGCTTAATCTTGAATTTTAGAGAATTATTCTCTGTTACCACTCCTGTAAGTACTAAGCAAAAAACTACAAATTGCTTTGTGGGGGCTTTTTTATGAGTAAGGCAGGCATACTGATCAAATAAATCAAATACTGCTTACAGTCACTCTGTGAACAACTTCCCACACAAGAACTACATTCTGTATTGTACAGACCACAAAACTAACATGCTTAAAGTTTAACAATGGGGGCAAATTATTCACAATGTTTAATCCATGGCAAAGTCAGAAGGGTAAGTGAGGCTTTTGCACTAGGAAATTAAATAAATTGCTTCACCAAGCAATAAAAGAGTGAGCCATACTAGTCATTAGTACACTAAATCAAGTGTACATATGAGAACTTCAGAATTCATAGTGTTAAAGAAACAGAAATTTAGGTATATTTATGCTCACTAAAGTGTGTAAAAAGATGGGGCACCAGGGATGTTAAAATATAACCTAAATGGTTTGTGGGTACACACACTGGATTGAAGGAGAGACAGGTACAACAAGGATAAGGAGACCAGGGTTCACTGCTAAGCTGGTAACTATCAAGAATGGCAGTTGGCCCCAAGGGTTCCCCAGCTTACCCTAGGCCAGGGTCTATGGAACCAGCAGGCAAGGTAAAGGTTTTAACAGTTTAATTGTGAGTAACTAAAATAAAGATGGGATAGGGGGTTCTACACTTAAAACCTAAAGGGCAAAACCACAGGGCAAGGGGAGGACGTGACTACTCTAATCTAATTGTCCTAAGCCAGGCAGGGCCCAAAGAAGCAGTTCTGGAATCACTGGGAAGGCTGCTTCGAACCTGGTTCCAGCCAGGTTTTGCCAGCACAGCTAAAGGGTGGCTTTGGGGCTCAAGGTTATCCAAGGATGATCACAGGATGCCAAGAGCCAAGGTGATCCAAGGTACCCAGGTAGAGAGAGTGAGCTTGAGATGCTGACCACCAGATCCCAAACCCCTTCTCCACTTGGTGCAGCTCTGCAGGTCTTGCCCACTTGCTGAAAGCCTCCACCACTCAGGATCCCAGGGAATCTGGATGCAGGGTTTCCTTAACTCTGAGATCTCCCAAGGCTAGCAACAGTTTGTGCCAACCACTAATGGAGTCTCTCTCAGAGCACAAGCCCTACTTCCTGCTCCTTCATTCCATCTTGGAGTCCTCCAGCCCTTCCTGCTAGGTCCAACACTAATGCTACATAAATTGCTAAATAAATCTTCCTCACAACAAGTGGTAAAGAAATGGAGGATGGAAGACATTTGTTTCATAAGTAGTCAAAGTAAGAAAAAAGTTTGGTTGTGGTTCTTATTAACTAAAAGCCAATAACAAAATTTCAACTAGCTAATAACATAGGTGCTTAGAAAAGAAGCAAAGTTGACAAGAGGGTATTGTTTTTTCTTTGATTTTTCTAGAAATCAAAAGGAAATAGAATTTAGTCAATAAATCTATTTCAAATTATCTGATTCCCCTAAGGAAAAAAAAAATTAAAATAGCTCAAGTCAAAATAGGCCTCTAAATATGACAAATCATATTTATATAAGCCGTAAGGCTTACAAAGCAACTTCCTTACAACAACTCTCTTAGATAATCCAATTATTATCACTCATATTTTTTACATAAGGAATATACATTTCTTAGAGTGAGAGATTTTTTTAAAACAGACAACATGAAACCAAGTTTCTAACTTTAAATTCAGAACTACTTTCATTAGCTAGAATCTAATATATCTGTGCATGGATGAGTAGATTGATTCAGTTCAACTAAACAATAAAAATGTAATTATTAAGCATCTTCTGTGTCAAGGATAATATTAGGCTCTAGGGATATAAATAATGAATAATAGCTAGTATCTATATGATACATTTAAGATTTACATAATGCTATCTCATTTGGTCTTCACCACAAACCTATGAGGTAGATAATAAGAATTAGGCATTCTTATTATATTCATTTTACAAATGAGGAAATGAAGGCTTAGAGAAGTTAAATGACTTGCCCAGGGTCACACAACTAGTGAGTGTCTGAAGCAGGGCTTGAACTCTTTCTTGAACCCTTTTTGAAGTCTTCCTAACTCTTAAGTCCAGCCCTCTAGCTACAGCAGTGGTTCCCAAACTTTTTTGGCCTACCGCCCCCTTTCCAGAAAAAATATTACTTAGCGGCCCCTGGAAATTATGAAACTATTTATTGAACTCAGAATAGAAAGTAATACAAAAAAAGTGTGGCCATCACTGCACCCCTGGATCACTGCAACACCCACCAGGGGGCGGTAGCACCACTTTAGGAATCACTGAGCTACAGCATCACCTACAGGAGAGGTGGTACATAAATTCCACTGTTCCTAACCCCAAGGAGCTTATATTCAACTTGGGGAGAGAGACTATAATAAATTCACAGATATGTAAATATGGAGTAGATACAAAACAAATGCAAAGAGATGGGGCATTCATAACTGAAAGAATCATGGAAGGCTTCTTAGAGGAGGTGACTTTTGGCATGAACTTTCAAGGAAGATAGTTCCAGAAGGCAGAGATATGGAGAGCATCAGGGAGAGCTTGTGCAAAAGCACAGGAGTGCAGCCTAGAAAGATAGCAGAGAGGTAGATTGCAAAGGACTTCAAAAGCCAGAAATGAATTTGCATTTTAATTTGGAGGCCATCAGGAGGTATCAAAAGTACTTGAGTAGGGGTGACCAGGTCAGATTTATACTTCAAGAACATCCATTGGGCAGTTGTATGGAAGATAGATTAAAAGAGGAGAGGCTTAAGGCAGAAGTGATTAAGTTCCTAGTCTAGAATAGATGGCTGTGTCATGAACACAGATAAGATGACAGATGTGAGATGTTAGGGTGAATCTAATAAGACTTTGTATCTCATTCGATATGGGATGGGGATGCAGGATGAGTTATAGTCAAGAATTACTGATGTATGGCAGCTGAGTGGCTCAGTGGATTGAGAACCAGGCCCAGAGATGGGGGGTCCTGGGTTCAAATCTGGCCTCAGATACTTCCTAGCTGTGTGACCCTGGGCAAGTCATTTAATCTCCATTGCCTAGCCCTTACCACTCTTCTGCCTTGGAACTAATACACAGTGTTGATTCTAAGATGGAAGGTAAGGGTTTAAATGCATAGTTATGGATGACTTCAGGGTTGTGAACCAAAATGCCTAGAACTGTGGTGTCCTCCACAGTAAAAGAAAAATTAGGATTCAAGAATATAGTTTCAAAATCAAGTCAAAGAAGTTGTTCTCCAGCAGAGAATGTAGTCCATAATTAAGATGATGTATTTAAAGAGGAAAGCTAAGAAATTGTTCTGGACATGTTGAGTTTGAAATGCCTATAGTTCATTGATTTAGAGATGTCAAGTAGGCCTTTGGAGAAATAAACTGAATTTAGAAGAGAGATGAGGGCTGTATATAAAAATTTGGAACTCAGCATAGAAAGGATCATTAAACCCCTTAAGAGCTGATAAGATCACTAAGTAAGAGAAAACAAGAGAAGGATTAACCCTTGGACACACCTATTATAAGGTGGTAAAGCATATTTAATTGTGTGAAGGAGATAGAGAATCAAATGGACAGAAAGGAAGACTCACAACAGAGCAGCATCAAGAAAATATAGAAAAGTATCCTGGAGGGAGTGGACAACAATGTCAAACACTATCCAGAGAAAGGTTAAGAAGGATAAAAACTGATTTTTTTTAAATGGTTACTGGATTTAACAATAGTGATTATTAGTGACTTTGGAGAGAGCAGTTTCAGTAGAGAAGTATGGCCAGAACCCAACTGAAAAGGGTTTGAGAGGGAGTGGGAGGTAAGTGGAAGGCAAGGAGTAGAGAGAGTTTTGTTTTTTTCTAGAACTCTGGCTACGAAAAGGAGGAGAAATACAGGACAAATAGTTCACAGGGATGGAGATTAGAGCGTGTTTATAGGCAGATGGAAATATACCAATGATAAGAAGAGGTTGAAAATCAGAAGAAAAGGGGATGACCAAAAGGGAAGCCTCTGGGAGAGGCAGGAAAGAATAGGGGCAAAGACATGAATTGGGGAGCTGATGCTGGCAAAGAGAAAGGGCACCTCATCATCTGAGACTAGAGCAGAGGAAAATAGAACAGAGGATAATGTGAAACACATCTGAAAGGTAGAATTGAGGAGGGGAGGAAGCTCACAATGGATGTCCTAAATTTTTTAGTTCTTAAGACTGCTTTTCAGACTGTTTGGGTAGGTGTCTCCTTCCTTAGTCACCACTCCACATGTGTCCTTTTTGTAGTTTCAAAATCAAGTCAAAGAAGTTGACTTGCTCCAGCAGAGAAATGTTCTCAGGTCACTGCTTTAAGGTCTATATATAGTTTTGCTAAGAGTTTGATTTTTTCATAATGTCCATAATTTTAAGTCATATGAGTTAGAAAGTATATGATTTTTAAAAGCAGACTGAAGAATAAATTAGTAACATGAAAATATATGTATTCATACAGAGCTGTCATTAATGCGTTTCAATGTTTCCATTACTAATAATAACTTCAATTGCACCATGTCCTGAATTTATTTGGACAACCAACACCCTAAAAAAGTAAAGCCAAAATACAAACCAAAAGTTGGCACTAGAGAAATATTCCAAATTAGGAGAAACAGGAAGAAGGAAACGCACATAAAACCAATTCCAGCACTGGAAAACAGTCCCAAATAAGGGTGCATTAACAAGTTATTTTGCCATGGTGAAATAACAAATTAGATATTGTCCTTTCTGAAAATCAACTGCATGAAAAAAGAGGGGAAAGTGCTATACTGTAAATGTTTTGCTCATTTCCAAAGTACTGACTGGACAGCCTAATAAGAAAATTAATTTATTAATTCAAATATTATTTCATCCAAAGTACTTTATTTAAAGAGAAGTTAAGGGAAAAACCTCTAGTTCTTCATATAAAAATCTCCAAAAAGCTAGTGCTAGGGTTAATTCAGTAAAATAAAGAGAATTACACATAAAATGAAACCTTGACTGTCTTGGGATCCATGGGGAAAGAGTTATTTCAAACAATAGTTTCCTCAGTACTTGAATATTTACCTCCCTTTAGAGGTATCTCCCTTTAGATCTCCCTTTAGAGATAAAAAATTTTAATGAATTGACAATTTTTAAAAAAATGTATTGAAGATGTTTTATTAGAAATTAATATATTGACCATAATTTCTTTTTCTTAGTCATGATCAACATTATGATGATATAATTTAAAGTTGGAAGACACTTTGGTGATAACCTATTCCAAAGTGCTTTTTTGAGTAAAGCAATATGACACTAAGTAGACATACCAAAAATGTTCTCAGAGCCAGAATACATAGAGCTATTTGCCCTTGCACCAAAATGTTTCTTGTTCTGTTCTCTTGTTTGTTTCTTCTCGTTTCTATTTTGTGTTTCTATTCTTATCTGTTTTTTTTTTAAGGGTTTTCTCTCTTCTCAGACCTCCAGACTGTTAATAGTGAGCCTTTAATTTGCTACTTTTAATATTCAATAGTCTTAGAAACCTTGTTAGGCTGATGTATAAAATTAAAGTAGCTCAAAGTGATGGCATAAGGCCCCTTCTATAAAACACATGTGGGTACAAACATTTATTTTGGCTGTTCAGGCCTTTTTTTTTTTTGCTTAATTTTTTGTGATATGATGTAGGAAAAAATGGAATACTGATACCAGTATGTCTGTAAAGATCTGTAGAGATACTATGTGTATATATGTATATATAAATATATATGTGCATGTGTGTATGCTCACAAATAATATACATATGTATTGATTCATGACATTCCACAACTGCAAAGAACCTCAAAGACCATCTAGTCAAATCTCTTCATCTTATAGATGAAGAAATTGAAGACCAGAAATGGTAACTTTTCTGTGCTCACAGCAACAGATCCAGGATTATAATTCAAATTCTCTGATTCCCAATCCATGTCACATATGTGTTTTCTACCTAATGATAGCTGGGAGCTAGATTGTGAAGAGATTTAAATGCCAAACAAGTCTACACAGAAGCAAATGGGAGGCACTGAAGCTTCTTGATCAAAGGAATAAGTGAAAAGGATTCATCTATACTTTAGGAATATCAGTTCATCAATCAAGTGAAAAATGCTCTAAATCACTGATAATTACAGAAATGCAAATAAAAGCCACTTTGACATTCTACCTCACTCTCATAAAAATAGTAAAGATGATAAAATAAGAAAATAATTATTGTTGGAGGGCTTTGGGGGAAGTAGGCACACTGAAATACTTTTGGTGTCATTGTGAATTATTCTGGCCACACTAGAAAACGATTTGAAACTATGCCCCACAACCTACTAAACTATGCAAACCCTTTTTGCCTAGAAATACCACTACTAAATGTTATACCTTCAAAGAGATTAAAGAAAGAAGAAATATATATATATATATAAACAAAAGATAGTTATAGCAATATTTTTTCATAGTAGCTCCAAACTGAAAACCAAAGTGGTATCCACACACTAGGGAATGACAATTATTGTAAATGAATGAAATGAAGTTATTATACCATAACTAATGAAGAAATTTATAATTTCTGAGGAACTGTGAAAACTTTTATGAACAGATGTAGAATGAAGAAGTATTAGAACAACCAAGTAGTACACAGGGGAAAAAAATCCCAACTTTGATAAAATATAGAATTTAAAATATGGAAGAAGGTATTCAGGACCCCTCGATGTGGGAATTTTTTTTTTTTGCAAGACTATACGTATTTATAAGAAAGATTTTATTTTGGATTTTCCTATTCTTGTACTTGTAGTGGTGGTTTACATGTAAAAATAAATTTTTAAAAAGGATTATCAGTTGGTATGGAGTATGAAGTATTAATTGGAGGGAGACAATCCTGAGCCTACCTCTCAAGAGAAGGATGAGGGCTAGATATCCCAACAAACTATTGGTACAAGTTTAATACTCCTCTAATAAAACTAAATATAAAACAAACTCACAAAAATTAAAAATAAAAGCCTAAGTGACAAAAATAATGTGTCAAGCATAAATTAAGTGGTGACTATTAAACTTTAGGAAGGAATTCATACATATATAAGCAAACATTTACAAATATGTATTTACATTTACAAATATGTATGTAAATATACATAAAAGATTCTTCACCAGGTTCCTTTAAATTAGTCTGTACCAAAGCAGCTAGGTAGTTCAGTGACTAAAGGCCAGATGGGAAGGTCCTGAGTTCAAATTTGATCTTATGTACTTCCTAAGCTGTGTGGCCCTGGGCAAGTTGCCTAACCCCAATTGCCTAGCTCTTACCTCCTTCTTCTGCCTTTGAACAGATCCTTAGTATTGATTCTAAGACAAAAGGTAAAGGTTTAAAAAAAAGCAGCCTGTATGTTATGTATCGGAGTGGTTCCAAATCAATACATACTTGACTAAGAAGGAAAGTAACCTAAAACTAAGATAAGAGTCACTTGCAGTTGATCAATTAAATAAGATAAATCTCTAAAATTATGATGTTTGTTAAGGGGAAAGCAAGACTTGATTTATATCAAACTTTTTGGAACATACCTATTTTGTCAAGTGAAGTACGCCTGTCCCTAAATATGGAATAGTAATGGCCCAAACAAGCAATAATATACCCTGAATATTATTTCTACTACAAAGGAGAATTGGGGATATTTAACTCAAATAGAATTAAATTTCTTCAAGCCTGTTTAATGTTTGATGTCTTTTCATTGATTTCATTACAACATGCCTGGGTGTGATGTTCAGAGAATGTTCATACCTATGAACAGAGTCTGTTCTCTTAGCTGCAAGGGATTCCTTTTAATTTTATAATCATGAGACAGCATCTTGGAAACCTTTTGAAGAATCATGCCAAAAAGTACTACCTCCTTAAGGATCATCTATTTCCTAATCACTCTTCTGAAAAATCTTGGCAAAGATTTTCTTAGTTTCTTTTCTTCCTCCTTCTGCAACAATACATACACGTTCCTAATTTCATACTATCATTATAAATTGATTACAACACACACAAAATGCACTCATTCATTGATTTAAGAAATATTTAAATCTTTTCCCTCTATTAAGGTAAAAATAAATATATTATAATGGAATGTAATAAGAGTACAGTGTTCCTCTTGTACAGTAGACAGATGAAACCAGAGTACTGTTTTAGAAGGGTACTATATCTGGTCAACTTGGATAAAATACAAATAGAAAATGTTTGTTCTAGATAGTATGCTCTACACTAGAGCTATTCAGGATGACAAATTTAAATCTCAACCCCTCTGTAAACGAGGGGTCATGTATATTCTACAACTCAACACATTTAGACATATGAAATGTCATTTCAAAAGGTACTATTTGTAGTGTTAAGATTTGCTCATAGGAACATAGCTTTAGAACTGGAAAAGGATCTTAGAAGTCATCTAGTAAACTCAGGCCAAAAAAGGTTAAATTGTATGCCCATGGTCACAACAATAGAAGGTAATATAGACCAGGATTTGATTCCAAATCTTCTATTTCCAAACTCCCATCACATTTTCTACTGCACCATGTTTAAAATAGTATTTTTGATCCTGAAAGAGTATGGGTTCTTCCTTTGTGGATATAATGTGCCCTTTTAGTAAAGGAAAAATGAATTGCATTAAAGTTAAAGTTAACTTCTATAATTTTAAAAGCCAAAAGAAAATCTCTAATGACCCGACTACTATAAGATACACTCACATTAGATCACAAACAACTTAAAAGGAACTTTTCAGTATATATTAAAGGAAGTAAAAGAGTAGCAAAAGGAAGATGAGGGTGGAAAAATGAAATATATTATTAAATACTATTTCATTTCTCATGGGAATTTTTAGAATTAAAAAACTCTATCAGACACTATGAAAAAAACAAGAGGAAACATCACTGGTAATCATTCAGAAATGTTTAACTTCACTAATAACTAGAGAAATTAAAATAAAAACAACTTTTAGGTATCACATGTTCAGCCCACTAAGTGTAAAAAATCATCAAAAGCAATGGTAGAGGCAGCTGGGTAGCTCAGTGGAGTGAGAGTCAGGCCTAGAGACAGGAGGTCCTAGGTTCAAACCCGGCCTCAGCCACTTCCCAGCTGTGTGACCCTGGGCAAGTCACTTGACCCCCATTGCCCACCCTTACCAATCTGCCACCTATGAGACAATACACCAAAGTACAAGGGTTTAAAAAAAAAAGCAAAAAACAAAAAACAAAAGCAATGGTAGAAAGTGCTGATGAGTTCATGTTCAAATAGGCAACTACTTCATTGAAATTTATACCATTTTTTGGATAAAAATTGGTAATATACATAAAAAATATTTTAAAAATCAATCCTTTGACCCAATGATTCTATTATTCAGGCTATAGCATGCAAGTATTATTAAAATACACATAATCAATAAATAATAAGCAAAATTAAGTACCTACTACGGGGCAAGCACTATGCTGGGGCTATAAAGACAAAACTAAAAATCTCTGCCTTCAAACAGTTCTCACACACAATCTATGCAAAGATACTCAGAGCAGCATTATTTGTCATTTTAAAAGAAACTGGAAGCAAGCTAAGTGCCCAACACCAGGGGAATGGTTAAATAAAGTCATGTACATTAATTTAATGGAATACTATAATTCAATTAAGACTGACAGTATGAGGGATACAAAATCTAGAAAGACATTTAGGAAATAATGCAAAGCCAAAATTAAGATTTTAAAAGTAGAGACAAGAAAAGAAGAGTAAATATTATAATCCCCTAAAAAAGTGAATGAGTATGAAAAGACAGAGAATCTTGATAAGGAATCTTAACAGGGAAAGGAAGTAACTACAAAATTAGGATATTCTATGCAAATTAATTTAAGTATAAATGAGTTGTTTTGATGTGCAATGATAAGAATATTTTCACTTTTATTTTAATCTCATCAACTCCTTTTTATTCTTTTAAGGTGGATCAAGAAAATACCTTTAGGCAGACATTAGAAAATTGACTCATTAAAATGAATTGATTCTAAAAATGCCCTTTAAGTCTCTAGAGAATCCAGGGTAAATTTTCCTTATTTCTTCCCCTTATTTCCATTTTTCAAGCAGATAAATTGGTGAACAAATATTTGTTAGGTATCCACTATGTACCTAGTAGAAGTGGAGGCTGACAAAAAGTAAAGACAAAAGAAGAGGAAAAAAAGCAGATAACTAATTCTTAATAACAATCTGCCTATAAGAAAAAACAATAAACCGTAAGTATCTATAACCAGGAAGACAAAGCCTCTGGTACCATTGTATTTTGTAGAAAGTTCTAGGACTTGTTAGGGGGAAGAATTAGATTTGGGAATAAGGTATCAATGCAATAAATTGGACACTAAAAGGTAAATGCCTGCCAGTGTCACTAGCTAGGGGAAAAATGAGAAACTATAACCTGTAGATAACAGCATGATGATGGAGACAGTAAGAATCAAATAAAATTAAGTTTGACTTTGATTCACACCTTTGCATAATATTGTCAAACACCAGGAGTGTTTACACGATATGGACATGTTTAAGTTTTTAAAGTGTCAGGGCCCTTCTGTCTAAGGCAGTGGATAGAAAGCTAGGCCTGAAGTCAGAAAGACTCTCTTGAGTTTAAATCTGGCCTCAGACACTTATGATTTGTATGACCGCGAGGAAGTCACTTAACCCTGTTTGCCTTAGTTCCTCAACTAAAAAATGAGCTGGAGACGGAGATGACAAACTATTCAAGTATCTTTACCAAGAAAACCTCAACTGGAGTAACAGAGTCAGACATGACTAAACAACAATATACCATATAGCTTTGCATGCAACAAACAGGAATTGAATAAATGTTGATTTACCTGAAAGATACCTTAGGTGAAGAGCTGCTAAGATACAATACTATCTGTCTAATTTGCAATCACAAGGTTAAACAGAGCACTCTAGGATGCAGAATGATACAAGATAAAAATAACAAAGTAAACTATTGCTTCAGGGGCTACCTAGTAACACCAACCCAATCCAGATTTTAAGGGGACATGGGCTACTCCTTCCCTCAGGGGCAGGACCAAGCACTTGTTCTTAAGTCTCAAGTCATCTTTTGCATGTGTAAAGAGATGTCAGTCCTCTGAATAAAGATATCCCATGGATCTACAAGAGTCCTAGGAGATAGTGCAATTTCCCTTATTCCTCAAAAGACACTGCAAAAAGCTTTATTTGGGCACAGAGAATTTTCTATAGTGAACAATGTTGTCAAGCTATAGGGTACCAATCAGTATTGCTTTCTTCAGCAAGATGATTTTTCATCCCTGGACAGGGCAACTCTTGACTCAGCTACAAATCTAGAGGTGACAACACCAACAACTAGTATTTATATAACACAGTATTTTATATATCAACCCTGGAAGGTAGGAAGTATTATAATCCCTATTTTACAGATGAGGAAATCTATTGGAGACAGAGTACGTCTTACCCAGGGTCCTAAAGCCAATAAGTGTCTCAGATAGGGTCTGAACACAAGCCTTCCTAACTCCAAGTCCAAAACTCTAGTTATTAGAATAGGGTTCTTTTAGTTTGTTTTCTAGACTACAATAATTCAAGGAATTATCGCCATACCCTGATTTTCTGGTTCCTGGACCCTGCTCTTGCTCATCAGTAAGCAAATAAATCCATGTCTTGCTCTCCTAGCTCCTTGAACGGCAGCCCAGATTGGCAATCTGGCTCATTCTCAGCAAATCTACCTTGAACAGCATGATGTTTTTGCTACCCCTAGTCCAGTGGAACAAGGGTAGGAAGCTTATTCATTTCTGCCCTAAAGGGCAGGAAACAGGGCAAGAAGGCCAGGAACAAAGAGAAGAATACCCAGCCTGGTTTGTGGAAAACATACCACATTGCCTGCATGAAAGGAATCACATGTTCTACATAATACTTTTCACTACAAATAACATAATTAGTTAGGCATATTGTGAGTTAAATAGGCTCTAAAATCTAGCCTAGGAATTCCAGAAAAATTCATATTTGTTGCTATGGGGAAATGAGATGGTTCTAAACAATTAACTTTTGCAAATGATCTTTTGGAAAACAAGTGTATAAGCTAAGGATAATCTATATTTCTAAATCTCCACCAGAGGAAATCTCATGTCTAACCAAAATAGGCTGAAAAGTCATATCCTTCAGAAAATAACATTTCCTAATCATCTTTAATAGATAACATGACAAAATTCAATTTCATCAATAATAACACAGACATTTTTAAAATGTGACCCATCAAAATAAATACTTTGTCAGTCAACAACAAATGGTTGATTTTCCAAATAAAACAACAGGAGAGAGCCATAATTAGCTCTTCTAGAAAATGAAGGTTTTCTTTCCTCATCTTGCTCTTCTCCAGACATAATCTAACCCTTTACAAGCCTGGAAATCTGTTCCTGTTTAATAAAAAAAATTGCAGTATACTAAGAAATGTGTTTCTTTATTCTTTCAAAAATTAATTTGACATCAATTTTTAAAAAACCCTTCCCTTCTCTCTTAGTTAATGTTATATATCAGTTCCAAGGGAGAAGAACAGTAAGGTCTAGGCCTGTGATGGCAAACCTCTGACACGTATAGTCATTTTCAATGACACACAGCTGCATGCCACCACATACAGAGAAGTATGGGGCCACATACTGAGGATGAAGCATTTGCTGAAGTATAGTGTAGACACTCTGTGCACTATAGAAGATAATTCTATCTATATTAATTTACCTATTTTGGTTTATTAAATATAGCTATATATTAAAATTATACATTTTTGTTAAACTATAAATATCATGAAATTATGTTGTTGTTTTTTTTTCTTGAAGTGACACACCACCTGAGTTATGCTCAGTTTTTTGGCAAATTTTGACACATTAAGCTCAAAAGGTTGCCCATCACTGGTCTAGGCAACTGGGGTTAAGTGACTTGCCCAGGGTCACAGAGCTAGGAAGTATCTAAGGCCACATTTGAACCCAGGACCTCCCATCTCCAGGCCCAATTCTCTATCCACTGAGCTACTTGCTGCTCCAAGACATGAATTATTTTTAAATGAAGTAAACATTATAGCGATTTATTTTGAAGTACCTATGACAAAAGCAAAACTTGGTGCTGACCTGGTTCTACCCTTTAATTGTGTGAGTCAGGACAAATCAATTAAGGTCCCTAAACTGCAGTTTCCCCATCTGTAAAATGAAGATTACAGGATTTGCATTATTATCTACCTCACCTGCTTGTTATAAGGACCAAATGATGTAAAAGAAGGGTTATTCCAGGGCTTTCAAAAAACTTAGTGCAGTTTAAAGCTTTAAATAGATTTTTGGCATACTATAGAAACATTAGGTATTATTATAATTATGATTACCCTAGAAAATTTGAATTGAAATATTTTCCCAATACAAGCTAACATCTGATAGATTAAAGCAACTAAGCATTTGATTATTTTGAAAGGCAATGCAAAGAAAAAGCATTAGGAAAAAATGTTATAAAAGAAGCTGCTAAGAAATCTCCCTTTTCTCAAAACCCTAATCTTTGTGTCCCACTACTTTTAGTCCTTTTAGGAAATGTAAATATATATTTTTTCAACCTTAAAGAGACAGCAACATTTCACAGTAACATGTTATTTATGTGAAAGGAATAGAAGGGAAAAGTTTAATAAGAGAATTTTCTAGATAATTGATATACCTTTTTTATTCTTGAGACCATTTTGAGTAAATTTTAATGTACTTCAAAATCCTTGCCTTCTTAAACAGGATACCAAACATAACTTTTCCTTCAAGACTGTCATTATTATGAACATCTGTTGCTGTGTTGTGTAATAATGTGATTCTCATTCTATTCTCAGCATGTCAGTTATTGCTTCTTTTATCACTGTACTTTCAAGTCTTCTAGTGTGTTTGAGCTTCTAATCTACCATAGATTAGAAAACAAAATAAATATCAGTTTTCAAATATAATAATTAATTAAAATGTATTACATAGCTAACATTTATGGTAGTGTTCAAACTTTTCTAAGTACTTTCTGTACAACAACCCTTTGAAGCAGTTCTGATTTTTATCTCCATTTTACAGTTGAAGAGACTAAAGCAAAGAGAGGAAAGACCTCTCAGACAGGAAGTGTCTGCTGCTGGATTTGAACTTAAGCCTCCCTGTCTCCAAGTCTTATACTCTATCCAATGTGTTACCTAGCTATCGCTATTAAATAAATCAAAAAGATTTTTAGTAACAGGGTCTATGGACTAAAGTGCTAGCAATAAATACATGGACTTAGTGACGGTGCTTTGAGGCACTCATGGGCTTCTGGAGGATGGATTTAATTTTATACTGGAGTTGTATTTAGGAAAATCAAAGTTGTCAATGGACATTACTATACTACAGAAAACCACATCAAATTAAAAAAAAAAAGCAAACACCTAGCTGGGCATGTCCTTTAGGGTATTTTGGAAGAGCACTCTGATTTTGTGTCTGAGGAATGAATTTTATCTCTGAGGATGTGGCCATGGCTCTCTGAGACTCAGATGCTATATGAGCTGCTAAAAAAAATAAATTAAAAATGCATTATAATATGGTCAATTCAGTGCATCAACTTCGAATGGCCTAACAACAACCTGACTTGGTGAAAAAGTAAATTTAAATGAAACCCATAGTCCTGCAGCAACTTCAAAGAGGAAATCCTTCCTGCAGAGGTAATTGCCAAGCAAAGGGATAATTCTAAAGGATTATTAAGTAGGAGGAGACTAATCACATCAGCATAAATGGCTTAGCTTGAAGGGACAAAATGTGATTCATTCCAGTTCAGGCTGATTGTGGGAGATTGGTCTGCCCAGTCTAATGAAGAAGGAGATCTGGTAAGGTCAGCCCTTTACTCTTTTAATCAGGTAGGTGGAAAGGCCTTTTTGTCTAACATTTCCTGAAGTAATCTCAGGAAAACTGAATCCAAACTGGGAAGCACCCTTTCTACCTACTGAGCTTTCAGTCTGACATTATGGAGGATTTTAAATTAACCTCTTTCTTGCCAGGAGCATATGGATTAGTAGAGCAAAAGAACCTTTTCTCCCTTAGGCTGGCTAGGAACAGCTTTAAGAAACTGGAGCAAATTCTGGAGCAGCTAAGTGGTGCAGTGAATAGAAAGCCAAGTCATGTTCCCAAGTTCAAATGTGGCTTCAGACACTTCCTGGAGGTGTGGCCTTGGGCAAATCATTTAACTTTATTTGCCTCAGTTCCTCATCTGCAAAATGGGCTGGAGAAGGAAATGACAAATCACTCCAATATCTTTGCCAAGAAAACCCCAAATGGGATGACAAAGAATTGGACACGACTGAACAACAAGCAAACTCTGGCTTGTTGACTTCAGAGAACTACTTTTAGTGGCCCTAGTTGACTTGTACAATGACATCTCTAAGAGGAACAATGTCTTTTTCCCCAATACATGTTGCCCTCAACCACACTGATAAAACTGCTTTCTTAGATAATATTTAATAAATTATTGATTGTAATTTTTCATTGTTTCCTAACAACTTCTATTGATATGAAGGTAGCAAAGGGCTCTGTGCACACATTCTGTAGTAATAATTATATTCAGATGACAGGTTCAAAGTTGGGTCTAAGATCTCAGTATGATACTATCAAAGTATGTTTCTTTGGAATAAAAATAGTGACCCAAATATTTCCTTTTATCATTAGCACTGTCTTTGCCACTAAGTTAACAAAGCAAGGTTTCAGAAAGATGCTTGTCAACCACCATCACTATTAGCATGTTTCAATAAAAGTAATCTATAGACAGAAATACTTTGTACTAATAATGTTTAAACTTAGTTAAAACAGCAACAACTTGATAAAGTTCTATGGGACCTGGAAAACTCATTGGGTAATTTCCTTTTAAAGTATCTAATGCAAGAGGACAAAAGATTCAAGAAAATGTATATGGATATATCACATTATGATTACTATATACTCTAAGTATTTCCAAACAAAATAATCAAATATCACCACCATATACTTGTAAATGCAAATTCAAGCTTTCCTAAGTTTTAAGAAAAATTATACCAGTGGAACTGTGCAATCTTTTATTATTAAACTCTCATTTTGGGGTGAGGTTTTTTTTTTTCCAATTGAATAAGTGTCCTTTGGTCATTTATGCAATGTAAGTTATGAAGAGCAGTTTAAAAATATTCAACACATACAGCCAAAACTGCAATTAAATTATTTGTTCCTTAAGAAAAAGAATCTGTCCTCTCAGTTATGTGATGTAACCCAACAGTTTCATGTAGGTCATAGCTAAGACAAGAAAAAATTTTTTAAAAAAGACTTAAAATCTTAAAGTAGCAGAAATATTGTATATCATAAAAGTGCAACTGTAGCATGGTTAACTACAGCTTCAGGAGTAGAAATGTACTGTCATATAACCTTATTGAATCATTATTTAATTATCCCCAAAACAAGGACACTCAGTTCCTTAGTTCATATATAAGGACTCTCATTAGATATGTTTTGACTTACAAAAAATTTGGAAGTAGATATGAGGACAGATTAGAAATGACCTGATATGGCCTGTACCTGTTAAGCTAAAAGATGACTTTTAGGAAAAAATCTCAAGAGTAAAATGCAACAGACCAAATTAGTGGTCAAAAGTAAGTCATGCCTGTGTGACCCTGGGCAAGTCACTTAACCCCCATTGCCTACCCTTACCACTCTTCTGCCTTGGAGCCAATACTCTAAGACAGAAGGTAAGGGTTTAAAAAAAAAAAAGTAAGTCACGCCCATTAACTAGGGGAATGGTTAAATAAACTGTGTGATACATGCATACAACAGAATATTATTGTGCTATTGGAAATGACAAAAATGAAGAATTCAGGTATGAATGGCAAGATTCATGAACTGATACAAAATAAAGAAAGCAGAATCATTGGGAAAATGCAATAAGTACAGAAATTTAAGCAGTAAGATCCCCCAAAGAAGAAAAAGGAATCTTATAAAGTATTAATGACTGATATTTGACCCTAGGGAAGAGTTAAAA
The DNA here is from genome assembly GCF_016433145.1 of Gracilinanus agilis. NCBI lineage: Eukaryota > Metazoa > Chordata > Mammalia > Didelphimorphia > Didelphidae > Gracilinanus > Gracilinanus agilis. Next base: position 446,044,176 of record NC_058130.1, on the reverse strand, counting down.
AAAAAAATGCTTGGAAGATAGGAAGAAACTGACTATGGGTGCAGGATCCTACACATCAGACATGTGTGAGGTTTTCTCTTTCTCTTTTAGTCTTTGTTTCAAGGGAGACAAGGGAAAACCAATTCGTTTGAAAATGACAATGACATAAAGCCAAAATATAACAACAAAAAAAGATTTTAAAATGGAAAAAAACTCATCCAGGACTAAGCCTCTTCTGATTCTGAAATTGTACAGTATTATAATGCTCTATGTATCCCTGTCCCAGGAGAGAGAGGAAAAAGTTTCAAATTTGTGAGTCAAATAAAATTGCAAATAAAAAGTAACAAAAAAAATCAGGTCTAGGATATAAAGGGAGAGTTTAAAAGGCTATCCTAAAATTCTCTGGATATTTTCTTTTCCCTATCAGTATTCCATTTTATCAAAATACAAGTGGCATATGTAACATATTTTAAATTATATTGTGTGTGGACTGCTTTATTTACACACAAGGGTAATTTTGTGCACTTATCACACTAGATAAGAACAGAGAGTTTATAACACTTAAAGAAGAATGCAAACTACAGTGGTTAGGAGAGTGTTAAATTACAAGCCATCTGTTCTGATAATTTACAATGTGGCTTCTCCAATCTCCTCCAACACTACATAATATCTCTATGGCAACATACTGACATCAAATTAGGTTGGATCTTCAGTCTATTCTCATACCAGAGAGCCAGATTGGTCAGCAAGTTCCTAATTGAACTGAAATCCTTTCTGCTACAAAGATCTCAAAGCCATAAATGGGCTCTCTCTTTCTTTTTTAATCCAACAATCTTTCATACCTTGGATAAATTTTAGGTTCACTCAAACAAACCCAGCACTAAATAATTTATAGATTTAAAGGTCACTGAAAGTATACACATGGACCTAGCACTCACATGTGACATCTCTCAATACAAAATCAAATAAAAAGGAATAAGGATGGGAGGTACTTAACAGCAATGAGGCTGACCAGGATTGTTTCCACCTCTACTGTTAATTATTCTTTTTCTTAATTTCAATTCTCCTTTGTCTAAAATGGTTTTTTTCTCAGTCTGTATTTAAAGTTAAGTTTAAGTTAGACATAAGTATACAGTAGTTTAAGTATATTTAATATTAAGTATAGTAAATGTTTAATATATTTACTATTAAGTGTATTATTTAACATTTAAGCATTAGAAGTATTTAGACTTAAGTCCAAATCTCAGTCCTTCCATTTATTAACTACTTTTGTGAATATGAGTTTCTTAATCCCTCTAGACCTCAGTTTCCTCATCTATAAAATGAGAGGACTGGGCTAAAGAAACTATTTCTTAAGTCCTGTTCCACCTCTCAACCTCTGATCCTCAAATCTTAAGTCCCAGTTTCTAAATGAACCCAAATCCCATGAATTCAAGCATTGATTAAGCACTTACTATGTTCCAGGCCATGTACTATTGATTAGAATACAAATACAGAAAGCAAAACAGGTTCCTGTCCTCAAGAAGCTTCCCTTCTACAAGGTGCTGGACAACAGATTCAGCTTTCCATACTCTACTACTCCCTCCCATATACTTTTTTTTTTACTCTTAGTTATTGAATTATTTATCCTAAGGCACTAATCAATATAAACAGCAACATAGCTAGTAGATAGGGTTAACTTTGGAGTTAAGAAGTCTTGAGTTTAAGTTCTACCTCTAATACATCCTGGTTGTGTGACTATGGACAAGTCAATCAATCAACACATAGTGCGTTAGGCAGCTTTCTAAGATGATATGTCACAGAGCAGGTGCTCATCTGCTTTATAAGCATTTTCCTCAGTTGGAGTTCTGTATACTAATGAAATTACAGAAGAAGAAAAAAAGTCAATAAGAACAACATAAACTGGGGCCATGGGGTATCTCTTGATATTTGTGAAATCCAAGCATATTCAGCAAGAAGCTAAGAAAAAAGAAAGATGGATGGAAGGAAGGAAGGAAGAAAAGAGGCACTTATTAAACTCATTTTATATGCCAGGCACTGTGCTAAGTCCTTTATAAATATTATCACAGTTAGTCCTCAGAACAATCCTAAGAGGCAGGTACTATTATTATGCCATATACTTTTTAAGAGGCTTAAGTCAAGAATATGTTTATCCATTTTGTTTCTTTGGAAAATAAACTCAAAGGACAGTGTGTGTGTGTGTGTGTGTGTGTGTGTGCGTGTGTGTGTGTGCATATGTAATACATATGTGTATATTTTAATCTCTATCCTGTATTCCTGCATCTGTCATATTGATGGTACTTAAAAGGATAAACAACCTACTCATTACATACCATTATGTAGATTAAATAATGCCTATAAAGTGCTTTGAAGATGAAAACCACTTCAAGTACTAAGCAATTTTGGGCTAAGCATTTGAAACAAGGAAACAAAGACAGACCAAACATAATAAAAAAAGGTCATTACCCAGCAGGAGAAGCATTCTATTTAACATGGCCTCTTTGGTCCCTTTTGAGGTATTCTACATATTATCAAAAAGATCATTTAAAGAAGATTCACATTTTGACTAATCACAGGAAAGGCTTCAGAACACCAAAGAGAAAGAACATTTCTCTAGTAATTCATTTGTTTTAGAGGCTACTGCTTGAATCAACTCCCAGGGCAAATTTCTTTTATTTCCAAGATGTTTCTTTTTAGGTTTAGTTAAAATAATTCCACATGATGTGTCAACTCAATCCTAGAGTAAGCACAATGAAAATTTCAGCAATGAAGCTACTAGTATTAAAAAACAAAAACAAAAACAAAAAACTTGGCTAAACTGAAAGAGAAAAGTAAGATAATGCATTTACTCAATAACCAAGCAAAGAAAATTGTGCTTTTCCCTTAAAATCTCTCCTCCAATCATGTGAAGTAAAGAATCCTCAACCCCAGCTAGACTCACTTCTCACAAAATACATTACAAACTCTAGGGAAGGAATGTCTAGCCTTTTCTTATTTAATATCAAAAACCTTTCTTATGAATTTCTAAAAAAGCCTGCAGTAACTCTTTGTACACACTTAACAAATGTCCAGCCACAGCCATCTTTTTTCAAAGTCAGATATGTTATTTTTCTATGGCACCTGAAAAAAGAAAAATTTGGGTTTGAGTCTAAATCTAAAGACAATTTGTCAGAACTCTTTGTTGATTGGTGGGGGAGGAGAAATTACTAGCAAGTCATTGGTTTCCTACAACAGCACTCACTACTCTTCCAGAATCGAATAATTCAGCTTTGCAGAGGCTGAAATGTATTACCTATTCAGTTCAGCTCTCTTCTGCTTTCTAAGCCATGAAAAATTTTAAGTCAAAAAAAATCTGACATTTAGCAAGCTAATTGTAAATCTCTTCCCTCACCAAAATGCCCAGTTTTAGAAAAAGCATAGTACAGGGAAAAGATGAAAAAGTTAATGACCTTTTGGGCTGAGTTATAAAAACTGCACCTTATTCTTTCAAAGGAAAAACACATTATTTTAGTTCATTCCTGATGAATCTATATTTTGGGGAATTAAACACCCACAGAGGCACTTCTCAGAAATCCAAAAAAGCACTGAAGTAAAAGTAAAGCAGCATTAAATCTACCTGAGGGGGTTCCAGGTGAAGCAACAACTCTTCATGCAAAAACTGTTTTTAGAGGTATTAGTAACTGATGTATTCCAACATACATAAGCTGCTTGTCTCCTACACTAAATTCCAACTTTAATGGATTCTTAAAGGAAGATAAACTATAAATGGCCCTTTTTTTTACACAAACATACATATAGATAGAGATAGATGACAAAGAGGTTACAAATTTTTATTCATTGAACCTTTTCTAGGTCTTTTTAAGCCAAGTAATTTAGCAGATGATATTATGCTTTCCCCCATAACAATTGTGACATTTACAAAAGTCATGATTAGACTGTCTTTTGTCACATATGCCTTTTGAAAATAGACTACAAATTCCTTGAGGGTGTGAATTGTATCTTTTTTTTTAAATTTTGTCATTCCCCAGTGCCTCACACAAAGTAGGAATTTAATAAAGATTTGTCAAATTGAGACTGGCATTTTTCTAGGTTAATTTCTTCTTGGTTGTATCAGTAGAAAGTAAGACACTAATGTGGCCTAGCAGTTCTAGTATTAAATATACCTCTGGGAAGTCCCACAGCATGACCTCATATATTTTGTTTGGGTAACTGATGAGTAATATAATGATCCAAAGAGTAGTTGAGTACACTGACTATAGATCTGAGTTTCAATTTAATATTAAATTAAATAGTAACCAATACTAATGATTATTTGTTATACTCTTAGGATAATTTGAATAGTAACCAACTAGCTAACTGGAAAAAAAAGCCCATCACACAACTAAATTAGCAGTATGGGTTTTAGGTGTGTCACCTGGTTCCTAGTTGTGATTTAAGCTCAAAGATGTGTTAATGGATTGTTAAAAAACATCTGGCCATTTCTCACAACAAAGAGCAGGCCAATGAGATTCTCTTAATTTTATCAAACTTCAAAATCTTAAGGCAAAAAAGAGAAAGGCAACATTTAAGAAGAGTAAACTTTAGGGAAAAATTTTGTACAAGCAAAGTAAAATTGATATTTTTTATGTTCTAAAACCAAAATAACATTTTCTACTTGTATAATGACCACCTCTCAAAATATCAGCAACATTAGAGGGACATGATAATAGCTAGCCTTCCTCTTCCTCTCCTCAAAAATGGCAAAGCCTCACTATAAAAAAAAAAAATCAGCCTTGAACAGATAAACTGATGTTAAAGAAAAAATACCAAAGAAAATAAGAGATTATCCCCTTGCCAATAATGGTCACAAGAAGGCCTGAATGGGAAAGTGAGATCAATGAAAATTCATCACCACTACTAGAAAAATTGTTTAAAAGGCAAGCCATACTGTCTGTATAAGAGTTTATATTATAGCTAGTCTATTTATTTAGCATTCCAAAAGATTTTTTACATAAATAAAATCATTTATCTAAGAGACAGCATCAGGTTTCCTTGTTTCCAGAGTAGAACTGCCAAAAGGAAATAACCTTTCTCACAACCACAGCATTACATTAAATACAGGAACACTGCAATGAATAGCAGCTAGGAAATGAGCAGATGCAATGACATAGCTGTATTATACCTAAGAGTCACTCCACCCACTGTGTTCAACAGTCCTAAAAATGAAGGTTGGCAGCTTCTCCCCATTTGATTTCTCTCTTTCCAATGGAATCCCTTTCACAAATATTTCATTGCTTCTAATTTTTTATCCTTTTAAGGATTTTGAGATGAAAACATGACTTTCCTATCTTTCCAAAATGACCTATCCTCCTGCTCTTGTTTTGCAAATTGTAAAAAAGAAAAGTCCAGAATATTTAACATGTGTGATAGTCTCCCTGTCTGACCCTCTAACTTCTAATTGCAACAAATGAAATTGTCTTTTCTGCGCTAAAGTTCAAGTTAAGCAGCCTAAAAAAGAGAAGGTTGATAATTTCAACCAACAATTTTTCACCAAGAATTTGAGGCAGGTGGAAGCAAGCCTGTGAAAATTCGACATGCCTCAATTTGAAAGATGTCAATGGTTAAGTTAAAAGCAGCATACTTTTAATGAGGTAAGAAGAGAGAAGACATAGAACAATAAATTATAGGGCTCTTAATTTGAGTAGAAATGTTTGTTATACCTTGGTAGTCTAGAAAGAGTTACTTATACTTACTTACTGTCTCCACTTTCTTTTCTCTCATTCATTTCTCAACTCCTTACAACTGGACTTCTCACCTTATCATTCAGCTAAATCTGTTCTCCCCAAATTAACAATGGTCTTAAAGGAGGCATTGCAGTACAAGTACACTGGAAGGGGTCCTAGGTCTGGAGTCAGAGAACCTGGATTCTAATCTCAGTCTTGGGTGAGTCACCTAAAATCTCTTCCAGTCTCAGTTTCCTCATCTATAAAAGTAAAGGGTTGGATCCTTAAAAGTTCCTTGAAACTTCATATCTAATATCTGATAATCTTACCCATATCTGCTCCTTTGCCCACACAATAGTCCCCCAGGTCAGAATATTCATTCCTTAATCAAAACAGTCTAGGAAGGCCTAACTTTCTTCTGGGCTCAGTCCAATCCAGGCTTCACACAAAAGGCCTTCCCTTAACCCCACAGTCACCAGAGTTTCTCTTCCCCCCCATCAAATTACCTTATAGACATTATGTTTATATTTATGAGCCCAGTATCTAGATCAACATGTGCATATGTCACTTCCTAAATATATTCTAAGGTCCATGAGAGCAATCAAATTTTATTTTTGTCTTTATATCTTGAAAAGGTACCTGGAGCACAGATGATACTTAATAAATATTTCTTGGTTGATTGATTAAATTGCATGTGCCTGGAGGTGGGAAATAAGTATGTTTAGGCAATACATTGTTATTGTCCCTTTCCTGTAAAACTTTCCCCTTCTGTGTAGTAAGGGAAAGACTTTATTAATTTAGCCATAAGGGGAAATATAAATTAAAGAATTTAATGGAAAGAGAATAAATATGTATGTATTAGAGAAAGGTGTAGTGGAAGGAGTGCTGGATTTAGAGTCAAAGTACTTGGATTCAAAATCTGATACTTCTTCTAAGAGAACTTGAACAAATCACTTTACCTGTTTCCTCCTCTGTAAAATTAGGTGGTCAAACTATATTATCCAAAGGTCCCTTTTAATTGTAGATCCTTGGTAAATCAGTTATTAAAACATCTCATTTGACAATGAGATCTGATTTCTAGGACAAGATCCTAACTTTACCAACCCTTACCAATCCAGGAGCAGACTTTGGAGAAACAGATATTTGAATATTCCTTAAAAAGGTTTCAATTACATCAAAAAAGTATAGGAATGAGGGGGGAAGAAGAAAAGTTTCTGGAACAAAACACTATGATCCCTACCAAATGAAATAGTATTGGTAAAGAACTTAGCATAGTGCCTGGTACATAGTAGATACTTAATAAATGTTTATTCCCTTCTCTTCCTTTTTCCTACTGTCTTGGTTCCCTTGGTAATAGAACTAAATGATTTAGTACCATAGGAAGACATCCAGCACATATTAGAGGTTCTTCTTGATTTTTACTGTTGGCTTGTTTGATTGATTGGTTTTATAGGATGACATGGTCAAAAGTCATACGAAGTAAGAAGTTACAAGTACACCATGATCTGACCACTGGGAAGAACACTCACCATTTTGTCCACATCATTTTGTCCCTTTCCATCCACAAATATAAGATCTGGCCCTGTTCTCATCTGAACAACCATTTGGCACAGTGGATAGAGTGCTGGACTTAAGAGTTAAGAAGACCTGAGCTCAAATTTGAACTCAGATACTTATTAGCTGTGTGACCTTGGGCAAGTTATTTTCATCTCTTCTTGCCTTAGTTTCTTGATATAAAATGGGGATAATAATAACACATACCTCTCAGCATTGTTAAGAGGGCCAAATATGATCATAATTGTAAAGCACTTAACACTGAGCCTGACACATAATAAATGCTAAATGAATATTAGCTGTTATTATTTTTGTTAGCAGCAGCAGTAGCATTTCTTACCTAGACTATTGAGTCTTCCAATTGACTTCATTGCTTCAAGTCTTTCCTCACACTAATACATTCTCTACATAGCTGCCAGGATGATTTTCCAGAAGAGCATATATATGATCATGTCATTCCCTTTCTCAATAAATGCTAGTGGCTTCCTGTTGACTCTAGAATCAAATATAAACTCCTTCATCATTTAAAAGCCTTCACAACTTGGTCCCAAACTACGTTGCCAACTTAATTATATATTACTCCCCTTCACATACTCTACATCCAGTGAAATTAGGTCTTTTTCTTCCTCAAATATGTCAGTCCACTTATCACATCTCTGCTTTTGCGTTGACTATCCCCAATGCTTAGAATGCATTCCTTAAATTCCCCAAGAGTCTTCAAGATTCAATTCAAGGACCACATTGTATGTGAGGTCTTTACTGGTTCCCATAGCTTATACAGTGCCCCTCTTCACCAATCATCTTGCATCTCTTTCATATAAACCTATGCATATAGTGCATATGTCTGAGTATAATTTTATGCTGTTAAACTTCAAGCCTGTCTTAATACTTTTGGTACTACACACCACAAACACACATATACACACATATGCATATGTATATGTCAACATACATATACATATATGCATATATATTTAAAATATATGTCAATAGATTATAAGCTCTGTGAAAGCAGGATCAGGTTAACTATTGTCTCTGTATCCCCAAGATCTGACATAGTAACTGACATTTAGTGACATTTAATAAACATTTATTGATTGATTAATACCTCTAGATAACAGATCCATCAAAGTAAAGATTAACCTTATCAAATTCTACATAGTTACTTAGAAACCAGACTAATTGTTGTCAGTATTCTGGAGAAAATCACCTAAGTTAATGCTAATACTTTAGAAATTTACAATGAAATCCTTTATTTGAAACATTCATCATGAGGAAATTGTATTTGTTAAGAATAACATAAGTGAAATTTAGTTTAACTAAACAGGCATATAAAATAAAAGAATTGCAACAAAAAAAAGCCATCATGTTAGCACACTTAATTTTTAATAACCAAAAGAAATTAGGACAAGCTCAAATGAGACTGAATGTAAGGAAGAAATTCTAAAGTAAAAATCAGAAATTCATTCTGCCACCATCATGCCCTATTCACTTAAATGAATCATATTTCTTTTCATAACATATATGAACAGTAGTGAGGGTTAGTAAAAATTCTTCAGACCATTTTTTAGTGAAGTAGCCATTAGTGGCCATTTTTGTAAGTGAAAAAAAATTTTAACTTTATTAGAAAGGTTATAAAATTTTTCTCAATTATTTGGTTCCTAAAATGCTAAATGCAACTTCAACCTTAAAGTTTCTCATTAAGAATGTTTTTTGATATGTACATGTTTATGCTACTATTGCAGTCAAGAGAAACCTTTTTTCTAAACAGTTGCATAGTTTCAAAATAACTGCCAGTTATTAAACATTTGAAAAATTCAATAAACTGACCTAAAAGGAAGATAATATTTTAAAAGTCTGTAACTTCAAAGTCTCGCACATCTAGCAATTAAAGATAAAATTAAATATAAAAGAGAACAGGCAAATCAAGACAATTTAAGCTTCCCAAAGTAGATATCACTCCTTTACTGAATACATGGTTTTATAAATGCCACTATAACTAATAAGCTGACTATCTATAAATAACTGTATATCAATTATATGTATGTGTGTATATATATATATGTATGTATATATATATAAAATGCACATTTCATGACTAATCTCTACCCTCAACAAAAATGCACATAACTGTGCAATGGCACTCACTAATTGAAGCATACCACTAATTGAAGTATGCCATATCGTTCATATAAACTCAATGACATAAAAACAGATTTTAAATGAGGCTGACATTACCATTCTTTTTTGCAATTAGATTCAAATCATCTCTTCTATAGAATCTCACAATTTTATTATTCTTAACAATTTTTCTAAGATACAAACATTATTACTCCAAGAAAAATATGTATATAGAGAAAACTCCAAATCAAAAAAAGAAAAAACCCAACTTCAGGAGTATCGCACTTTCAAATATGAATTTTCCCAGAAGACCAAATGATTATATTTGTGCTTATAGTTAGCCAAACTGCTTTAAGTCAAGCTTGAAACAACACAGTTTAAGATTTATGCATTAATCCTCAAAAAAAAAGAGCTAAACTAGGTATCCAGAAAGGTAATTTTGTTCCCTTAGAGGTGAAGATACCAAAAGAGAGAAAAAATTCTGGTGAGTAATTCATCTTGGTCTACCTACATCCAAAGGACCATCAATGACAAAATGAAAAGATTTGTTCTACTATGATACAAAAGGTAAAAAGGTGAGACTAAAAGTTGAAAGGTCTGGTATTAAAAGGAGAGAAGCTTTAACTTAATGTAAAGAAGAACTTTCCAGCCATCAAATCAATGATTTAATTCAGAAAGGATTGATTAAGTTGCTCACTTATGCTACTATAGACTAGGGAGGCAAAAACAATGAATGAAACAATGAAATTGGCTCCAACCTAAGCGAGCTTGCATTCTATAGGGGAGAAGGAAGTAGGGCAGGCTGAGTGTACACAGCTAAATACAAAGAGTATGCAAATAATTTCTGAGAGGAGAAGAATTGAGCACTAACAATTTGAGCCATCAGCAAAGGGCTTCTTGGAGGTGTCACCAGACCTTACCCTAAAAGGAGCTGTCCAACAATGAAAATAGGCTGTCTTTCATAGTACTAAATTTTATGTTGCCAAGTGTTCAACCTAAGGATAGATTCATTTCAGGATTTCTGTAGAAGGAATTTTTGCATGATATAAGCAACTGGAGTAGATGATCTCTGAAGGTCCTTCTAACTTTAAATTTGAGGGTAAAATGATATTATATAAAAAAATGACATTGTCATACCATTAATTTAAGATCTGTGATCAGAATTCATGGAGAATGTCATTCTCAGGAATTTAAATATTCAAAATCATTATAAAATGTTATCCTATCTATAGATGTAAATTAGTGGAGAGCATACATGGGGGTATGATTAGCCTTCAAAAGAAAGGAGAGTTGGAACCTAAAATGTGACTTTTGTATGTCAATAAAAATTCTTTACATTTTTACAATAAATTATAACAATTTACATTATTTACATTTATTGCATAAAATCTACATAGATTACTAAATCTACTCTCATATATGAGAGCAAGTAGATCAAGTTTTCTCCATATATGTCTTTGAAGTGATCCTCCATGATGAACTTAAATGAGCAACAGGATATCACTTAAGCCACACTTGAGGCTATCAGATTCAGTATAAATAAACAGGAAAACAACCTAAAAAGATACCTTGTTAAAGTTGTTTTCTTAATCTAAAGAAACATGTTAAAATGTTTACAAACAAAAAGGAGCATCAAAAGGTCACTATCCTGGCCAACCTACATGAAGTGTACCTTTATCTCAATGGGGAAGCAAGAGTAAAGCAAGGTGCCTTACAGTTGATCTGTAAGTACAATCACATGGCCCACATGTATCACTGCTCCTCTTGAATGGGGAATGCTTACTGAGAAAAATTACACGAATTTCATAACTTCATTTGACAGAAATATATGTTGTGTGAAAAATAAAACACGGTTTATTCATTTAGTCATAGCCAACACAAAGCAATCTGAATCTAGAAGCCATTCTTGTGGACTCAAATCTTCATGGTTTATGGCTCTTTATGGAAATGCAGGTTCAGAAATTTGTTAATTTACAACTAAACAAGACAGAACTTTACTCAACATAAATCTTTCTTCCAACATACACTCTCTACTATCCTTATTAATTGAAGAGGAGCACAGGCAAGAATGATCAAAACAACCACTTAGGCAAAACTAGCTTATGCCAAATTAAGAGTAACAGAATCATTCTGCAGAAAAGAAGGCTTTGAAATGGGTATTTATACTTGGATTTTAATATGTTTAGCTCAGTGATGGGAAAACTTTTTTAAAGAGGGGGCCAAAGGAAAGGAAATGCTCATCTGTCAGTCTGTTTCTAAGGCAACTCTTTTGAAGCTTCATTGAATTGTATCCTACTCATTGTATTCGTCAGATTAGGAATAATGTCGAACAGCCAGATAGAACATTTCAGGGGGCCACATCTGGCCCGGAGGCCGTAGTTTGCCCATCACTGATCTAGTTGATGTGAAAAATCACTTCTATTCAAATAACGATTTGAGAAGACCATACTAAGGAGGGTTGAGAAACTGTCCGTTTTCTCCATCTCATCCACTCTAACTCTCTTCTAAACTAAACTCATTTCTATGAATTTTCTTAAATTTTCAGATTAATATACAGTTGATATTCTTTCAAACCTTTTTAAAGGGAAAGTGTTTATGAGTTTAGATTTCAGAGGACTTCTCAGCATGCATGTTTTGGAGATAGTGATGCTATGAAATTAGAGTACAAAAATGCATTTTAGCAGATTATTAACTTCAGAGTAAGTGTAGATTCTCCATAATTATGAATGAACTGTATTTAAGACCTCCACTGAAAAACTTTAGCCTGTTACCTTAGTTTCTATTTAACTTCATGGTTTCGTAAGTGAAATAAAATCTATGGTTGTCAGATGCTGTGTTGAGTAGGAAGTCAGTGGTAGAGGAAGTGTGACAAAAAGGGCAGAGTGAATTGTTGGGCCTGAACAACTAGTATTTATATAGCACTTATAAATTTGCAAAGCACTTTACAAATACTATCTTATTTAATCCCCCAAATTATGGTGGGAAGTAGGTACTCAGCTCTGTCCACTGTGTCAACTAGCTGTCTCAAGTCAAAGTCAAAGGAATTAAGAGCCAGAATAGTTCACTACCTGACTGAAGGTTCTAAAAAAGGGGGAAATTTTGAAAAAAACCACAGTTGTAGAAAAGAATTATTCCCCCTTTCTCCACCACTCAAATGCTTCCTTCTCCATGTGGTCTTCTTATTAGTAATACTTCTTGCCTTGGATCTCGTATTGCTTTTGGTTTCCACTTTTCATATACGTATATATTAGAAGAAGTATTTTTGCATCTTATCTTTCTCTTAGATTATGTGCATCTTAAGTTATTTTCCCCTATAATCTAACATAGTATGCTGCTCATAACAAAATATTTTATAAATGTTAGTTGAAAGTGACATTTTTTTCTCCCTTAGTATTTTATTTTTCCTTCAGAGAAAGACTGCAAGATTACCCCCACCCAAAATTGTTCAGCACACTATATGCTAACCAGTATTCTTTCCCTTGCCCTAACTATGTAAAACACTTTTGGTAGAGCTCTTTATTCAGATGCAGTCCCCTTTACTTCACAATAAAACAACTCTAGTTTAATAGGTTATGGGGTAGGAGCAAAGCAGACAATATAAACTAAGTCGTGGAATTAGGCAAAAGGTATTTATTGAAAACTAAAATACTGGTCTGTTCTTTGACACAATTGACATTACTGACCTATCTATCAATGCTAGGATATAAGCCTGTGTCTAGTTATACAAAAATGACTGGTGTGTGACAACCCTGACCATCTTCAAGAATGGGAAATTCGCTGGATTTGGAGTCAGAAGGATAGAGTTCAAATGTTGACTCTGCCCCCTACTACTTGTGTGACCTTTAGCAACTAACCAGTCATCTTTGAGCTTTAGTTTCCACATGCATAAGATGAATGGTTTGGAGTAGGCATGGTCTCTTCTCTCTTTGTGTATTTTTCTAACTATGCAATAATCTAGTTAAAAAATGTATCCATCCCAGTCAGTTTAGCTTATCAAGGTGCAGTCTGATAGGAGAAAGAATGTACCAAAGAATCTTTTTCTTTGTCAAACCTAAAAATGACAGATTTTCTTTGAAATTCATTTCTGTTTTCTATTATATAGAAAATCACTTCTCATACTTAATGTCTGAAATTCTAGTGTCTCACAGAAACAATTAATTTATAATTTTTAAAAAGGCTAATTCATTATATCACCTCAAATAAAGATATTTATTTTAGTATTTAAACTTTTTAAAGAAGTTTATTCCTACTAACAGAAAGGACTTTGCTAAGCAATAAAGTGTGGCTATTGATTAGGAATCTGATTATTTTCTGGAGTTCTGCCAATGATAACAAATAAAATCCCCCTTACAGTGCAGATATGAAATTAAAATATATCTTTCACTGTCAGAAACAGTCAAAACAACCCACTAATAAGTTTGAAAAAAAACACCTTCTAATTTACTGTGAATTTTAAAGTATCATAAGAACATATTTTGATTTATAACCACATATACTTTGTTATCACTACCTCATCAAATCATATGCTTTATTTTGTACTTATCTATTGGCATCAAAAGCTTTCCTTCCAATATCTTTGGAAATTATAGGGGCAGGTAAGGAATAAGCAATTATATTGGTTCCACTACATGCCAGATACTTTACTAAGTGTTTTATAAACATTTTCTTATTAGTGGAAGCAAAATAGTGCTCCTCATCAATAGAACAGTTTAAAAAGTCTCAATTAATTTCCTTTCAATGAGCACTGAATCACTCTAGGTTGATTTCTTAAAAATCATTTATAAAATTATTTTTACATGATACTTTCCTTTCCTTTAAATTGAGTATAATTGTGCCACTCCAATAAAAGACAGCTTGCCCTATAAAAATGCATTTCCTTGCAGAACCAAGAGAATATTATACACAAGAGATGGATACACTGAGGTAAAATCGAGCACAATGGACTTCTCTATTAGCAACAATGCAATGATCCAGGACAACCATGGGGGACCTATGAGAAAGAACGATATCCACATTCAGAGGAAGAACTGTGGGAGTAGAAACACAGAAGAAAAACAACTGCCTCATCACATGAGAGGATGGGGATATAATTAGGGATACTGACTCAAAATGAGCACCCTGGTGCAAATATCAATAATATGGAAATAGGTCTTGATCAATGACACACGTAAACCCCAGTGGAATTGTCCCTTGGCAATGGAAGGGGGTGGGAGAAGGGGAGGGATAAAACATGGATCCTATAACCATGGGAAAATGCCCTAAATTAATTAATTAAATAAAAATTTAAGAGATTAAAATTTTAAAAAAGGAAAAAAATGCATTTCCTTTAACTTCCTCATACCTTTCTTAAAATATTGAGGCTAACAAAGAGATGCTTATTATTTTTTCCATATAATACATAGATCTAGTTAGGTCATTCAAAATGACAGTTCAAAGGAAGAAAAGATATCCTCCTAACAAAAGATGACAGGTTAAACATATTCATGTTTCGCAAGGTTAGGATTGACTACATAAATGATGTTAAAAGCATAAATATAGATAAAAGTGTCATTCTCAAAATGACTTATGAGGAAAATCACAAATTTAATAAATTTTTTGAAAGTCAATGTGAATTCTCCATTAAGATTCTTTATAATATTCTTGTTTAGAACTATGAGGGCCATATACAAGTAACTAGACCACGAACCAATAGGAAGTAAAACGTACTGCAGTGACCCAGTGACATTTCAGGACTGACACAAAACATTTCTCTGTTCTCTCTTCTGATGCCAACCTAAAAACATATTAGCAAGTTAAAAATAATGCATTTACGTAAGCACATCACCCTTTTTAAGTCCTGTATGCCTAAATAGTAGGTCAAGAAAAACTGATTTATTACCACAAGAATAAATCACAAAAATAGATTGGCAATAAAAATTATGAGTCCTAAAGGAGTTCAGAGCTAATGGAAGAAAATTATTGGACACAAGAGGCAGTGTAGTATAGTGAGAAAAGCACTAGCCTAAAGATTTGGATTCTTTGGAATCTTGGAGTCTTTAGATTTGGTTTCTAATATTGGTTCTATTACCAACTAACAGGATAACTTTCAGCAAATCATTTAACCTTTGTTGGATATCAGTTTCTTCATTTGAAAAATGAGAGAATTAGACTAAAAATATTTTCAGCTATAACATTCTATGATCGACTTTACCATCTGTATTGTTCTTTGCTTTGTTCTTCATATGATTTAATTTCCCCCCTTAATAGTCAATGCCACAAAGCTTAATATCTATTAGATGCACAAAAATAATAAAGTGATTTTTTTCAGTCACTGGTAAAGTTCAATTTGGCATACTAAAATGAAAGCATAGGGACAAGTGCAAAAAAATTCAAAACTATTTCAGTGGTGGCATAAAATCTGACCTAAATGAAGTAAAGAAGTCTTCAATTCTTTGAATACTTATCTATTAGAATCACTATCTGGAGCTCAGGAACCAAGATGAGGGAATGATGGAGAAAATAATACAAGAAGAAAGGGAGGACATAAAAAGTATGGATTGAGTAAGAGGCAGAGATCACTAAGGCAGGTAAGGAGCTCCTATCCCAAAAGGTGGAGCACAACTTCAAAATGACTATTTCAAGCCCATCTATTTTCATAACTAAACTTTGAAAACATTAGAAAACATGCACACACAAATACCCCCATACACCATCCCTCTATGTGTCTATTCTCCTCAAATAAGTGTATGTTTGTAACTTAGAAAAGCATTTCAGAAATCAGATGACAATTCACTGTTCAATCTAACTGGAATGTAAGAACATTTGCTAGACAACCTTAAATCTGTTTATCTACCTCCGTCATATTTGATCTTTAGGACACTTTCTACCTTTAAATCCTATGATCCTATGATCTCTGATTTACTTCATTCCCTTGATCTCCTCTCCCCAAAACCCCTCTTCCCTCTAATTCTCCCTAGTCATCCTAATACCAACCGACTGGATGAACCTCCTGACTCTACCAGACATCACTCCTGTAGATGCTTGATCAAGAGATCTAGGTCACTGGTTCAGAGATAAAACTTATCTTTACTAAGAAAGGAGAGCAAAGGAGCTTTAATGATGTAGAAACAGACTGGAACAGGGCAACAGCTTCCTACTTGTAACCCAAACCTACTTTGGCTCTTGGAGCAGTCAGCCACCTAGTCCCCAGGGGAATTCAGGAAGCATGCAAATGTGTAGAGTATCTGGTTCAGCTCAGGAATTGGATTTTTTAAAAAAAGGCAAAATTGCAAAGGAAGAGGCAGAACAAGAAGCCCTAAAATGAATCAGATTGTCTTTGGGTCACCTAGACACATTGCTTTTATGGGTTATTCAGATCAAATCAATTGGTGTCCTCACTATCTAAAGCAGAGCTGTAATGAAGCCCTTTCTTGGAAACACCAAAATTTCATCTTTAGGCCATAAAAAGAATTTCTAATAGAGAACAATTAAATACTACACATGGAGTCTATTCTGTGACAGGTGGCAGTGGTAGAGTAAGAAAGGCAGGAAAGAATTTAGCTTATTTAGGGGAATGGAGAGGAATGAAACATTTTCTGCTCTAAAGAAACATTTATATTAGCTCAATAAAAACTAAAATGATTCTCCCCTACATTTTCTCTTGCCTTCAGCATACAAAACCCAACTTTCAACTTAGCCTCTAAAGTCATAAGTAATAATCAGGGAGGAAAAAAAACACCAAACCCAATTTGACACTGAAAAGTCAGCATATACTATAAAAACTAGTCTATTGGAGTGAGTCAAACAACCCTGCCTAGAAAAGACTGAGAAAAAGAAGGGATACTTGCCATACATCTTTATGTATCTGTTTCTGTAGCTTCTACAGTAGATATAACTTCTGTCTCTGATTATCTTTCTGGAACTACTGAAGAAACCAATAAATTGCTCCTTGTGACCCAGATTACTAAACTGATTTCACCAAATCTCTTGGGATTTGCTTTTAAAAGGCAACAGAGAAATATCAGTCAATTCCTTTTTTTCTCCCCTAAACCATCTGCCTCCTGAGACCAGGAGTCCCTTTCTGGCTCGAAGCAAAGCCCCCAGCTCCTGCCTACTGCCATTTGGCTGCCCACATCCAGGGGGTTCCCCCCTCTTTCCGTCTGGTAAGCTCAGTCCCATACCAGCATCAAGCCACCGTCCTTTCTCCATCAAACCTCACCTCTTAAACAACCTTTCCTGGGAAAGGCACCCCTTTTATAACTGCCCTGCCCTTCTTTTCTATGGTCCGTGGGGATCAATTCAATCATCACCTCTGGCCACTGGCGGCGATTTCTTCCTTAAACCCAAGTCGTCATCAGAATTCCCTTCCCCCTCAACAACTCCCCCCTCACCCCACCCCAACACAGACAGATTGAGGAGAGGGAAGCAGGAATCTGGTGATATGGGCATAGCTATACCAACCTAGCCCGCCCGGTTCTCCTTCTTCGGGTTTCCAGCGGTGAGTCTGCATTTTCCTGGCCTCCTCTCCTCTTTGAAACAACGCATCCAGATCGACAGCAGACGAGCAGAGCTGCTGCCACTGCTGCTGCTGCTGCTGCCTCTGCTGCCGCTACCCTCGAGGTCCCCTTTCCTCCTCCCTCCTCCTCCTCTTCCTCCTCTTCAGGAGAGTGCGTGAGCGGTTGGGGATTGAGAGGGAGTGGAGCTGCTGGGAGCAACGGGAGGAGGAGAAGGAGGGGCTGCCACGGCCAGGCTCGCGCGGGATCTGGAGAGGAGTGGGAAGGAGGAGGAGCGGGGTGCAGAGGGAGGGGGGGCGGTAGTCACATCGAGTGCCTCAGCCCCTGTTGCTTGCTGCTGCTGCTGCTGCTGCTGTTGCTGCTGCTGCGGTGGCTGGAGCAGGGGAACCCCACCTTCCCCGCCTCCTCTTCACTACCCACCGCCCCGGCTCGATGCAGGGCAGAGTGTTCCAGGCATTTGGGGGCACAGGAAAATCCACCCGCGCTGCTTCTTAGGGTCTTTCCAAGCGACATGCAATCTTCCCGGTCTTCCTCCACCCCCATCAAGCAAGGGGAGGATCCAAGTCTTAGGCTGTCTGTCCCATTCTAGGTTCAGCCAGCCTCACCACAGCAGGCAGTCCAATGCCTAGGGGATCCAGGCAGCTCTCGCCTGCTCGAGGTGAGCAGCTGTTCCCTCTCTCCCTCCCGTCACCAGGACAAGGAGAGTCCCAGGAGAAGGGCCTGCTGTAAGAGGGAGAGCTCCATTTTCGTGCCGAAAGAAGGAGCCTGTCAAATGTTTCCCTTCTAAAAATCTACCACGATTATACGTGACTCAGTAGCGACATCGGTCTCTCCATCAGTTCCACAGAAGAATTCTCCCACTGTTATGTAGATATTTAAAATGCTAACTCATTTTTTTTTCAGTACTCCCCTTTTTTTTCTACCCTTAAGATGTTCAGTAGGGCTGCAATATTATTAGTAATCCCTTCCCCCTAGTCCCGTGTTCTATCACTGACTGGTCAGCACCCATCTTTCCTCTCTCTATCCCATGCAAACATTTAAAAAACACAAACAGTATAAGTAAAAGAGAATTTTTTGTGCAAATTGACTCTCACAGTTTTATTCCTCCATTTTGACCGCTAAAAGTCATATAAAGGGAATGAAAAAAAAAACAAACAACACACTTCCCAGAAAGCTATTTAAATGTTAAGCCAGTAAAATGTAATGCCACCAGCACAAAGGTTCCTTACACATACCCATGATTTCTATCGAATGTAATCATAATAGTATACACAAAGTAATAAGACGTATAATATGCAAATATTTTAAGATATTTTAATAGACTTGGAATTATAGAAAGGATTTTGGTTTGAATAGCTACTTTTTATGTATGATCTTAGACAAGTCACTTCTCTAGGCTTCAATTTTATCTGCAAAATCAGGGCACTGTACCAGATGTTCTCTAAAGTCCCTTCCAGCTCTAATGGTATGATCCTCAAATTTCAGTTTGACTTTTAGTTTATGATATGCCCTCTGTACACCCCCCCCCCCCAGCCATGATAAGATGGAAAGAGAACTTAACTTCAATCTGGAAAACCCACTGAGATGCTTTAGTTAGATCACTTAAAGTCTCTTAAGTCTCCACTTCCTCACTGGGTTTGGACAAAATGATCCCTAAGGTCACTTCTAGTTCTCTTAGCTGTTTATTCATCATGTTTATTTATGGAGGATCTTCTTTGGAATCTTCAGATTCAAAATTGGGTCCAGGTATGCTTTATTTAGAGTGAGTGAGTCTTGGGGCTGACTCAGATCTTTGAGGTTCTCTGGACCATGCATGCCTCCATAATACATTGCCATTTTGTAATGTACTAAGTAATATTACAGCTTTTCTTAATCCCCTCCCCTTCCTATCAACTTAGCCCCAGTTCAGAACTACCCAGTATGGAGGCCTCTGGGAGGACTTAGGGTTAGGGAAAAATTCTCTCACATGTTGGCCTGAGAGCTGTTACAGCTTCCCGTGACATGTGTCTACAGCCTGCCAAGTGAGCCATCAGTGTTCCACTAGATAATCAGTAGAGTCACTACTTCCTCTAGATGACACATGCTAAATTTCTAAAATCATTCTTTTTTCTTTAACGAGAAAAATGATCCAAATGGCAGCTTTGTGCTACCTCTCTTTAAAAATATATTATTTGTATGTATCTGATGAAAGGACTTCCTATTAGGAAAGGTGACAAAGTGAAAGTTGTAAGAGTCTTTAAGCCAGCAAATGAATCTCTGATAATAGTGGTTTCAATAACTGATAATAGTTGAGTTTCAATAGCTACTCCACCTATATAGTCTTTTAGGGAGCATGAAGAGAAATGGAAGATTATTTTGATTTAGTTAGCAATGGTAAAAGAGATTTAGAAACAGCAATGATGGCTTTGTTCCCCTTCTTTCCCCTGCCAGGTATGGTTGATGGCCGTTACTCCTCTTTCAAATACCCACTCAAACCTTATTGCAACAGATAGGCAAAGTGTACAAATGGTCCCTTTTACCTGATGGGGGGATGGGAAGAGAGAGGGAGAGAGGGAGAGAGGAAGAGAGAGAGAGAGGAAGAGAGAGAGAGAGACAGAGAGAGACAGAGAGACAGAGAGAGAGAGAGACAGAGAGACAGAGAAAGACAGAGAGACAGAGAGAGACAAACAGAGAGAGAGAGAGACAGAGACAGAGACAGAGAGACAGAGAGACAGAGAGACAGGGAGAGACAGAGACAGAGAGACAGAGAGAATCTTGAGAGCTAGTGTGAAGCCGGTATGTTTCCCTACCCTCCCTACCAGAAAAAGAAAGGGAGGGGAGGTGGAGCTCGCTTAAGGAAAGATCACATCATCGCCTTGGGGGAGGAGGGGGTGGCTCCTTCACTAGCAACGTGTGTGAGGCACATCAAAGCATTCTACTAGAGGAGAACCACTCCGAAGACACCTACACCCATCCAAAGAGAGAGTGGGAGGGGAGAAGAGAATGGGGGCCGCCTCTTAGGCACCGGGAAGATAAATCCTCAATTCAGATTTCTCACTCCAGCCAGTCCCAAAGCTGCCAATCACAACCTTCAGTTCTTCCAAGATTTTGGTTTCCCCCCCCCCCCACCACCACCACAGACAGAGCAGCCCACACTTCATACCTTTTTTTCTGTCCGTCTGGACTATCTCTTCCCAAAACAAACGTCCCCCACCCCCACCCCGGCCAGCAATCCAGTTGCTCTGGTTCCTCAATGGCCTTGGATTCCCCGGATCCTCAATCCTGGGATGGCAAGTTCACTCACCAGATCGAAAAAATGCGGTGATGTCGGCCAAGTCCTTGGCTGCTTCCTCCGCCCCTTCACCTGCATTGCCTCCGCCGCCGGCGCTCGTGCTGGTGCTGGTGGAGACAGCGGCCGAAGAAGAGGAGGAGGTGGCGGAGGCGGCGGCGGCAGGGTTGGTGCTGCTGCCGCTGCCGCTCATGGCTGCGGTGGCGGCTCCTCCGGGCAAGACCCCTCCTTCCCTACCGCCCCTCTCCACCTCCTCCTCCTCCTCCTCCTCCTCCTCCTCCTCCACCTCCACCTCCTCCTCTTCCTCCTCCCCCCAGCGAGTCCGTCTCGGGGTCCAGGGAGGAAGATCCACCCGCGCGAGGTCTGCTCTTCCAGTCCCTGCTTTGGCTCCCGGCTTCCCCCGGCCGGAGCGACTACGGCAGGGACGGTAGCGATCCGCGGCAATTCAGCGCTGCGCTCCTGGGACCGCTGGAGGAGAAGGAGAGCTCGGAGAAGCGGCGGCCGGCTGGCCAGCCAGCGGCTGAGAGAAAGAGCTGGAGCTCCGGCTGGTGCTGACCGTGGCTGCTGCTGCTGCTGTTGTTCCCCACAATGAACACGGGGCCATATAAGTATATTCCGATGGAGGGCACGTAGCTCGCTGGAAGGCGAAGCCAACAAGCGCTGCCTGCCTGCCTGCCTCCAAAGGGCCGGCTGGGGACGGGCAAGGGCTCAGCGGCGCCCGTGGGGAGGAGACAGCAGAGCCAGACACACAATTGCAGAGGGGGAGGGAAGAAGGGGGTGGGGAAAGGTGCACCGGGAGAGGGGAGGGGAGGGGTAGGGAAGGGAAGGGGTTCAATCCCTGTAGCAGGAAGGGGGAAAGGGGGAGAAGGAGGAATTTGCCGCTTCTTCAGGAATCAGGAACCCCAGTGGTGGCTGCTATCCTCCATCTTGATTTCAAATAGGGGAAGAAGGAGGGGGAGGGGGGAAATCACAGTCGAGAGAACAAGGGTAAAAGGAAAGGGGAGAGAAGGGAAAGGAAAAAGAAAAAAAAAAAAAAAGGTGGGGAGGGAGGACTTCGGGAATTTCCGGCAAAGATCGGCTAGGCACCGGAGCTAGCTCTCGGCTGGTAGGAGGAGCCAAGCCGAGGAAGGAGTGGGGGGGAGAGGGAGGTGGAGCTTGGCTCCAGAGAGGTGGGGCGCTGCTCTTCCTCTAGCTGCAGTCTAGCTAGGGTCGGAGGCTGGCTGGGCTACTCG
>NC_058130.1:445989722-446012830 GCF_016433145.1 Gracilinanus agilis | reverse complement strand
CAGTCGAGAGAACAAGGGTAAAAGGAAAGGGGAGAGAAGGGAAAGGAAAAAGAAAAAAAAAAAAAAAGGTGGGGAGGGAGGACTTCGGGAATTTCCGGCAAAGATCGGCTAGGCACCGGAGCTAGCTCTCGGCTGGTAGGAGGAGCCAAGCCGAGGAAGGAGTGGGGGGGAGAGGGAGGTGGAGCTTGGCTCCAGAGAGGTGGGGCGCTGCTCTTCCTCTAGCTGCAGTCTAGCTAGGGTCGGAGGCTGGCTGGGCTACTCGTAGGCTGACTCCGAGCTGGGAGCCTGGGAGACACGCGCACGCCCAGCAGGTGTCGAAGTTTGGGGATGGGTTCAACTTCTTCCTCCAGGGGGAGGTGGAGTATTGGGGTGTCAAGTTCCGGAGGTAAGAGCTTGAGATGGTTAAGAGAGTAAGACCTTATACAGAATTGGGGCGGGGTGGGGCGGACAATTAGTTGTAGGGCAGACCACTCCTGCCCCCACGAGGACTGAAGAAAAGTGGCTCTTTTCCAGCTGTTGGTGTCCTGCAAAGTAAATCTCTTTCCTCTCAAACCCCCCCCCCCCACCACCACCACCCTTTTATAGCCAGAGGTGGAATCAGATCACTATCCTCCCACCCTCTCAGATTCCCCCTCTACCCATCTGCTGAGTCTATGAGAATCTAACAGGGACGGTAGAGAGAGATTCTCGGAGAAGGGCAGGTGGGTGGTCTGACTCCCTATAAAAGAGATCTTTCTCTTAATGGCGTCAGTGTCAACAACTACTACTATGCTAGGTGATAGCAGAAGAGAAAAGAGTGAAATAAAGGAGGAGAGGTATGGAAAGTTTCAAATTGCAAAGAAGAATGATGAGAAGTATAAACTTTAATTAGGTGAGCAATAATTTAGAAAAGGATGGGCAGTGATGAAGATGGAGAACAACCTTGGAAGTCAAGATTGGGGAAATGGCATTAGCTCGACAACAGCCCAGGATCAGTAGTAGAAAGAGAGAAGTGGTGGCTATTGTTCCAAAGTGTTGGTGAATGTTCCTGTACATGTGCATGCATGTGTAAAATCAGTTCTTTTTGGACGTGAGGGGAGAAGAATATCAATTTATTGATTAGGCAAGCATTTAACCAATAAATTAGTAGGTTAGTGATCCTCTCTATAATCGAAGACCAGGAAGTTCTTTCATGCTGGTCTATAAATACAATTTGGGAACTCATTATTCATTCCCTCCCTTGGAAATCTCAAGAGATCTCTGAGTGATGAATAGTTAATGAGGTTGTAGAATCAGTTCTTGCTATACATATTAAGATATGAACTCACAGACTCAGAGTATTAGAGCTAGAGGAAACTAAGGCACTAATTCAAAAATTTGAGTGGCAATGGAAGATCCAAGTGGAATGTCGTCTTAAGTAGCTGGGGAAAGCCAGAGAACTAAGTGTTTTACAAAGGTCAGGAATGTAAATATAAATTTGAGATTCAACAGCCTATGGAGGATATATATATATGAAGCTACAAGACAAAACTGATTTATGAAGGGAGCGTAGAGAGAGAACATGAGAACAAAGGCTGATATCTGTATATACAATGTGATCATTTTTATTGAGGATGTCAGAAATACTTGTTGAATTGAAAAATTGGTTTGAATTGATTTTTTTAAATTTAAATTTACTTATTTGCTTGTTACATTGTTACAATTCCCTCATTCCCTTCCCTCCCTCCATTAGAGAAGGCATAATTTGACAAAAAGACATATGAATATATAAAACTATGTTTTGCTTATTTCTGTTTATCAGTTCTAAATCTTGGAATAATGAGGCTGTGCCTGAGTTGACTGAAGGGGTAAGCTAAAGGTGTAGAAGGCCAAAACCACAGTGGTCCATAGCAATAGTATCAACTCAGAAATGGGACCACGAATCCATGAAAAGGATCCCTACTTAACTATTGACTTAATTTCAAACTTTAATGCCATCTATCTCTTATTGTATTTTTATTTATTTTTTGTTAAACATCTCCCAATTATATTTTTCATCTGGTTTGGGAGGCACTTGGGAGTATTGTGGGCAGCATGCCATCTCTGGGCTGAACATCTAACACCTCTGAATCAGAGAACCTGACTCAATACACTCAACAGGGGGAAATTCAGCTCCTGCTTGAAAACCTTCTGTGAAAAGTCCTGCCCAGAACCAGTCCAGGAATGTGCCTCATGTCATATGGCTTCCAACTCAAGCCACACAGTACCTTTTCAGGTTAGATTTATGAGGATTCGGAATAGTGTGTCATATTTTACATAAAATTTCCTTCATTTCTATCTTTAGCAATTTTGTTTCTTTTAAACAATCTACTGAAATGCAAATAAAATAATGCCTATGGTAACACATTATTATCATCATCATTATTTTTAATTCGTTTATATAGAAGTCTAAGTTTCAGAGTGTTTTCCTCACAATAATCATATGAAGCAAGTAGAACAAGTATTGTTTGCCCATTTTGTTAAATTGTTGGGTTTTTTTAATGTTTTTAACTCTATATGACTCCATTTGGGGTTTTCTTGGCAAGAACACTGGAGTTCTTTGCCATTCTCTTTTCTAGCTCATTTCACAGATGAAGAAACTGAGGCAAACAAGGTTAAGTGTTTTGCATAGGGCCACATAGTTAGCAAACATGTAAGCTAAATTTGAACTCAGGAAGATGTGTTCCTACCTCCAGGCCCAGTACTCTATCCACTTTAAATATCAAGACCTAAAGGCCATATTTATTTTTCTACTGAGTATATTGGTAATAGTCTTCTCAATGAACATTTGTTCTTATGATTTTAAAAATTGTGTGTTTTTCAAGTTGGATCATGGATCTATGGTCACTAGATATCCTATTTTTTATGGTTACTTAAATGTTTTAAAAAGCAACATGTTCCCAAATTCTGTCAGATTGTCTACCCTTTGATCTATCCATACCACTGCTGAGTTTATACCCCCAAGAGATCATAAGGAAAAAGATTTGTACAAAAATCTTTATAGCTGCACTCTTTGTGGTGGCAAAAAATTGGAAAATGAGGGGCCCTTTGATTGGGGAATGGCTAAACAAATTGTGGTATCTGCTGGTGATGGAATACTATTGTGCTCAAAGGAATAGTGAACTGGAGGAATTCCATGTGAACTGGAAGAATTCCATGTGAACTGGAATGAAGAAAAACAACTGCTTGATCGCATGGGCCATTGGGGATATGATTAGGGATGTAGACTCTAAGAGATCATCCTAGTTCAAATATCAATAATATGGAAATAAGTCTTGATCAATGACACATGTAAAACCCAGTGGAACTGCTTGTTGGCTATGGGATGGGGGTGGAAGGAGGGGAAGGAAAGAGCATGAATCATGTAACCATGGAAAAATTTTCTTACTCAATAAAAAAAAAAAATAATAAAGGGCATAATTTGAGAAAAAACAAACAAATTATGTCAGAGTGAATCTAGATATTCTTTCTCTATTTTTTCACTGGAACGAAGGAATCCTGAATAAGTAGTATTATGTTGTCTATGTCACTTTTACTGTCTTCTCCCATGATAATGAAACCATACATAGATATTATACATTTAAGAAAAAAAAACTCCCCACTTTATGTAGTCAGTGCTTTTTTTTTTCCCCACAACTTTCTCAACATTTTGAAAAAAATGTTTCTTTTTTCTATTCTTAGTCTTAATATCAAAATTGGAGAAGTTGCCAAAATAATATTTGTAGTTGTTAATCCTTTCTCTCCAGATAATCTTGTATTTATTTATCTGTATAAATGTCATATCCTCCATCACACTCTCAAAAAAAAAGCAAATTGCCTCTTTTAAGGCAAGGACTATTTTTTTCCTTTCCATTTTTGTCCCTGAATCCCTAGCACCTAGGATAGTGCCTTGTCTATAGTACTCTTAACAAAATTGCTGAATTGAATTAATAAAACAACAATAACAACAGCAACAATAGTCCTCCTTTCTAAATCTGTTGCTACTATGAAGTGATTTTAGGAAGCTATCAAGACCCTTTCCCTTATTTCATCACTAGACCTTCCCTTAACCTTAGGCTTCCTTTTTCTGTCTTAAGGCACTCATGAATGATAATTTCATTCAACAATGCCCCTTCTTCCAACATAGAATTTCACAGCTTTGTCTTTTCAAGTTTTCCAATGAAAACCTGCCAATCCAGACCTAAGGTCTCATTTTCTCTTACCTCTACCTCCCCAAACCACAACCCTCTCAGAACTAGATTCTTGTTCTTTCTATAATATCTAGCTGATTAACTAAGTGTTATTGATACAAGGCAATTGGGGACAAGGAATGGACTCCCTTTTCATTCAAGATTTCACATGCATATTTTATTGGAGTGTTCTGAAACTTGGTCCCTGCCTCTTACATGCAATCAAAGGGTGTGGGATGGTGGTGATTGTAATGGTGGGAATCCACGACCATGTAAAGGCAAAGATTAAGGCCCATTGTAGGCCAATGAGGCAATATTTTTCAACATGTCAAGTCTTTTAACTATCATGTAGGCTATTACCAGTATAATTTTTGCCAAGTTATAACCCTTCCAAGCCAGTCACCTACTTTTCCTTTTTATTCTGGCCATTCTGTAGTACACTATTTGACCTTAACTCTCATGTATCCTCAGACATATTAATCTAAAATCTTTTCATCTCTGGCTTCAGATGCCTCTCTTTAGAGAGAGTTAATCCTCTTTGTGCTAGGATCTGGAAATATAGATGCACATAGAGGATGTGCATGTTGGGCTGACACAACCTGCCATGTGTGCCTATATCTAGAACTGGTGGGATCAGTGAGTGAGCAAGGGAGAGTATAATATAATGTTCAACAAAATTTCAAATATCCACCTAGAATACAATATGTAAATACAATTTTTAAAAAATAGAAGATAAACATTCTACTGAATGATTTCTATCACTCATGTCATCTGTGCATGTGATAATGTCATCACTGTATGGTGGTATCCACATTTTCATTTTTCGGTTGCTATTCTCATGAATGGGTAAGCAGGTAAATCCCCTGGAACCTCCTCACTTTCTTGTGTCAGCTTCCTACTTTCTCAATTTCTATTTAAGATGCTCATACAAATTTCTATTTCTCCAGATCCTTTTCTTCCATTATTAGCCTAAAAGACAGCAAGAGGCTCTCATTTATGCTTTCTCTTGGGGAGAAGGGACTAAACCAGAGAAGCAAAGAGAAAAATCTTATTATAGGTAATTTGGAAACATTCTTTAATTCTTTTGTGTATCAGGGATAATGTTTGAAAAGAAATTTACTGCTATCTTCTATATTTCAAATGGCTTTGTTTCCATATATATCCCTCCAATTTTTTGCCCTCTTCATAGTCATCTCTTGTAACAAAGAATAAAGAGAAAAAGACAGTTCAGCAAAACTAACCAAAAATTTACCTATTTGTGTAAATGCAATATTTCATACCCATAGTCCCCAACTTATTTTTTAAATTATTCATTATTTTTAATAATTAGAAGTCTGACTTCATTTCCTCACATCCCAACTGCTCATTCCAGTAAGAATGAAAGGGGAAAAAAAAACAAACAAACCTTTATAAGCAGGCATAATGGAGCAAAAACAAAATTTTGAATTGACCATGCCTTAAAAAGTATGTCTCATTCTTTACTCTAAGTCCTTTACCTCTCTATCTGGAGATGGGAAGCATGGTGCAATATTATTAGCCTTCCAGAATCATACTTGGTCATTGCACTAATCGGAGTTACTAATTCTTTAAAAGTTGTTCATTCTATGCCTGCCCTTTGATCCAGCCATACCATTATTGGGTTTGTACCCCAAAGAGATCATAGATAAACAGACTTGTACGAAAATATTTATAGCTGCACTTTTTGTGGTGGCAAAGAACTGGAAAGGGAGGGTATGTCCTTCAATTGGGGAATGGCTGAACAAATTGTGGTATATGCTGGTGATGGAATACTATTGTGCTAAAAGGAATAATAAACTGGAGGAGTTCCAGGTGAACTGGAAAGACCTCCAAGAACTGATGCAGAGTGAGAGGAGCAGAGCTAGAAGAACACTGTACACAGAGACTGATATATTATGGTAAAATCGAATGTAATGGACTTCTATACCAGCAGCAATGCAATGACACAAGACAGCTCTGAGGGATTTATGGTAAAGAACGCTACCCACATTCAGAGGAAGAACTGCAGGAGAAGAAACATAGAAGATAGTTGCTTGAATGCATGGGTTGAGGCGGACATGATTGGGGATGTAGACTCGAAATGACCACACCAAAGCAATTAACAACAATTTGGAAATAGGCCCTGAACAAGGACACATGTTACAACCAGTGGAAATGTGCGTCGGCCATGGGGGGGGGGAGAGGGGTGAAGGGGAAAGTAGGGGCATGAAGCATGTAAACATGTTAAAAATGAATATTAATAAATGTTTTTAAAAAAAGAATCAAGTCACTAAAAAAGAAAAAAAAAAGTTGTTCATTCTACTGATGTCACTGAATAAATTATTCTCCTTGTTTTATTCACTTCATTTTACATCAGCTTATTTAAGTCTCCAGGTTACTTTGAAAATGTCCTTTTCATCATTTCTTACAGCACAAAAATGACATTCTCTTTGGGATTGCAATAGGGAGGGTAAATAATTTTCATAGATGATGAAAAAGCTTAAGATGTGTTGCTTGCTACTTGAATAATTTTTTAACTCTTGGGTACCACTTAAGAATCAAGTGAATTTGTCTGCATCTGGCAACATCCCTTTAAGGTCATTTAGAAAAAAATATTCTGCCCATCTTTGCAAGAAACCAGTGTTAAAGCTGAGGTCCAAATAGCTTCAATGAAGAGATGCATAATATATGTTAAGGATATAGATATATATATTTATGAATGACATAAAGGATACCATTTGAATATGTCCTACAAAAAATTATTTTAGTTCAATACCAAACCTGCTGATTAATTTTTCTTTTAGTACAAGTAGGCAAGAATGTTTATCAGAATATTATATTTGGATGCAATATTTGCTTTACTTTTGGGTAATGTAATTGTATAGTTGGAAAATCTTGAACCCCTAAAGATTACATTGCCCAGAATTTCTTTCTGTATTACCTATAATGCTTTTCCTTTTGTTTATGTTTGCCTGGTCATGTTTGTATAAGTTCTGAGGCTCTATCTCAGTTTCTCTTTTGCTCCTGGAAGTGGGCTGGTTAGTAAACTTTTAGTTAGTTCTTTTTGTTAGTTTGTTATTAATAAAATTTTATAAAAATATAATATATAGTTATTGAATATTAATTTTTAAAACCACATTATGGATTACCATGATAGGATTAAATTCTCAAATATTTTTTTAAGATAGATTATCAGTACAGTTAGTAAGTTTGTTGGAACTCTGGCCACCCAGCACAAGAGCTGAGAGGTGGGGTTGCCTTTTCCCTCCTCGCACCCTGCCCTCCTGTTTTTTCCTCAATGCCCAGCCACCTGCTTTTTGCCACTGCTGTTATAGCTCCTCCCATCAAGCTGGCAGCCCTCACTGCTGAGACCAGACAAGCAGCTGTGAGCCAGCCAATCCTAGCCACTTTTTTCCAATTGACAGGTGAGAACTCCAATCTTTTCCCCTACCCCACATGGGTTTTCCAATCTATCCTAGCTTTTTTTTTCAGCAGAGGAAAACAGAGTGGAGCAGAAAAACCCTCACTATTGAGCCACACCCCCTTCTAGCCATTTTTTAAGCTGAAATCTTAAGCTGATCCTAGACTCCTGGCTGAGAGAAACTTGCAACTGAGAATTTTTTTCCCCCCCCCACAGGAAGGGGACTTCTCTGCATCTTTTCTTTTGAGGGCAGAGAGACTAAAACAGTAGATTTGAAGTAGAAGTTTTTGGGATTTTGTCTCTACCTTTTCGCCAGTTTTTCATATACAAATACCCTATTGTCCTCCCTAGAATTTTTGCTCTTATACCTGTTTACTATAAACAAAACCCCATTTGGCCTTTTTTTTTTTTTGAAGGAATAATGCTGTTTCAAAGCATGCTTGAAACTCAGAAACAACAGTTTGAGTTGGTAGGGCTAAAAAGTGCAGTTTGGATCTGCTTAATTCCTTTCTTGGGGCTTTTTGTGCTGACTGAAAACCTTGCAGTTGAAAGCTTGGCTAATCTTAAGATTCAGGCGAGAAATTCATCTCCCTGCACCCTCTTGCCATTTGGGTAGCCTTTGCAATACATCCAATTTGAGATTCCTCCATACTATGCTCAGTGCAGAATTCTCCCTCACTATGATGAAATTCAGAGCTCTGACAAATGAAATCTGAATGGTTGATTTATATGGGGGAGGGTAAATAACCTTAAAAGAGATCTGGAAGTTTATTGCTTACTGATCATACTCAGCTTCTCCCCTCAAGATAGTGAACAAGTCTATGGGGATTGGTAAAAAGGATTTTTGACTACATTGCTTGTAACTTGTCATTTGCTTATATTATTGGATTTGTTGATTTCTTTAAGGTTTAAATTTTCTTCTTAAGTTTATCTGTATTAATCTAATTAATATCTTTTCTGTTATATGATTCTTTATCTGTACCATTTCCCTATGATTTTACTGAACAACATACCATTGTAAAAAAACCCATAAACATCTTACACCAATTTTTTTTTTTAAGTTGTAAAAAGCCTGTAAGTCTTATGTATCCTGGATTTGCCATCTTAACTATCAAAGTCACATGCTGCTTATACAACCTTGGATAATATAATGACTTAAGAATTTAAATTGTAATCTTATAAGGGGTCTTTAGAAATGACTTTAGATACCTAGTACCTTCTGAATGTATGATATTTATATATATATGTATATTTTACATTATTATTGTTATTATTATTATTCCTATTGACTCCCAGAGGAGCATAGGGCCGCAACCATCTCACGCCAAAGGACTCTGTTCTGGGCAACTTCCCCCAACTGGGCATCTCATGCCCACGGACTCTGTTCTGGGCAACTTCCCCCAACTGGGCATATCTTTGCCAGGTCTGTTTTGGCCTTCCGACTTTCCTCCTCCCTGGTGGGTTCCATATTTTTTTTTCATAGCGTCCTGACTGATGGGATACTGAATTGTTCTTTCCCAGAGTCTGGTATTGGAGATCGTTTCAGGCCATCTGATGTTCAAGATTTGACGTAGGCATCTGTTAACAAAGACCTGGAGTTTGTTGGTTTTTGCCAGTACGCGTCGTGGACTCTGTTGGAGAGCAATCTTCCAGACTAGGCGATCGTAGGTTTTGTTGGTTTATTGAGGTTGCAGTTTCTGTAGCAAATGAAATTTTTACGGGGTGAGGTTGCTAGCCTCGCGCCCAACCCTCCTTCTTTTTCAGCCGGGCTTGGGGCCATCCTTGGCGGAGTTATATTATATATACACATATTATGAAGAATGTTGTATCAAAAGGTAGAGAAACAAATAGAAATTCCTGCCAAAACTTTTTATATATAAAGCAGGAAGCCAAAAAAGAGATCTTGCATGCATGGTATTTTAACTTTAAGTTTAATTTCCTTCCACCAGAAGGATCTAAGTTCCTGGTGATGTCTTAGACCCAAAATATGTTTTCAGCAGCAGTTGCAAAGGTTGAAAGATTTGCTATACCTGTAGAATTTGTGACAAGTATACGTCAGTTCATAGGTTTTTAAAATATCACACAGCAAGGGGCTATATATATAAACTCATGTGAATCCTATATAATAATGGATTTGTTTGCTATTGTCAGTAACTAGGCTATTGTGATTTTGGGGAATTTGGTATTTTATTTGAATGAATATTTTCTACTCTACTACTGTTTTGTTTTTGTATATCTGCTATTTTGTAAAAATCATTTGTATTCACATAGTGGATCATGGTCAAGTTTAAAAAGGAAATGGATTTCATTTTTTGATGAGGAATTTTTGTATTTAACCTCTCCTTGGCTGACACAGTGTGTCACTGATTCTAAGATATATATTTTTGATTTTTAAAACATTTTATTAGTTTTTTCTTGTATTTTCAATACAGTATTTCAGATACATATAAACAGTATTAATCTTTTGCAATGATATGCAATGTCATTAATGCTATGTTTTTAAAAAGTTGTAATATTAATGCATAACCAAAACTCTTCATACTATAGAAATAATGCCATTGATTGCTTAAATATCATGGGAGTTTATTTAATGATTCTGTCTGATTCCAGAAGAAAGAATTTTTAAAAAGCCATTGCACAGTGCTAAAGAAGCACAAAGCCAGCCTGCATAGTGCCAATTGAGCACAAAGTCAAAGAGACCAACCAATCCCAGTGGGATTGATGTAATTTTGAGCCAAAACAAGAGGACTTGAACATGTTTGGGGTTGGAGGTTGTGGCACTTAACATATGTTAAGATGCAGGATTTCCTCTGGACCACATTCTAACAAGCACCTCTTTAGCTACCATCCTGGCTCCCATTTGCTCCTATAATCTAGTCCCTTTTCTGTCTTTCATAGTGTGGCAAACTTTCTGTAGTCCTGGCTGCTGATTGGGTAAATGCACAATTGCTTAAATCATTTTAATTGGGTCCTGATTCAAAGACCTGTTATAGGTTTGTTTTTTCCTTTACTTAGATTTTTTAGACATTTTATTTTATTTTATTTGTTTTAGACATACTATTTTATATTTCATCCACAAGTTATTTTTCTCTTTTATTTGGACTTTTTGATGTTTTTAATTTTTTTTAAAAATTGATTCATATACCTTATAACTCAGCCATGTATCCCCAAGTGATCCCTGTTTGTTATTTATTCCTCAGGGGGGACTATATTATTGTTGTGAACTTTAATTTAAATCTAAGTAGTTATAGGATAAGAAACTTGCTACCTCCCAGAATCAAAAGATGGACCTATTTGGAGAAGGTGCCATGAACATGCCTGCAGAGAACACATGCTGCATCAGAAGATCCATATTGGACTTTGGGATGTGCATTGAACTGTGGGGGGTTGAAAGCATTTGTTTTGAATGTATACTTTTATGCCAAAGGGTACTGCCCCAAATTGGCTTTTTGTCAATCTAGCAATCATTGATTTTGTTCTCCTTTCTTTTTATGCACAAGTTATTGCAATTTATAAGTTAGTTATGTTTCCATGATACTTTTGGGGAGACTAGTCTCCCAAATAGGATCACAAGGGGGAAAAGTATAGTTGGAAAATTTTGAACCCCTAAAGACTGCATTGCCCAGAATTCCTTTCTGTATTATCTATAATGCTTTTCCTTTTGTTTATGTTTACATGGTCACATTTGTATAAGTTCTGAGGCTGTCTCATTTTCTCCTGGAAGCGAGCTGGTTAGTAACCTTTTAGTTAGTTCTTTTAGTTAATTTATTATTAATAAAACTTTATAAAAATATAATATTTAGTTACTGAATATTAATTTTTAAATCCACATAATTATGGAACATAAGTTAATTTTTTAAAAAGCAATAAACTATAAAGAAGAAGAAGAAGAAGAAGAAGAAGAAGAAGAAGAAGAAGAAGAAGAAGAAGAAGAAGAGGAGAAACATAAATGGTTCTCAAAAAAAAGATGCTAAAAATAAGATGTCATAAACACTGGAGAATAAAAATAATTACAAAGGTCTTACATGTAGCCCTCTGTAGAGTTCAATGATAGAAGGTGCATTCTGAATTTTTTCCTCCTAGAATGAATGTTCTGAGTAAATAAGTATCTATCTAATTCACTTCAAGAGGAAGAAAGAACAGAAAGAAGCAGAATGTAAAGTAGAAATAATTACAAATTGAAGCTAGGAGGTCAATCCAGTGGGCCAACTTTATCAGTGCTACTGTGTGCTACTGCTACTTTAGCTCTGTGCATTATACCCCTGCAGCTCCTAGCTACTTGTAAACCTAATATGAGACATAGGCTCTCACATTATCATTTTCACTTCCAATATAGAACATAATAATGAATCCTTCTTGTAACTGAAAGTATGGAATGATGGTATAAAACAAAAATACTTGCTATATAAAATTAAACCATTGCTCAGATTGACAATAAATTGTCCCTGCCTGTAATCAGTTTTAAAGGAAAGATGCCTTGATTATAAGTTTTTCACAGAGCAAGTACCATATATCTGAGTTGTCTGCATCCCTTAGGGTACCTAACACAGTACTATTCAAGTGTGTATTTTTGGAAATAAATGAATGATTGATGTTGGACATTGAGAGGAAGAATTTTTTACCCCTGACACTATGTAGTAATAAAGTTACTCTCCAAAATGTGATATTTGATTATTCACATAAAAACACATGCTTCTTTTAACATATTCACAAATAACTTTTCTTTCTTTTTAATGAAAGATTAAAAAAAATCAGAAATATCCTTCTGGTATAGCTAATGCCACAACTAGCCAGCACAGTGGATAGAATGCCAGGGCTGATGAAATCTTCCTGATTTCAAATATGGCCTCTGAAACTTACTTGCTGTGTGACTTTGGGCAAGTCATTTAACCCTGTTTGCCTCAGTTTCCTCATCTTGTAAAATGAGTTGGAGAAGGAGATGGCAAACAACTCTAATATCTTTGTCAAGAAAATTCCAAATGGGGGTCACGAAGATTTGTACATGACTAAAAAGACCTAAACAACAATGCCAAAGAATAACTGTTATAGTTAGAATTTCCTGGCCAACAAGGGACATGAATAAGCAGTTTTCAGATAAAGAAATAAAAACTATCAATAAACACATGAAAAAGTGTTCTAAATCCCTCATAATTAGAGAAATGCACATCAAAACAACTCTGAGGTGGGGGCAACTGGGTAGCTCAGTGGATTGAGAGTCAGGTCTAGAGACAGGAGGTCCTAGGTTCAAAGCTGGCCTCAGACACTTCCCAGCTGTGTGACCTTGGGCAAGTCACTTGACCCCCATTGCCCACCCTTACCATTCTTCTACTTATGAGCCAATACACAGAAGTTAAGGGTTTAAAAAAAAACAAACTCTGAGGTACCACCTTACACCTAGTAGATTGACTAATATGATAGTAAAGAAAAATAATAAATGTTGTAGGGGTTTTAGCAAAATTGGTACACTAATACACTGCTGGTAGAGTTATGAAATGATCTAACCATTCTGTAGGGCAATTTGGAACTATACCCAAAGGGCTTTAAAAGACTGCCTTCCCTTTGATCCAGCCACACCACTGCTAAGATTATACCCCAAAGAGATAATAAGGAAAAAGACTTGTACAAAAATATTTATAACAACGCATAGCCATGGTGGCAAAAAAAATTTAAAAATGAGGAGATGCCCTTCGACTGGGGAATTGCTGAAAAAATTGTGGTATCTGTTGGTAATGGAATACTATTGTGCTCAAAGGAATAATGAACTGAAGGAATTCCATATGAACTGGAATGACCTCCAGGAATTGATGCAAAGTGAAAGGAACAGTACCAGTAAAACATTGTACACAGAGACTAATACATTATGGCACAATCAAATGTAATGGACTTCTTTGCTAGTAGCAATACAATGATCTAGGACAATACTCAAGAACTGAAAAAGAAAGCTATCCACATCCAGAGAAAGAACTGTGGGAACAGAAACACAGAAGAAAAACATATGATCAGTCATGTGGTTCAATGGGTATTGTAAGGAATTAAATTAAGGTGTTTGACTAAATATATAAGAATTTTAAGATATTACTGTGGTGGACAATTTTAAAACGAATACAGTACAAGTCAAAATGACTTTTAGCCTCTTTTATTTACAAAAAAGAAGGTAGAGAGAGTGAAAGTAGAGAAATGAAAGAGAGAGTAAATTAAGAAGTCTAGCTTATCACACTAAATGTTGTTCCAGTCTCAGGCTCAATTCATGCAGTTAACCCCTCAGCTAGAGGGCTTGGTGTTGAATAAAGCAAGGATTCAGCCCACACCACCTCCTCTAAGAAGGGGAGGCCTCTCAAGAGCTAATCTCTCCAGAAGCCAGGAAAGGAAGGTCAGCTTTTCACTCGCCAGGAGAAGATCCAAATGGAAAAGATCCAGGAGCAGTCTTACCAGAAGCAGTCTAAGAGCCATATTCCCAGTCCCAGCTCCTTCAACCTCAATATTCAGGACAAAGCCTCTTGCACAGGAAGTTAATCATCTTTTATAGTCCGTTTTTTTACATCCCTTCCTGTTCCTTCCTCCACTTTATGGGGACCAATAACAGTTTTTTTAATTTGCTTAGCACTGCCCAAGTGGGCAGTATTTGTAGGTTCTACCTCTTGTCCTATGAGGGTGTAAACTCTTATCAAAGGATTCACAAGATTCTGACTGATTGAGTCAAAAGGGTAGAGTTCTCTAAGGGGCTTGCAAACTTTCCCTCCTAGTGCCAAGTAAGGGTATTCAAGCTTTGGTTGATTAATTCAAAAATGGGAAAAGGGAGAGTCAATCTTATCTTCCCAATATATGATTGGGGATTTTGACTCTAAATGATCATTCTATTGCAAATACTAATAATATAGAAATAAGTTTTGAACTTATTTATACATGTATAACCCAGTGGAATTGCTTGTTAGCTTAGGGAGGGGGAATGGAAAAGGGGAGAGAAAGAACATGGAAAAGTATTCTTAATTATTTAATTTATAAAATAAAAGAAAAGAAAAAGAAATGCCTGACCAACACATAGGACAATGTTTGGCTCATAATAGACACTTAATAAATGATATTTTGTTAAAATTATTGAAAAAATCTTTTCTCTTCCTCTCCAACACATGCATCAAGTATGTAAGTCTTTAGTCTCATGTTCCAAAATATAGCATCAGTAAATTATGAACAGTTTCACTAAGGTCATCATGAAAGTTATCAGCCTTTTATTGTAAATAGGTTTAGGTTCAGAAGGTTGTTGTTCTATTTTTGACTTATTCTATGATTTCTAGTTAATTGGTTTAATTTTTTGTTAATTAGGCTTTTCTTCATATAATATGAATAATGTAATAGTTTCTTCTTGGTAACTTTATGTTTCCTGGAAGTTTTATGATATATATTAAATTTTACTTCAATCATATTTCGATCAAACCACTCCTCATCTCTTTTCAGTGCTAAATATCTTCTAATTAAAAAAATTTTTTTTTTACATTTTTAAACCCTTAACTTCTGTGTATTGACTCTTAGGTGGAAGAGTGGTAAGGGTGGGCAATGGGGGTCAAGTGACTTGCCCAAGGTCACACAGCTGGGAAGTGTCTGAGGCCGGCTTTGAACCTAGGACCTGACTCTCAATCCACTGAGCAACCCAGCTGCCCCTTATCTTCTAATATTAAATGATAATCTTATGGAGAACCAGAACTAAGTTTCATATAAAGTTGCAGAACTCTTCACACTGCCAAGTAATACACAATAGTGTTTTAGAGACAACTTATACCAGTGTTTATTTAAAATATGTTGAAGAAACCCACAATAATCATAACTATGAAGGTAAATTAAATGAATTCACTCATAAAATGGAAAAGGATGGCAGAGTGCATTAAAAACCAGAATCCCACACTATGCTGTCTACAGAAACACATTCAAAGCAGGGAGACACACACAAAGGAAAAGAAAGGGGCTACAGCAGAATCTACTATGCCTGAGTTAACATAAAAAAGAAGAGGTAGCAGTCATGATGTCATACAAAGCAAAAATAAAAATCAGTCTAATCAAAAGAAATATGGAAGGAAATTATATCTTGAAAAAGGCACCACAGAAAATGAGGCAGTATCAATACTAAACATATATGTGCCAACAACACAATACTTAAAGGAAAAGTTGCATGAGTTACAGGAAGAAATAAATAGTAAAATGTTACTAGTAAGGGACCTCAACCTTCCACTCTCAGAAGTAGCAGTATCAGACCTCTATTTTTCTACAAAGCAGTAATCATAACATTGATTTGCATTTGAATGAAAGAAGTTGGGGGACAGAACCAAGATAGAGGAATAGTAGGAGCAATGAAATGGGGTCCCTTCCAGAAATTCCTCTAAATAGATCTAAACACATTACACTGAATACTGATGAAGAAATTCGGGAAAAAGTCACAGTGAGTCCTTCCTGAAGTCTTGTTTGACTTAGTGAGGCCTGTGGACACTGGGGTTTTTGTTCATTGCACACCTAGTGCTCCAGGGCCCAGAGCAAAAGAAAGTCTTAGACTCATATGAGGCACTCTTAGACTAATACTGGACCACCACAATGGGGACACATGAAAACTAGCAGCTTCGTCACCTACTACTGGTTCTGCATCACAGATCCAAAGCTAAGTGAGGAGAGGACCTACATAGAAGGGTGAAATTTCAGGTATGAAGGTCCTGGGAAGTACTTAGAGAAAATGGAAGGCTCAGAAGCCAGCAGCAGCAACTGGAGCAGAGCAAGATGTTTTTCCTTGAAGTAGGGCACAATCTCATTTCCAGTCTCATTCTTTGCCTATAGAGGAATAGCCAAGATAGGAATCCCAGACCAATAGGAGGCCACAATTAGACTACTCTGACTTACTAGAGTTTTCCTGTTTGCTGATAGGAGTGTAGTTGAGTAACAGTTTAATCTTGCACAGATTCAAAGTCAGGCCATAAACTTGTAGAGCTCAGATCAAGGGGTATAGGATTTAAATTAGTGTCTAATACTTTATAAAGTTTATTACCTAACAAAACAGAAAGCACATTACTAAGTTTTTCTACCTGCTCAAAAAGCCCGCTCCACCAAAGCTTCAACAAGAAGAGAAGAGAGCGAGAGATAGAAGTTCACAGAATTTATATACTGTCTGCATCAGCAGGTGACAGGAAGAGAGTGAGATGCTGGAAATAATGGTGTTTTTTTTTTTAGAGTAACAGGTTTTAATTACACAATCCCCCCTGGGATCCTTTGGGAGATTATGTAAACATAATATTGCAATAATTTGAGGATAAAAGGGAAAGAGAACAAAACCAATGATTGCTAAGTTCATTGACAAAAAGCCAATTAGGAGGCAGTCCCCTTTGGAATAAAAGTGTACATTCAAAACAAATGCATTCAACCCTCCACAGTTGAATTTCACGACATCCCAAAGTTCATTCTGGATCTTTTGGTGTAGTGTGAAGTTTCTGCAGGTATCTCCATAGCACCTTCTCCAAGCAGTTCACTTCATGGATTCTGGGAGGTAGCAAGTTTCTTATCTTAAAATTACTCTGAAAGAAGAAAAATTTTTATAAAACTAGAATTTTATGACAATTATACAATCCCCCGAGGAGGGTATTGATAAACACATGGATCAACTCAGAATACATGAATTTTCACTAAGAAAACAGCTTTTTTAAAAACAGTAGTATAGCAGCTAATTCAAGAAAACCTTTTGGGTCTAAAACATCACCAAGAATCTAGATCATTCCCGTGATGGAGTAGAGTAACTGAAGAGTTACAAATAGAAAAAACCCATTCAGAAGCCACTAGGCTACTTAGGTAATGCTCCCTTCTTGAGAGCCATCCAGAGGTGCCATATCCCCTAGGAAAACCTTCCCACCTCCTAGATGAGACTGTAACAGTCGTATATGATATGTCTTTATATGTCTCATTCATTAAATTTTTATAAATGTGGAGGTGGGGATTATAATAGTGCTATAGCTGTTCTCTTCAGCTACTAAATGGACCCTTATGTCTTGTTACAAACAACTCAAAGGTACTTTTACAATGGTATTTTCTCCAGTCCAGTCATATGGGGAGGTACAAATAAAGACAATGTAACAGAACATATAGCTAATTGTCAAAACACAGTAATTTAAAGTGACATAGTGTAACAGAACTTAACAAACAAAATAAAATCTTAAAACAAGCAACCAGAAAATATAATATATGTGACAGGAAACAGGCACTGAATTCAAGAGTCCTTTTTTCCAATTCAGATACAGAGACTTCCATAAAACAATGGAGTATGAAAAGGCTTAAAAATTTCACCTCTAGACTCTTTAAAGTTCCTTCCCCTCCCCAGCATCATCATCCATCTAGATTAATTTGGTCACATCTCTGGGATATCCTTTAGTGAGGGAGAATTCCACACTGAGCTGTGTGGAGGAATCCCATATTGGATGTGTTGTAGAGACTGGGCAGGCCAAAATGGCAAAGGGATGTAGGGAGATGAATTTCTCCCCTGAATCTCAGTATTATTCAAACTAATCACAAGGACCACTGCACCCAGGAACAGTAGTAAGAGAAGATACCCCAAAACTTTGAGTTGTGCAAGCTCTATAGTGTTCTCCCAGAATGGGAGCTGTTTAAGAAAGGCAGGAAAGTGGGCCAAGCTTGCAATTTTACTTCCTATCTATAGTTTGAAAGAGTAACCTTCCTTTCCCCCTTACCTCCTGTCCCATGTAAAAATGACAGGGAGAATCTTGCTTCACCTGCTACATGGATAGGGAGTTAAGAGGGTAGAAGCATCTCCTCAGGTAAAAGCCCTTTAGGGGGCTAATTATTGCCTAAGAGAAACACACCTGAGCTTCCAAGGCAAGCAGCAAGCAAGCACTCAGGTGTTGGCAATGTAAGGGAAAGAGGAATTTATATATTCCTAGCTCCTTGGAGAGCAGCTCTGAGGACTCCCAGCTTATGTGTTCTAAAAGACGCAGCAGTCAGCAGCACCCAGGCAATTAGCAGCAGGATGAGGATTGGCAGCAGCAATGGCTCCACAAGGACCACCCAGGAAGTTAGGAAGGGAGAGTTATATAGGATCTGGAGAGGGTTAATTGTGGATACTGAATCCTAAATGGGACACCTAGGTAGGATAGTGAACCCCAAAGGATCACCCACTACAATAGATGTTACTAGAATATATTGAATCTGCCTATCCCAAACTCCAGATGTGTACAGTATCCCAGGGCTACCAGCCAAGCAAGGAATCAGCTGATAGATTTATTCAGCTAACTCTGCCCAACTGAAGCCCTGTGCCTTGGATAATGCTTATGACTGCAGATTGATCACTGATGTTGAAGGAGATAATAAGTCTCTTCCCTTAAGTTATCACAGGATATAATTCACGAGAGCCCACTAGATCTTTGATGAAGTTCAAGCCAGTTGTAAATTTAAAGATGATTTAATATCTAATAGACTTAGGGGAGGAAGAGCAGGGTAATGGCTGGGAAAGTGGGAATAGGAAATCCTTAACTATATTTAGATGATTATATTACTGATGAATCTTCTCATATATTGCTGATCAAATTTTGTTGTTAACAGCCTGGTTGGGGCAAATAGGCCCAACCTAAAGTCAAGTTTATCCTGCTGAATGATAGGTCTGTTGGTCTTCTTGGTCAATGTAATTCAGAAAACAGGGATTGATGAGCTGGTTGTTGATTGATGATTGAATAGAGCACACCTTGGCCTACCCCAAAACCACCCTCTACCCAACCAAATATCTCATCACTGAGATCTAGATGGCTTTAAATCCCTGGCTTTTATACCTGAACCTAACTGCCCAGGCTCCTGCCAAGCTCGGTCCATTCCACATTCTGAGCAGGTAACTGTCCATCATCTTGACTCCAACATGGCTTTCAAATATTTTCTTACAGGAGGTAGGATCAGCAGCAGCAGGTAGCAGCCAGGAAAACTCCAAAGAGAGGCCAAAGCAGGAGAAATATGGTTTCTTTTCAAATCGATCTACTCAGAGAGAATTAAGGGTTCTAAACCCCACTTCTGTGGTTGCCATGAATGTAAGATTTAAATTAATGTCCAATAAGTCAAGAGTTATATTTTATAAAGTTTATTATCTAAGAAAACAGAACCATGTGACTAAGTTTTTCTACCTGCTCAAAAAGCCTGCTCCACCAAAGCTGCTACAGGAAGAGAAGAGAGTGAGAGATGGAACTCCACAGAATTTATATCCTGTTTGTGAGCATGTAACAACAGGAAGAAAGTGGGATGCTGGGAATTGTAGGGTTTTTTTAGAGTAACAGATTCTAATTACACAGGGGATAGCAATTAGAATATTACTTGCGGGGAGCAGCAGGTAGCTCAGTGGATTGAGAGCCAGGCCTAGAGACTGGAGGTCCTAGGTTCAAATCTGGCCTCAGCCACATCCCAGCTGTGTGACCCTGGGCAAGTCACTTGACCCCCATTGCCTAGCCCTTACCACTCTTCTACCTTGGAGCCAATACACAGTATTGACTCTAGGATGGAAGGTAAGGGTTTAAAAAAAAGAATATTCCTTGGATTATACTACTTTGGGAACATTGAATGCTTGCAAGTCTCCAGCCTTTCCCCAAGATCCTGAAATAACATATCACTGGATATGCCAAACAAGATAAAAACATATCAAGACAGAACTTTCTACTGGATATGCTACAGAGTCTAAAGACAGGAAGTAGTTTGGATGAATGAACAAATAAGAAAAGAATGACATAATAAAGACTTATTTTGGTGGCAGAGATGCTCAGGACACAAATACAGAAGAAGACAATTACTCCAAAATACTTATAAACAATACATCAGAGGAAAGTATAGGTTGTATAGGAATTCATCTCAAATTCCTGGAAGAAATGGAACAAAAATTTTTTAAATTGTTAAAAATACTTTTATAAATAGAAAGAGTCCTCTTGAGGAAAGCAAAAATTAGAAAAGGATAAAAGCTGGAAGAAAGAATTGAAAAGGGAATTAACAGCTTGGCACAAGAGATATAAAACCTTATTCAGGCAACAAATTCCCTGAGCACTAGAATGCAACAAATAGAAGTCAATGTCTCCATGACACAAGAATAAAGAATATACACATACATAGATTTGGGTAAAGAAATACATTTCACTCAACTAGGAAGTAGGAAGAAAAAGGGATAAGAGGAATGGGGAGTTTATGAAAGGGTCATTTGAGGAATGGATTATTCCTAAGTAAAACAAAGTCTAAGATTTACAAAAATATTTATAGTTCTTTATGAGGTAGCAAAGAATGGGAATCTGAAGTAGTGTCCATAATTGGGAATGGATGAAAAATTACATATAAATATAATGAAATACCACTGTGCTAGATTCTTATCAGCATAAGATCAACCATGATTTACAAGGACTAATAATGAAACATGGTTTCCAACTCATGATAGAGAGGTGAAAGACTCAGAATGTAGAATGAAACAATTTATTTTT
This sequence comes from Gracilinanus agilis, assembly GCF_016433145.1. Taxonomy (NCBI): domain Eukaryota; kingdom Metazoa; phylum Chordata; class Mammalia; order Didelphimorphia; family Didelphidae; genus Gracilinanus; species Gracilinanus agilis. Next base: position 445,991,774 of record NC_058130.1, on the reverse strand, counting down.
GGACATGACCAGGATGGAAATTCATTTTGACTGAATATACATGTATGAAGATAGGATTAACTCTCCCCTTATATATTTTTAGCTAATCAAATAAAAAAACTTAAAGTACCCCTACTTACCATTAAGTATGAGAGTTCACAAGTCACTTACTAGTGTAAACTTAGCCCCCTCCTTGAGCAGTGCTAGGCAAATTGAAAGACTGCCATTGGTTTTTGTGAAGAAGAGGGAGTGATAGGAAGTGGCAGGAAGTGATATGGAAAAGAAGCATAAAAGGAGAGACCAGTATGGTCTAGCATTCATTCCCTTCCTGGTGTTTGGAGAGATTGGTTCTGGAGATTCCTTTCCTGGCTTGAAGGAGATTTTTTTCCCTGGATCCTGCATTAGCTTGCTGGGTAAGTGGCTGTGATTCTAGCCTTGACTTTGGAGGAGGCTGCATTGGTGGAACACTGGCTAAAGACATCTCCCAGAGTTCTGGCTAAGGATTATAGGGAAATCCACATGGAGACAAGGGACTTGGGGAAGCTCCTGCTGAGACTAAGCCTGGCTTCTCAGGAGAAGGACTGGAAGACTTTTTAGAATCTGTCTCTCTATCTATACTTTTCTACCTTCACTCTTTCCATGTTTTTGTAAATAAAGCTGCTAAAAGTCATTTTGACTTACACTCTATTTTAAAATTGGTGACCACAATATCACTTTATAACTCTCACATTTAGCCTAAAATTAAATTCTTACACATATTTGCTACAGAAATTGTTTTTCTTGTGTTTGGATTGGGGTAGATGGGTGAGAAGGCAGATCTTGGCTAATTAAAAGAAATAAAATATTTTTTAGATATAATTTTTATTTTATTTTAAAATATTTTCTAAGGTTACATGTTCTTGTTCTCTTCCTCTCCTCTTTCCTCCCCACTCCCAGAGTTGATAAGCAATTCTACTGGGTTAAACATGTATTATCACTCAAAACCTATTTCCATATTATTCATTTTAGCAATTTTTTAAAATTCAGAACTCTAAACCATATACCCATTTAACAAATAAAATATTAAAAAAAATAAAGTCAAGGAGAAAAGCCAAGATGGTGGAGGAAAGGAAGAGACCCACCTGAAATCTCCCAAATTTCCCACCAAATGACACTAAAAAGATACCTCAAAATGAATTCTATAGTGGCAGAACCAACAAAAGACAGAGTGAAATAATTTTCCAGCTCAAGTCAACTTGTAAAATCATTAGGAAAGGTCTGTCTCAAAGGGATAGGATCATAGTGCAGTCTAGCACATGCTGCACCCTGACAAATCAGCAGCAGGCACTGGGGACAACTGAATCAGTGGCAGCTTCCAAAGTTCTCAGACCACAAACAGCAATGGGGTTAGACAACTGGTCAGAAGGAGATTATAGGAGGCCCTTTTCTGGGCCTGGGAGAAAGTCTCTATGGCACTGCCCTCGTGTGATTCTGGGTCATGGATCCAGGGCAAGGATGAGCACAAGTAGGAGTGGGATTATGATCATAGATCCAGGATGTAAAAGAGTACCCATAGTCATTCACAAACCAGAGAATAGGCAAGGAATGAAGTGGCCACACCTCTCCTTAGATAATACTACCTTGGGAGAACTAAAAAGTTAGAGAAACCTACAACTAGCTCTGAAAATAATTACACTTAAAACCTGAAGCTTGAAACAGTGCCCCTCCACCCAGGGATAATAACCTAACTTTCACAGAAAGTTAAAAGTCAAGAAATAAACTGGAAAAATGAATAGACAACAACAACAGGAACTTGACCACAAAAAATTACTTTGTGACAAGGAAGGTCAAAACAGAAACTAAGAAGAAGATAATAATTTTAAGACATGTACATGCAAAGCTTCAAAAATAATGTGAATTGCCAAATTTCTAATAATTAGAGAAATGCAAATCAAAACAACTCTGAGGTATCACCTCACACCTAGCAGATTGGCTAAAATGAAAGAAGGGGAGAGTAATGAATGTTGGAGGGGATGTGGCAAAATTGGGACATTAATGCATTGCTGGTGGAGCTGTGAACTGATCCAGCCATTC
>NC_058130.1:445874426-445989418 GCF_016433145.1 Gracilinanus agilis | reverse complement strand
GGAGTGCAGGGGCGGGGGGGGGGGGGTTGAAGGGGATAGGAGGAGCATGAATCAGGTAACCATGTTAAAAATGTATATTAATAAATGTTAAAAAAAATAAATAACGTGAATTGGTCTCAGTATAAGTGAAATAAAATATATTCCAAAAAAAAATAAACTGCCTAGACCAGTGATGGGCAAACTTTTTAAAGAGAGGGCCAAAGGAAAGGAAATGCTCATCTGTCAGTCTGTTTCTAAGGCAACTCTTTCAAAGTTTCCTTGTATTGTATCCTACTCATTGTATTTGTCAGATTAGGAATAATGTCATGTGGCCAGATAGAACATTTCAGGGGGCCCAAATCTGGCCCGTATGCCATAGTTTGCCTATCACTGGCCTAGACTGTTAAAGGAGGAAATAGATTATATAAGTAATCTATTTAAATTTAAATAATTTAAATTTAAATTTAAAAAAAACCTATTTTAGAAAAAATTTGATGAGAAATGATGAACAAACTAATTTTTTAAAACCTGGAAAGATTTGAACCCAGGACCTCTCATCTCTAGGTCTGGCTCTCAATCCACTGAGCCACCCAGCTAACAACCATTCTGGATGGCAATTTGGAACTATGCCCAAAGAGTACTAAAAGATTGCCTGCCCTTTGATCTAGCCATAGCATTGCTGGATTTGTACCCCAAAGAGATCATAGGGGAAAAGACATAATCAAAAATATTTATAGCTGTGCTTTTTGTGTTGGCAAAAAACTGGAAAATGAGGGTATGCCCTTCAATTGGGGAATGGGTGAACAAATTGTGGTATATGCGGGTGATGGAATACTATTGTGCTCAAAGGAATAATAAACTGGAGGAATTCCATGTGAACTGGAAAGGCCTCCAGGAATTGATGCAGAGTGAAAAGGAGCAGAGCCAGAAGAACATTGTACACAGAGACCAACACACTGTGGTAAAATAGAATGTAATGGACTTCTGTAGTAGCAGCAATGCAATGACCCAGGACAATTCTGAGGGATTTATGGAAAAGAACACTACCCACATTCAGAGGAAGAACTGCAGGAGTGGAAACACAGAAGAAAAACAACCACTCGAACACATGGGTTGATGTGGACATGGTTGGGGATGTAGACTCCAAACGACCACACCAAATGCAAGTATCAATAATATGGAAATAGGTCTTGATAGATGACACATGTTAAAACCAGTGGAAATGCTCATTGGCTATGGTGGTGGTGGGGGGTTTGGGGGGGGGTGAAAGGGAAAGTAAGAACATGAATCATATAACCATGGAAAATTTTTCTAAAAAATAAAAGAAAGAAAGAAAGAAAGAAAGAAAGAAAACCTGGAAAGAATGATATGAGATAAAAAGTGAAATGAGTAGAACAAGGAGAAATTTATACACAGACACAGAACTAAAACTAGAAGAATAAACTGAGAATGTTACCTCTAGAAATTGAACAGAAAGATAAAACATGAAAGACTTAATTTATATAAATATGTTGACCTTCATAATGAAATTCGATGTGATGGGGGGAGGATGGGGAAATGTTGGGGCACTAGTGGTTGGGATCTATTATGTCAATATGAAAAAAAGCAAATTAAATATATGGAAGATCTGGGATTTCATTTGTGTTATACCTTCTTTTTCTTTATTTATGTATAAATACATGTATACACATATATGTGGAAATGCTAGTTCTGCTTGGATTTTAAACATTGAAAAAAAAATTTAAAGAATAGATAGGCAAAGAAATATTGTACTATGAGAGAATAAAAAGACTAGCCAAGGGGGGGGGGGAGGGAAAGAAAAAGAAATTGAACAGGCCATAAATAAACTTCCCAAGAAAAAGCATCAAAACCAGACAGATTTAAAAGTGAATTCTATCAAACATTCAAAGATCAACTAATTTCAATGTTAAATAAATTATTTGAAATAATAGGTAAAAAAGAGTTTTACCAGACTCCTTTTATGAAACAAATATGGTGCTTATACATAAACTGGGAAGAGCAAAAAAAAAGAAAGAAAATTATAGACCAATTTGATTAATGAATATGGATGTAAAAATCCTAAATAAAATGCTAGCTAGGAGACTATAGCAATATATCACAAAGATTATACATTGTGACTAAACAGGCTTATAACAGGAATGTAGGAGATGATTTAATATAAGGATGACGATCAACATGATTGATTATGTTAATAATATAAGTAACAAAATCTATATGATTATATCAATAGATGTAGAAAAAGCCTTTGACAAAATACCACACTTGTTCTTGTTAAAAACACTGGAAAACATAGGCATGAATGGATTCTTTCTTTAAATGATATAAAGCATCTTTCTAAAACTATCAGCAAGTATTATTTGTGATGGGGAAAAGCTAGAAGCCTTCCCAGTAAGATCAGGAGTGAAACAAGGATGCCCATTGTCACCAGTATTACTTAACATAGTATTAGAAATTCTAGCAATAGCAACGAGAGAAGGAAAAGAAAATAAAGGAATCAGAATTGGCAAAGAGGTAATGAAACAATTTCTTTTTTTGCAAATGATATGATATATGGTTTTGTGGGAAATTCTAGAGATTTAACTAAAAAGTTAAACTATCAATAATTTTAGCTGAGTAGCAAGATAAAAAATAAACTCACATAAATCTTCAGCATTTTTATATATTACTAACAAAGTCCTGCCAGAAGAGATAGAAAGAAATACTCCATTTGAAATAACCAGTGATAGAATAAAATACCTGGGAGTATACCCGCCAAAACAAACCCAGGAATACATGAATATAATTATAAGACATTTTAAAAATAAAATCAGAACTAAATAATTGAGGAAATATTAATTGTTAATTGATGGACAGAACCAATATAATTAAAATGACAATCCTGCCTAAACTAACTTATTCAATGCCATCCCAAACAAATTATCAAGAAATTATTTTACTAAACTAGAAAAAATAAAAACAAAATTAATCTGGAAGAACAAAAGATTAAGAATATTAAAAGAAATTATTAAAAAATGTAAAGGCAGGAATTCTAGCAGAACCAGATCTTAAGTTGTATTATAAAACACTAATTATCAAAACTATCTGGTGCTGGCTAAGAAACAGAAAGGTAGATCAGTGAAGCAGTACAGGCATAAAACAAACAGTAATAAAGGATTATAGTAACCTTGTATTTGTCAAAAGCATAGATCCAGGTTTTGGAATAAGAAATCACTCTTTGATAAAAATTGCTGGAGCAACTGGAAGCTAGTTTGATAGAAACTAAATAAAGAAAAATATCTTACACTGTAATCAGAAAATAAGAAAAGATCAATATATATATATTATTTAGCCATAAATAATATATCAAAAGTAAATTAGAAAAATGGAGATTACATTACTTATCAGATGAACAGGAGAGGAATTTGTGAATAAAGAAGAGAAGAAGAAAAATGTGAGATGTAAAATGGGTAATTTTGAGTACATCAAATTAAAAAGAGTTTGTACAAATAATACAAATGTTTCCAAGATTAGAAGGAAAGCAGAAAATTGGGGAAAATTTTTGATAGCCTCTTGGATAAAAGTCTCAGATTTAAAATATACAAAGAACATTGTCAATTTTATAAAATAAGAGCCATCTCCCAATTTATAAATGGGCAAAAGATTTGAACAATAAAATGAAGAAATAAAAGTCATGCATAGGTATGTGAAAAAAATGCTCTAAATCACTACTGATTAGAGGACTACAAACCCAAAGAATTCTGAGATATCATTTCACACCCATCAGACTGTATAAGTGCCAAAAGAGAAAAATACTGGAGAGGATGTGGAAAAATAAAAATACTAATACACCATTGTTGGAGCTGTGAATGTATTCAGCCTTTTTGGAGAGCAATTTAGAACCACACCTAGAGAATTATACAATTATGTATACCCTTAGACCCAGAAATATCACTGCTAGATCTGTTTCCCAAGGAGATCAGGGGAAAAGTAAAAGAACCTATCAGTTTCAAAATATTTATAGCAGCTTTGTGGTGACAAAGAATTGGAAATTTAAAGGATGTCCATCAATTGAGGAATCACTAAATTATGATATATGATTGTGATGGAATACCACTCTGCCATAAGAAACAATGAGCGGATTAATTAAAAAAAAAACTTCGAAAGGGCTACTTGGGATAATAAACAGTGAAATGAGTTGAAGCAAGAGGACATTATATACAGCTAGAGATCAAATAATTGAAGAATTGCTTGTGAATGTAACATCCAGAGAATGAACTGAAAAATGGAAAAATGAAAGACATAATTTATATATAGTATTTGTTTTCCAGGTGATGTCTTCTATATATGCAGGAAGGGTAGGAAAGGACAGAGATCCTTGGAAATAAATTATTTTAGTAACAGTAAATAAATAAAAGGTACCATAGACAATGAAGTAATATCAATACTAAACATGTATGCATGAAATGATACAGGATCCAAATTCTTAAAGGAAAAGTTTAATGATTCACAGGAAGAAATAGTAAACTTTTACTAATGGGGAACTTAACTTTCTTTTCTTAGAATTAGGAATGGGGGCAGCTGGGCTAGCTCAGTGGATTGAGAGCCAGGCCTAGAGACGAAAGGTCCTAGGTTCAAATCCGGGCTCAGACACTTCCCAGCTGTGTGACCCTGGGCAAGTCACTTGACCCCCATTGCCTACCCTTACCACTCTTCCACCTATAAGTCAATACACAGAAGTTAAGGGTTTAAAAAAAAAAAAAGGTAAAAAAAAAAAAAGAATTAGGAAATCTATCATTAATATATTTCTAATAAAACCAACAAAAATCATACAATTATCTCAGTAGATGCCAAAAAAATATTTTGACCTATTCCTATTAAAAACACTAGAAAACATAAGAATAAATGGATTTTTCCATAAAACAACAAGTAGTATCTACCTAAAACCAACAGCAAACATTGTCTATAATGGGAATAAGCTAGAAGCCTTCCCAGGAATATCAGGGCTAAATCAAGGATCTTCATAATTATCACTATTATTTACCATTATACTAGAAATGTTAGCTATAGCAATAATAGAAAAAAATGAAATGAGAGGAATTAGAACAGGCAAGTAGTAGGAAGCAAACTATCATTCTTTGCATATGATATGTTGGTATACTTGGATAATTCTAGAACTCAACTGAAAAAATAGTTGAAATAATAATTCCAGCAAAGTTGAAAGATATATAATGAACCCACATAAATCATCAGAATTTCTATATATTACAACACAATCTGACAGCAAGAAGAGATTACATTTAAAACAATTATAGACAATATAAAGTACTTTGGAGTCTACCTGCCAAGATAAACCTAGGAACTATTTGAACACAATTATAAAACACTTTTTATGCAAATAAAGTCAGATCTGAACAACTGGGAAAATATTAATTACTCATGAGTAAACTGAGCCCAAATAATAAAATGACAATTCTACTTAAGTTAATTTATTTATTCAGTGAAATTATTTTATATAACCAGAAAAAATACTGACAAAATTTATTTGGAAGAACAAAAGATCAATCATATGATGAAAATCAATGAAAAAATGTGAAAGAAGATGGCCTAGTTGTATCAGGTCTCAAACTGTATTACAAGACAGTAATTATCAAAAGAATTTGTTACTGGCTAAGAATTAGAGTGTGTGTGTGTGGGGAGGGGGGGAACCAGTATAACAGAATAGATACACAATACACAGTATTAAATGATCATAATAATTTAGTGTTTGAAAAAAACCAAATATTGAAGCTTTTGGGGCAAGAATATTTGACAAAAAACTGCTTGAAAACTGGAAAACAGATTAACAGAAAGTTGAAATAGACCAGCAACTCACACCATATGCCAAGAAAAGGTTTAAATGGCTATAATATTTAGTCCTAAAAGATACCATAAACAAATTAGGGGAGCATAGTTTGCCTGTCTGATTTATGGATGAGGGAAGAATTTATGACCAAAGAAGGGATAGACAACATTAAAGGATGTAAAATGTGTAATTTTTTTCCCTTAAATTAAAAAAATTTTGTATAAATAAAAGCAACTCAGTGAAGAGTAGAAGGAAAACAGAAAACCAGGAAAAATTTTTACAGCAATTTCATCTGATAGATAAAATCATAAAATCATTTAAAAAATTTTTATGAAGATATTTTATTTGTAAAAATTCATAGAGCAGCTAGGTGGCTCAGTGGACTGAGAACCAGGCCAGAGATGGGAGATTCTGGGTTCAAGTCTGGCCTCAGACATTTCCTAGTTGTGTGACCCTGGACAAGTCACTTAAACCAAATTGCCTAGACCTTAGCACTCTTCTGCCATAGAACCAAAACACAGTATTGATTCTAAAATGGAAAGTAAGGGTTTTTAAAAAATTAAAAGTTCAAATTTTAATTTACATATTTAAAAATTAAGTTGATAAAAGTGGAAAGAAACTTCTTTTCTCAAATATAGGTGGAATTGAGTCAAATTTATAAAAACGTCATTCTTCAACTGATAACTGATCAAAGGATATGAAGAGGCAGTTTTCAGACGAAATCAATGCTATGTATATTCATATGAAAACATGCTTTAAATTACTACTGATTAGAGAAATACAACTTGAAACAACTCAAAGGTGCCACCTCACACTTATCGGATTGGATAATATGATAGAAAAGAAAAAAAGTCAGAGGGGATGTCAGAAGTTAACTTGGTGGAATTGTGAACTGATCCAACCATCCTGAAAAGCAATTTGGAATTATGTTCGAAGGACTATAAATATATGTATACTCTTTAAACAAGCAATATCACTACTAGATCTGTATCCCAAAGAGATAAAAGAAAAAGAATAAAGGCCTATTTGAACAAAAATATTTATAGCAGCTCTTATTCCATTGGCAAAGAATTGGAAATTGATGGAATGCCCATCAATTGGGAAATGGCTGAACAAGATGAGAATATGATTTTGATGGAATACTATCATGCTATAAGAAATGATGAGCAGAATATTTTTGGAAAAAAACTGGAAATGCTTAGATGAGTTGATGCAAAGTAAACTGAGCAGAACCAGAACATTGTACACAATAACAGCAAAATGGTATGATGATTAACTGTGAATGATTTAACAGTTCTTAGCAATGGAATGATTTAAGACAGTCCTCCTTTAGAGAAAGAACTGTAGGAGTCTGAATGTAGATCAAAGCATATATTTTTTATCTTTACTTTTTTTTGTTTTTTTTTTATATAGGAATCTGTGTTTTCTTTCATAGCCTAATATGGACATATGTTTTGCATGACTGCATATGTATGATCTATATGAAATTACTTATCTTCTTAATGAGGTGGGAGGGAAGAGAAGGAGGGAGAGAACCTGAAATAAAAAATAAAACTTAAAAATTGCTTTTACATGTAACTGGAAAAAAAATTAAAAAAATAAAATTTTATTTAAAAAATTAATTTGGAACAGATAAATGAACAACATTCAAAAGTAAACAAATCTATTAGACTAGTGTCCAGTAAACCCAAAGACCCCAGCTGCTAGGTTAAAGACTCACTATTGAAGAAAACTGCTGGGACAATTAGAAAGTAGTCTGTAATAAATTAGACTTGGACCAACATCTCATACCATTTGCCATAATAAGGTCTTAATGGATATGTGACTGAGACACAAAATATCATATAACAAATACCTCAAAAAACCAAGGAAAAAAATTACCTTTCAAATGTATAGGTATGAAAAGAGTTCATGAGCTAACAATGGATAGAGAGGCTTACAGAAAAATAAAATGGAAAATTTTCTTAAACAAAATTTTAAGTTTTCACACAAACAAAATCAACAGTTACAATTAGATGGGAAATGATTCACTATAGGAAAAAATTAATTTTTAGTAAATTTTTCTAATAAAGTTTTCATTTGCAAGATATATGTCACTGATTTGATTCAAATTTATAAAAATAAAAGCCATTTCCCAATTGATAAATTATTAAAGGATGTAAACATGTAGTATTCATAGAAAGAAATTCAATCTATCAACAAAAATCTAAGAAAGTTCCCCAAACTATTAAAAATTAGAAAAATAAAAACTGAAGTAACTTATGTTCTATCTTATACCTATAACAAAGGAAAATGACAAATGATGTCGTGTGGAACTATGGATAAAAAAAGCATGTTAACTGCATGAATTGGGTCGGTCATTCTGGAAAGCATTTTGGAACTCTATTCCCCAAACAACTAATTTTGTTGTACTTTTTTGATCCAATAATAAATATACAGGCTAAGGGAAGTCAGGAATGCATTTATATTGTATCTTGGTATTATGCTAAGTGCTTTTTACTATTGTCTTATTTAATTAATAGTAGTAAGCTATACCTCGAGGATATCAAATAAGTGGGAAAATAGTATGTGTGTGTGTGTGTGTGTGTGTGTGTATAAAATATATATAAATTCTTTTGATAAAGTATAGTGGTAAAGTATAGAAAACTAATAGAGTGCTGATCAATTGGGGAATTATTGAAGAAATTACATATATGAATATGATGAAATATTGTTGTATTGTAAGAAATAGCAGAAATGAATAGTTGTAGAGAAGTATGGGAAGATTTCTATGAACTGATGCAGAGTGAAATGAACAGAACCAGGAGATCTATTCATTCAATAATAACCTTATTGTAAAGATAAACAACTTCAAAAGACTTAAGAACTCTTATCTAAGCCATGATGATGGCGTTAGAATCTAAAAGTCCTAGATAACCAATAATGAATCATGCTTCCTTCCCATCTCCTGACAAAGAGGCAGAATGAGAAATATATTTTCTTGACATGGATGATACAGGAATTTGTTTTGCTTGATCATATTTATTTTTAAAAGATTTTATTTTTCTTCCCCCACCACCCTACCTTTGTAAATTGTGAAAGAAATACTAAGGTCATCATATCTCTCACATTTCAGCAAGATAATAATAGATTTTCAAGGTCATTGTTAGTACAGTGCTCCCTCTGGCTTATTTCCCCAGGTCAGTATTGAGCATGTGAAATCAGTCTCTGGAGAGCAGCTGCTACTTGTGGGATCAAGAGGTATTCATGTGAGAACCCATTCCTACTACCAAAGCTTACAAACCTCCACCACTGTTCTTCCCCTGTAGTTAAAATTAGTTTCCTGCAAAGGCGATTACTATGATGGCATACTAAAAATAGCTGCTACAAAGCATTACCCCCAGAAACGTGAGGTATGTATTTCCCATAAGTATACATCTTTGAGAAGAGCAGGCAAAAATTTAGGGTACCTCAGTGATGAAGTACACATTTAGGAGCACTTTTAAGATGACTCACATTTCTGGTACTAAAAGGTCTAGTGTCAAGTCCCCTATCATTTGGGAAATGTGTCTTTCTTTGATGGATGGCTCAGCTGGGCTTCAAGGGTCTCTTTTCTGCTTGATTTTTGGTTGATATGACTAGCTGCCTCTTCTTGAATTCATTGCTGGTTCTCTTTTTTGCTGCCAGATGTCCTTCTCTTTAAAGCTGCTTTCAACCTCAAGTGACTCCATATGAGTATCTGTTAGAACTGTGCGTCTTGCTCCCTCAACTGTATCTTCATTCTCCAAAGTTATCTAAAATTCTCTCTGACTTTCTAACTTTATGGATGGGATATCTCCCACTGAGGGAATAGCTTCACTGTAGAACTTAGTGTCTAATGCTTGTGAGTGGTAGAGGAGAAGGAAGAGAAAATCCCCTTCTCTCCACAAAAGGAAAAAGAAATTGGGTTCCTTTCCTATTGCTGGTTCCTGACTCAAAAGACTTGAACTTATGGGCTCTGTATCTTTTTAGGAATAACAAGGGCATGACCAATCTAGTCACCATATATGCATATTTGTATGTATATATGTCCCTTATGAGAAAGAAAGGCAGAGACAGAAACATAGAGACACCCAGAGGATTTGGAAAATACATGATATTCCAGTGGCAAGTGGGCAGGTGGCTATCTGAAAGGCTAAGTTTTTGCCTTGATTTATTACAGTTTAAAAGGAGCACAAGGACTCACAAGAATGGGGCATACAATACATGCCAACCTTGGACAGCAAAGTGAGCCACAGACAGCTAATGACCACATTGTTCATTCTCTTTACATAGTCTGTCTACTTCTAGGGCAAAACACTGACCAGAATAGTGCCTTGGCTATTGGCAGCAAGTCCCCTCAGCTGTTTCATCAAGCCTCTGACAGTCTATGCAGCAGGACACAGGAACTTCTGTGTCCCTTCATTGCCTAAGCCCAGCAGTGAGCCAAGTGACTGACCCTGGAATCAGCAGCAACTTTCAACTTAAGCCTTTTGTAACTAAACAATAGTCAACTGAGGCTTTAAAAGGGCCACAGAAACAGCTTCTCACTCAGTGGGATTTCCTTCCTTGTGGGTTTTCCAGACCCGTCTTTGTCCCAGGTCATGTCTAGCAGATGTCTGTAGCTTTGGGGATCCTTCTGAGAAACTAATAACAACTAGATCACATTCAACCTTCTGGGGGAGTTAAAGCTGCAGGGCACTTTCAAGGGTCATCTTAAGTCTTGAAAAGAACAACATTAGTGAATTATAGGATGGAGATTCTCCTTAATCCTTTTCTTGATAATAGTTTTTAGGGTAAAGTTAGATGATTATTTCAATACGCTTTGCATGACTTCATATGTACAATGGGTATTATATTTCTTGTCTTCTCAATGCATATTGAGGGGGCAGAAGGAGAAAATAGATCTGAAAATTAAATTAAATTAAAATGCTTAAAAAGATTATTTCAACTGTTGTGGGATACTGAGATAATGATGAAATCCTCACAATCATTTGTTTGCATATTTAGAGCCAGAAGATGTCTTCAAGATTATCCAGTCCATCTCCCTCATTTTATAGATGAGTAAACTGAGGTACATAGAGATGAAAAAAATTTGCCCAAGGTCACATAGGGAGTAAGCAGCAGTCAAAATTTGAATTTATATGCCCTGACCCTAAATTCAATTCTGGAGTCTTATCTATTATATTTGCATCCCAAAGATATAGCTTAGAAAAGAAATGAAGTATAACTTTATGGAAGTGCTTTGTGAAGGGTATTTGGTATCCATTTTTAAGATTTTCAAAGTACCTTAATATTTCTACTTCATAATTCCCTAAGTTCCTGAAATATTTGAACTATAATTTAGATAGGAAAATGAATTCTTAAATGGAATACTCTGGGAATATATGCCAATTAATATATTGTCCTTCAGTCATAGCATTGGGACTACTCACTTTCACTTAGTTCTTTGATGCTTCTATTTCTTAAAACATTGCTGGAGTTGGGGTTTTTATAATTACAAAAGAGATTACAAAAATGACAAAAGGTAGAAGCAATCAGTGTTGGAGATACTGTGAAAAAACAAGCAGTGATATAGTGTGGGAGGAGCTCCAATCATCCTAGAAAACAATTTGGATTTTAAAAATTTTATTTTTCAATTAAATGTAGGTACAATTTTTGACAATTAGTTTATGACATTTTAAAATTCAGATTCCCTTCTCCCTCCTTTCTCTTCACTCCCCAAGGCAGTAAATAGTCTGACAGAGGTTATACCAGTGCTTTAATACAATAAATATTTCTATATTGCCCATGCCATGACAGAAGACACACATTACCCATATAATAAAAAAATTCCTGAAGCAAATAGAGTGAAAGATGGCCTGCTTTGATCTACAATCAGATTCCAATAGCCTTCTTTGGCTGTGGAGATCATTTTTGATCATTTTTGATCATGTATCCCTTTGGTTATCTTGGGATCTCATTTTGCTGAGTTTAGTCCTTCATAGTTGATAATCATACACTATTTCTCTTACTATCTACACTGTTCTTCTGTAAGCCTTTTCAGGTTTTTCTGAACTTATCCTGTCCTTATATGGAACAATGGTTGTATTTCATTACAACCATATCCCACATGTTCAGTCATTCTCCAATTAATAGACAACCCCTCTATTTCCAATTCTTTGTCACTACAAAAAGAGCAGCTAAAAATATTTTTGTATAGGTAGGTTCTTTTTTCCTATCTTTGATCGCCTTGGGATACAGACTCAGTGGTAATATTGCTGGGTCAAAGGGTATGCTCAATTTTATGGCCCTTTGGATATGGTTCCATATTGCTCTACAGAATGGTTGTATCAATTCACAGTTCTACTAACAGTTTATTAGTGTTCCAATTTTCCCTCATTCTCTCCAATATTTATAATTTTCCTTTTTGGTCATGTTAGTCAATCTGGTAGCTATGAGTTAGTGCCTTAGAGTTGTTTTACTTTGCATTTCTCTAATCAATAGTGATTTGGAACATTTTTTTGTATGGTTACAAGTAGTTTTCATTTCTTCATCAGAACTGCCTATTCATATTCTTTGAGTACTTTTCAACAATTTGTATTTTTTAAAAAATGACTAAATTATTTGACTGAGCAAAGTGGCACTTACTCTATTTCTCTAGTACAGGCTAAGGAGAGTTTAGATAACTTTGACATAATTTCAGATTCACTTAGACTTCCAACCCCTCACTATGGTCTCACATGCCATTCACATGCCTGCTTGAGCATTTTGATAATCATGATGAGTATGATACTTCTTAACTCTGAGATAGTAACCTGCAAGACAATAGTGACTACCATTGCCTAAGATTTTCTTTTCCGCATCCTCTACTCTGTGGCTGAGCTATCCAAAAGGCATGACAATAGACTCTTAGAATTAGAAGGCGCATCAAAGATTGTCTATTCCAATCCCAGCAATCTAGTTTATAATATCCTTGGAAAGTAGCTACACAGCCTTTGAGTGAAAACCCTGAGTGGTAAGGACTAGGCTAATCCCTGAGCTAGCCCATTATTTGGAGGGATAGGTTTGCTTGTTCACAAGTTTTGCTCTCTGCTGAGATAAAATCTAGTTTATTCTAACAGAATGGACATGATAATCATATGGACTGAATTCATGTAAATAAGTTATAGATTGTGATATTTAGAGAATAAAAGAATTACAAAGATTCTCTAGTTTAAATTCTATCATTTTACACAATAATGTGAAAAGAGGCATAGCTCTGGAGTTAGAGGATATGGGTTCCAATTCCTTCTTCTCTTCTATTTATTATGTGGTCTTGGGCAAATTACCTCTTTTGGGGTCTCAGTGTTCTCATTTGTAAAATGAGATTGTTGGGTGGGGGGAGGTAGAATGAGTTCCTCTTAAAGTCCTCTTCCAGATCTAGATCTGTGATCCCATTGTCCTAAAGATGAGGCAGCTGAAGCTCAGAGAAATTAAATGACTTACCAAAGGCAACATAGGTCATAAATAACTGAGCTTGAACCTAAGTATTATCCTCCAAAATCTAGTGTTCTTTCTACTACACCAACAGTTGTTGAGAAAGTCCTTAAACATCCTCTATTACAGCAATATTTGGAGACATTTTTGTTTTTTTGAGACTAATCTTCTTTTACATAGGCAGGAAATGCAGAATTTGGTCATATACTTGATCTCACGATCAGCATGGAAGGTTTAACAAGTTCCATTTCCAACCTGAGCCAGTTTGCCTTTTCCTTAGCAGCTTGGTGGCCCTCATCTCTCAGAGACTTACCATACTGGGTCAGGACTCAGTGCAAAATAGCAGATTAGTTTAGCACAGTGCAGCTCAAAACTTCTGGGTTCAAGCAATCCACTAATCATGGTCTTCCCAGGAGCAAGTATTATAGTCATATATCACCATGGTTTAGAGATATGTTTTAATGTAATTAAAGTGGCTAGGGGAAGGAGAAAACAACCTTTTAATGATTTATATTATTTTTTAAAATGCAGTTTAACTATTAAATGAGTAATCTTTCTTTGGCCTCCACTTCCTACCTCTCCTCCTCCCACTGCACCCCACCCTCCCATGTATTGTAATGATTCTTAAACCCTGAAGGAAAACCATTTGAATTTCTGAATACTCAGGATTTTTTTGTTCTGTTACATTCCAAAGTGGATTACTTCACTCTCAATTTGGGGTCCACCCATTGAATTTCAGATGATATTTTAGACAACTCTGTGAGTTATCTTTAAGCATAGTGTAGACTAAAAGTGGAGTATTTCCTAGTCATGAGCTCAGGAAGTTGACATTCTAGTCCTAGATATTTAGGATGAAAACTCTACCTACTCCCAAAAGGATATGAGATGATTTCCAAAATTAAATAATGTAAAATAGGACAATTAGTGATAAAAACAGAACAGATGTTGGCAACTTGTTGAGTAGTTTTTGCAAAGTCAGTTGGGAAGATTTGAAGGGTCTGTTATAAAAGAACAATTCGAATGATGACTACCACATCATAATGGAAAACATTACTAAAATGAAACCAAACTATGGTAAAAAACGAACAAACCCCCAAACCAATAATAGCCCCAAAGAATAGTGTAGATAATGAAACATAACTCCCCCTCTCCCCCTCATATATAAAGGGAGTGTGTAACACAAGAACAGATATTGCATACATTATGTGTGGGTAAAACTATCAGTTGTTTTTTGCTTACTGATTTTCTTTGTTATAAAGGAAAATTAATTCTGTTGGTGGTGGGGAATGGTGAGTGAAATGAACCAGATATGAACTATTGATATAAAAATAAAGTCACCAATGAAACTTTTAAAAAAGTCAGGTATTTTATTTTTCTGTAACTTGTAAAGTTGGAATAATAATGGCACACTTTTCAGGTAGCTGTTGTGAAATGTAATAAATATTTGTGGAGTGCTTTCAGACCTACCATGAAAGGTGTTTACAAGCCAGTGGCCAAGAATGTTTCTTAGGTAATATTGTTTTAACATAGCTCTTAGCATTTAAATTCTACCTCTGATGTAATCTGAAATGTAAGCATAATCTTTAGATCCATGGGGACAAATAGCTTCCTAATATAATAACACACTCTAGCAGCTTACTCCACCCAAAGAATAATTACAGGAGAAATGACTAGGATGTGTGCTGACGCATGCAGTAGTTTCTGTTGATAGATTTCTCTTTCTTCGTTGATGATTTTTCTCCCCAGCACTGTTTGTGAAAGGTGCCAAAATGACTGTTCCTAGGAGCTGAAGCCCTGATGTCATTCATAAAAGAAGCCCTCCACAAATGCTCCTCATCTTCTCCAGAGATCTTCAAAGGGCCAATCACTAGGGGCTAGCTGAGAGTCCACCTTCTGTGGAGAATGGAAGTAAATAAACTAAATTTGTGACTAAATTCTCATAAATCATTGCCTACTTCTTTTCTGTAAAGCAGCAAATGGTCTAAAGACTCTAAGGGGGTGATGTGGTACAGTGAAAAGAGCAATGGCTATGGTATCAGATGATTTGAAATAAAATACTTTGGACAAGCCATTTCCCTTCCCAAGGCTTTCGTTTCCTTCTCTGTAGAACAATGAGGTTGGACTAGATGGCCTCTGAATTCGCTATTGTCTCTAAATTAATAATCTTATGGCTTTTCTTTTCTTATTTAGAACTAATTTCTCATCCAGTATGATTAGGAAGAAGTGGGAAGAGCAATGGGTTTGAACTTGGTGAACTCCTTTGCTCACATCCTTGCCTAGTTATTTATTTATCAATGATGGTCACTTTGCCTCCTGGGGCCTTGGTTTCTTCATCTCTGGACTAATTGACCTTTAAGGTACTTTCCAGCTCTAAATATGTAATTCTATTAACTTTTGTTTCAAGTAGGCTTTCAGAGCTAGTATCTTTTAAAGGTCTCTCCTCTGATATGAGAGCGAATGGGAAAATAGAGAAAATATTTCCAGACAGTACATTGTTTTAAAATCAGTTTCTGTCAATTGTGAAAGGAAAGAACCTCTAGTTTCTATCCCTAAAGCTGATTCCCTTTCTTCTTTGTGAAGTTATTTTTCTCCCTGGTGAGATCTTTATCCCCATGCTATCACAGTGCCTTATCTCATTTAAAATTTTTCTTAAATATATGAATTTTTCTTGATGAAACAAATAGGCAAGGTTGTGGAGGAGGCTTGTGATTTAAATCACACAAAAAAAGTATTTATTAACTGCATCTATTTGAGATACGATGGATGGTTTTATTTAAAGTCATGAGATAATTGTTAAGTGATTGATCTAGTTTTATACTTTGGGTTTGTGTTGATGTTACCATATTTTGTTGGTGAACTTTACCCAAAGTTTGCCTGTAATTTGCAGAAAGTGGCAGCTAAACTGTTGTTTCTTTTATGCTATCCCACAATCGTTGTTAATCCTGTTTATATCAACAAAAAATGTGGTCTCTCTGGAGTCATTTGGAGAGGTTTAAAAAAAACCAAACCCAATAGGGTTGAACTGGGAGTGTATGTGTACACTTCCCTCTACTGGGTACAACTAGAACTACTCAATTAGTAAGTTCTGCTATGTACGGGTGAATGATTTATTTCGTCTCCAGTAGTGTAGGAACAAGTACCTTGAGAATCCTTGTTTCATGTACCTGTGTGTGCATGTATATACTTGTATGCTATCCACACAACTGGAATTATGTATAATTGAAAATTATACATCGACAGCCTTGCTTTCATCTTAAATCTTCTCCCTCTCCAGCCCCCTTTAGTTTTGGCTCTCATTGATACCTGACTGCCTCCTCATGCCACAGTCTCCTTGGACACCCTTTCGGAACTTGTTGCATTTTTATTCATTCCTCTTAATTCACTGGTTCACGTGGGAGAGCTAGAATGCTCTTTGCTTCCTACTGTCATGTCCAGGCTTTGCCCCTTCTTTTATCACTGAGGAACCTCTTTTCCTTTGAGATTTTCACTCAATCCATATCTACCATTCAGGTAAAATTCTGGTAGAAGTTGTCTATTGACCTCTAAGATACAACCTGTCTTTTTTTCAATAAAAATTAAGGGCCAGGTTCACAGTCTTTTTCTCCTCTTCAATTACTGCCCGCGTACTAGGGGATTTCAATATATGTATTAATACTCTCTCAAACACCCTTACATCCCAGTTTCTGAACTTGCTCACTTCCCATGATCTACTCCTCTACCCCATCTCAGCTAGTACAGACATGGTGTTGATCTCAACATTCCAAAAATGTTCCACTTCCCTACGTATGAACTCTGAATTTCCTTTACTTGGTCACGTTCCATTGTCGTTTTACTTCTCTCTTTGGTTTGCAACTCTGAATCTTGTTTTCATTCTCACCATGCTCTTCTTCACATCCCTCAATCCCTTACTTCTTTCCCAGGCTGTGACTCCTGCACTGGTTCTAACCCTAACCTTATTTTGACCCCTTAGTGAGACAGTCCAATTCTACATTATCCTTTCCTCTTGAATCCTTTGTCCTCTTTTTACTGATTTTGCCTTGCTAAGTTTTAGCCCTGGGTTATTTCCACCATTCTCTGCCTTTGCTATTATGTACTGCAAAAGCAAACTAGTGAATGTCACAAAACTATGTTAACAGAATCTACTACAAATTTACATTACATAATCTCCACTGGGCCCTTAATTACTATTCCACTCACAACAGCACCTTTTTTCAAGCTTTTCCCATCTATCTTAAATTTTCCTATAGCTTCCTGCCCACATTCGCAACTGGAAATCTTGCTTCCTATTTCATTGAAAATACTGAAATAATTTAAAAAAAGCTCCCCATTCTCCCCTCCTCATCAACTCACATCTCTCAGATGCCTTTTGCTACTATTTCTGTTTTCATATAATGAGATGTTTCTTCTTGCCAAGGCCTACAGCTCTACATGCACAAGTGATCTCATTCCATCTCATCTTCTTCAGCACCTATCATCACCACTCTTTCACTTATATTCCATCTGTCTCTGTCTATTGGCTGCTTCTCTACTGCCTAGAAACATACATTATTTCAATTGAGCCTCACAATGTTGTAGGTAAAGACATTATAGGTATTATTAAATTCATTTTACTAAAAAGGAAGCTGAGGCTGAGAAAAATGCAAAACTATAACTATTACATTATTAATAAGCAAAGACAAAATTTCACAAAATTTAACAAGTGACATGTGAGTGTTTCAGGCCACAAGTGCTGTGTTCAGAATAGAAAACTATACTTCCAAGTGAAAGAAGGTGGGATAGAGGAGACTGGACTTTAGCTGGGTCTTTAAAGATGGTACTTCAATACAGAGAAAGGAATATTTTCCAAATGAGGGAATTTAATGAACAAAGGCTTGGGCATCTATTCAGAGAGACAATGAGTGGAGTAAATTTATTGAAGCAGACTGTTCTTATGGGAAGTTTTGAAAGATAATGGCATGTTGGAACTAAATTTTGGAAGGGTTTTATTGGGAAAGGGATTAGGATTTTGGATTTTATAATTTAGAATAAAGCAATGTGTAGTGTAAGAGAATGCCACAATTATAGTGTTGTTTCTTGAAAAGATTATGATGGTAGCTATGTGCAGGATAATTAGAGGAACAGACTAGAACTCAAAACAGTGAGGAGAGTATAATCACCTAGAAAAATTTTTTTTAAAACCCTTACCTTCTGTCTTAGAAGGATAGAAGATCCTGTATATCGTTCTAAGGCAGAAGAGTAGTAAGGGCTAGGCAATGGGGGTAAAGTGACTTGCCCAGGATCACACAGCTAGGAAGTATCTGAGGTCACATTTGAACCCAGGACCGCCTGTCTCTGGACCTGGCTCTTAACCCACTGAACCACCCAGCTACCCCCTCACCCAGACATTTTAAAGTGTCTAAAATATTATGTAACATCTTTAGTATTTAGTATAAGATGTAATTCTAGTGTGATGGGGAGATGGGGGAAATGAAGAAAACTATATCAAAAATTAAGATTTTGGATTGTGAAATGAAAGAGGTGTAAGGTTTGGAAGGGCAGCTAGGTAGCACAATGGAAAAAGTGCCAGGAAGGCTTATCTTCTTGAATTCAAATCTGGCCTCAGACAATAGCCGTGTGACCCTAGGTAAGTCACTAAACCCTGTTTGCCTTGGTTTCCTCATCTATGAAGTAATCTGAAGAGGGAAATGGCAAACCAATGGCAAACCTCTGCCAAGGAAACCCAAATGGGGTCATGAAGGGTTGGACGTGACTGAAAATTACTGAACAAGAAAGAATTGCAGAGAATTTAGATACTTTAAGCCAATGTATCATGAACACTTTCCTCAGGAAAAAAAAATTTAGAAGGTACCAAATATTAAAAAAAAGGTAAAATTGACTATTTTTAACAGATAAGAAATGAAATCAAATCAGTTATCTTTGAATAGTCAAATTATCAATTAAATGAGGAGAGCAAAGATCAAAGAATATACCAACCTAGAAGAAAAAAAATAAAGATGAAGATATTATTTACAATTTCAGCAACTCTAAATTGACCCATTAAAAGAAGTTGTCTCCAAAAAAGTGAGAGATTAACAAAAGTAGCCATACTTTTGGTTTTTCATTTCTTAGAATTTAACTAATAACTAACAGTTACCACAAGAAAAAGGACAAAAGAGATCAGAAAGAGACCTGACAGGACAAGTTTATTGTAGAAGTTTATGGTGGCAGTGAAATCAAACATTGAAGAGAATTGAGGAGAAAATGAGGCCGGGTCAAAATCTCAATGTTTTAGATCATGATAAGAACATTTGTGGATGAAATTGGATGGAGGACAGTAAGCAGACTGAAAATATAACATTAATAAATAGCATTATTTGTACAAAGTACTTTCATTTGCGCATTTGTACTGGAATCTATCACTTCTCAATGATACCTGAGATCAATCACATAATTTTAATGTCATCAGTGGTTATTTAGCTCATCTCATATCTGAATTTTAAAAATCCTTTTTATAAAATATCCAACCAATAATTATTTAGCCTTCCTTGACTGACATTTACTGAAGAAAAAACTACTACTTCCCAAGGGAATCTCTTACTTTGTGATATCTCTAATTATTAGGAAGATTTTCCTGACATCAAGCCAAAATTTTCTTCTTTGAAACTTCTACATGTTGTTTCTACATCTGACATCTGAGATGGAACCAAAAAAAGGAGGCTAATCCATCTACATCACAATCTTTTAAATATTTGAAGGTTATATACTTTCTGAGTCTTATTTATCTTTTTTCAGGCTAAATAGCCTTAGTTTCTTCAACTGGACTTCCTTACTGCATGATCTCTAGGCTTTTCCCTACATGGGTTGTTCTCTAGACACTTTGTAGCTTATCAATATCCTTCCGTAAGTATGATAGCAGAACTGACCCCAATATCTCAGATGTGGTTTGTATGGAGCCGAGTATAGCAGGCCATCACTTCTTTATTTCTGAATACAATACCTTTCTCTCTCTCTGTTTCTGTCTCTGTCTGTCTGTTTGTCTGTCTCTGTCTCATTAGGATACAGTTAAGAAGTGTCAGAGGTCAGATTTGAACCCATGACCTCCTGAATCTAGGGCTGTCTCTCAATCCATTGAGCTGCCTTGCTGTCCCCAATTCATTTAAATCTTACTGGATTTTTTCTGAATTATACTATGATATTATTCTATTACATTTCTGTACCATAATTTGTTCAGACATTCCCCTATTTGATGGGAATGAATTAAGGTTCCCATTCTTTGTTATCAGAAAAAATGCTTCCATAAATACTATTTGTACATATCAATCCTTTCCCTCTAACTAACATTTATTTTAAGAAGACAAAATTCAAGGGTAGGCAATGGAAGATGAATACAAAAATGTAGTACAGTGCTACAAAATAGTATCTGGAATCAATATTAAAATATTTCTATTATTGAGATGATACTCAGTATGAAATAGACACTTATTTGTCCTTGATGAATTCAAATCAACAGTCTCACATGAATTATATTCTAGGATGCTGAAAGAAATGGAAAATGTTCTGGCCAAGTCATTGCCAATAATCTTGAAAAGACTGTAGAGAATGAGAATGAGAGAGATGCAACAGGATTTAAGGAGAGTGCCTAAATTATCAAAAAAGTGAAGAGAATGGAGTTTGCATTTTGCATGCCAATGAGTTTGATTTCTAGCAATTTTTCTGAATATATTTGTAAAGGAAAGATTGGTCAACACCTAAAAAAAGGAAGTTAAGAGGCAAAAAGTCTACATCATGGACTGGTTTTCAATGCAGCAAGCCAAAAATTTTATTTCTTTCTAATTGATTCTATATTGCACCCCTCATGGTGATTGTTCCAAACCCTTTCTTCTCTACTTAAGTTTATCACAATGTATCTTATTATCACACTATCTTACCATATACTTTAGTAAGAAAATAGAAGCCATTTACCATGAGTTCCTCCTTTTTCCTTATTTTATAGCTCAAAAAACCATGATGTTTTCTTCCATTGCAACCTCCTTTATTCCAGTTTGTGAAAAAGCAATAGCCTTTCTCTTTGCAAAGACAAGCATCTCTACTTGTAGCCCTCCTGTCCCTTTTGATAGACTTCCCCTGCATCCATCTCTTCTCTCTAATTTTCAGTCTCCCCTAACTACTGGCTACATCCCTACTGCCAAAAAATACAACCAAGCCTTACTCATCCTTTGATTCTACCAGTCACTAAATCTATTTTTCTATTTCACTCCTTTGTATAGCCAAACTCCTAAAAAAAAACCAAACAACCCTATCTGCTCACTTATTCTCCTCTCATTCATCAAATTTGTCCTCTAATCTCCTTGCTCAATTAAAACTTTTCTCTCCAAAGTATAGATAGCACTAAGAGTAATATTATTATTCATAGCGTTTTCTTAAATGCTAATTCTGATGGCCTTTTCTTAGTTCTCATCCTTCTCTGGCTCTTTGAATCATTTGACCTGGTAAAATACCCTATTTCTCTTTCTGAGTTTTTATGATACTATTCCCTCTCTTGATTCTCTTATCTGATTGCTTCATCTAAGTCTCCTCTGCTGGATCATCATTCATAATATGCCTACTAATGGTGGACATTCCCTAAGGCTTTCTCCTGGACCCCCTTTTCTTCTCTCTCTAAGACATTCTTTTAGTGACCTCATTAGTTCCCCTGGGTTAGATTATAATCTCTATGTGGATGACTCACAGATGTCTTTTCCCTAAGCTTTCACATCATCCACTGCCTATTATATGCTTTGAATTGGATATCCTGCAGGTTAAATTCAACACATCCAAAATAACTCGCCTCATAATTTGATGCTAAAAAGTTAATCTTCCTACTAACTTCTCTGTATCTGTCAAGGGCAGCACCATCCTTTTAGTCATTCTCATGTCCTTCCTTTCCTGGGCTCTAACATACAAAAACAGTTGTGGGATCTCATTGATTTGACTTCCACAGCATGTCTTGCAGCTGTTTACTTCTCTCTCCTCACACACCCACCTCCCTAGTTCAGGCACTTATCACCTCCTGCCTGCAACAGCCTCATAATTGGTTTCCCAGGCTCAAGTCTCTCTTTTTCAATCTATTCTCTGCATAGCTGCCAATGCTATATTCCCAAATGACAGATTTAATCATGCCACTTCATTGTCCAATAAATTCCAATGGCTAATACCTTTAGGATTGAATACAGGCTCTTCTTCTTCGTCTTCTTTTTTTTTTTTTAAATCAAATTCAGGTAAAAACTGTCTTTCACCTACTTTTTTTAGCCTTATTATACATTACTCCCCTTAAATACTATAGTCCTATCAGATGTTCTTGCTTGCTTTTCCTTGCAACTTGCTACTATATCTCTCATCTCAAAACCTTTACTTAGGCTGTCCCTTACGTCTGAAATGTAGTGCTCCCTTCTCATCTCAGCCTTTTTTTAAACCCTTACCTTCTGTATTGGCTCTAAGGCAGAAGAGAGGTAAGGGGTAGGCAATGGGGCTTAAGTGACTTGTCCAGGGTCACACAGTTAGAAAGTGTCTGAGGTCAGATTTGAACCTAGGACCTCCCATCTCTAGGCTTGGCTCTCAATCCTTTGAGCTACCCACTTGCCCCCTCTCCTCTCAACCTTTTTGAAAGGGAAGGAGATAAGTATTTATATAGTGTCTAACATGTGCCAGGCATTGTACTAAGTGCTTTACGAATATCATCTTATTTGATCTCATTTGATTTTTTTTATTTTTGTTTTTATTTTGAATATTTTCCCATATTTACATGTTTCATGTTCTTTCCCTCTCCCCAAACCCCCCTAACCCCTTTAGCCAATGCACAATTCCACTGGGTTTTACATGTATCATTGATTAAGTCCTAATTCCATATTGATCTCATTTGATTTTTAGAACACATAGTTTTTGTTTTATTTTTTTTTTGTGATTTGAAAAATTACATAGTTTACTTTAGAGCTCTATTCAGACACCATCTTCTGTATAAGGCCTCTCTTGAACTCCCTCTCAAATTGTTGTTTAGTCATTTTTAGTTGTATGTGACTTCATGACCCCCTTTGGATTTTCTTGGCAAAGGTATTTGAGTGGTTTGCCATTTCCTTCTCTGGCTCATTTTATAGATGAGGAAACTGAGGCAAATGGGATTAAGTGACTTGCCCAGGATATACAGCAAGTAAGTATCTGAGGCCAGATTTGAACTCACAAAGATGAGTCTTCCTGACTTCAGGATCAGCATTCTACCCACTGCACTCCTTCAAATTACTTTGCATTGATTACATACTCAAATATATCATATGTGTTTGTTTTGGATTGCTTATTTGTGTACATGTTGTCTTCTATAGAATTTAAGCTCTTTGCATGTCTAGATACTAGGATAGTGCCTGCCAAAATAGTTTGTGTTTAATAAAAGTGTGTATGTGTGTGTTTAAGTAAACTCTTTCCTTGTGTCTTAAAATTGATACTATCATTTCCAAGGCAGAAGAGCAATAAGGGCTAGGCAATCAAGGCTGCCTTACAACTAGGAAGTATCTGAGATCAGATTTAAATCCAGAATCTCCCATATCCTAGCCTGGCTTTTTATTCACTGAGCCACTTAGTTATTCCAATAAATGTATCTTGATTAATTGAAGAAAAGGTCATGCTGGCATGGTGATACATGCCTTTGATCCCTGTTCTTGAAGAGGTAGAGGAGCCAGTGGATTGCTTAAGCTCAGGAGTTTTAAGCTGAAGTAAACTTAAAGCTTATTGAATGTTTCCACTAAGTCTAGAACCAAGATGGTGAGCCAGAGGTAGCAATGAGTCACCAGATTACCTAAGGAGGGGCAAAATATCCCAGGCTGGAAACAGAGCAAGTCAAGACTTCCATATTCATCAGCATAGAATTAGGTGATGAGTAGTTATCATATTTCTAGTGTGGGTGAGATGGAGAAGCTCAATTAATCTAAAAAAAAGCCATGCTAATCAATCAAATAATCAATCAATATTTATTAAGTTCCTACTGTGATCCAGCCACTGTGCTAATTACTGGGGATATAAAAAGAGGTAAAATATATTACCTTCCCTTAAGAAGCTTATAATCTAATGGGGGAGACAAAATGTAAATAAATATATTCAAAGTAAGTTATAAATAGGATAAAAAGGAAATAATTAGTGGAAGGAAGGCACTAAAACATGAAGAATCAGGACAGGTTTCTTATAAAAGATGTCATGGTTAAATTTCTTTCTTTCTTTTTAAACAGAATTACTAGACTGGTAAATTTAAGGAATGCAGTAGATGGTTTACCTAGATTTAATAAAGAATTTAAATTTCTTATGCTATTCTTGGAGAAAGGATGGAGATATGCAGCTTAGATGAGAGTTTAGGTAGGTAGATTTAGAATGGTTTTCTTTTTGAGTGAGTTCTCATTAATAGTTTGATGTCATCTTGGAAGAAAGGAAGTCTTTTGTCAAGTTCTCAGGAGGTCTTGTGTTGTTGAACATTATTTAAAAATTAATGATTTTGAAAGTCACAAATGGTGTACTTATTTAATTTAATGATTACAAAAACCTGGGAGGGTAAGTAATACCTTGACTGAAAGAATACAAAAACATTCTGTTGGTTTGAACCTAATGAAATAAAATGAAAAAAAGGATAAATTTAAAATCTTATGAGTAGGTTTAAAAAAATCAGCTTCAGAAATACCAGATGGTGAGACTTGGGGGGAATTGGGCAGGAGTGGTGAGACAACCTTTGTCTAAAAATTATCTGGGGGTATTTTAGTAGGTTGCATGCTTATACTTATGACTTAATAGCATGATATGGTAGCCAAAAAAGTTAATTCTGGCTTAGTCTACATCAGTGATTCCCAAAGTGGACGCTAACGCCCCCTGGTGGGTGCTGCAGTGATCGAGGGGAGCAGTGATGGCCACAGGTGCATTTATCTTTCCTATTAATTGCTATTAAAAATTTAAAAAAATTAATTTCCAGGGGGCTAAGTAATATTTTTTTCTGGAAAGGGGGCAGTAGGCCAAAAAATTTTGGGAACCACTGGTCTACATCAAGAAATTGTACTCTAAAAAAATCACCAGCAACCTCCTAATTTCCAGTTATGATGGCCTTTTTATTCAATTTTCATCTTTCTTTACTTTTATGAAATGCTGAATACTATTTATTGATCACTCTTTTAAACACTTTTTTTTTTACCTTCAGAGACACCACTGCTCTCTTGGTTAATAATAATAATTTTAACTTCTGTAGTATATTAAGTTTTGTAAGTACTTTCCTCCCAAACAGTCCTCAGAGGTGAGCAGAAAAAATATTATTGTCTCTGTTATATAGATTAGGGAACTGAGGTTTAGGGAGAGTAAGTAATTTGTATATAATCCAATAACTAAGGATAACTGGTATGGGATTCAACACTAAATCTCATGACTATAAAAGTCCATCACTCTTCACACTACCTCATATTAATTTACTTCCCTCATCTTTAATTGCTCTTTGTCTTCTAACTGGTTCTTTGCCCTTTTCTCAACTTCTTTACTTAAACATTCGCTAAGGTTCAGCCTTTGACTTTCTCATGTTCTCTCTATAAGATTACATGGGTAATCTGATTTACTTATGGGGGTCAAAGTATCACCTGATAAGATGATCATTTTTATTCACCCCTGACTTTAATTGAGAGCTCAATTTTGGCATCAATCATTTTTGTTCATGAGATCATTATTTACTAAATTTTCTTCTTCTTCAAGGTAGCCATCTTTAATCTTTTAAATTGTTGTTATTTGGAAAGGAGATTAAATTTGTTCTGATTGACTTCTGAGGGGAGAATTAATTGCAATATAGAGGCCATAGAAAGATAAATTTAGGCTTGATGAAAGGAAATTTGTTTAATATGTAGAGTTATTTCAAAGTAGATTGGGTTACCCTGGGTTCCTCTTTTTTGTTACCTTTTTACATATAACTTAATATAATATATAACATAAGAATATAGTACACATGATTTGCTATAAGTATTTAATAGATTATAATAACTAAGCTTATCCAAGAGAAATATATTCTCACATAAACTATATTCAAAAACCTATTCTTCAACCCCCTCCCCCCAACCCTTGCTCCTTCCCCAAGAAAGCACATAGTATGATATAGGTCGGTGATAGCAAGCTTATAGCATACATGCTGAAGATAGCACAAAGAGTGCTCTCTGTGGGCACAGGCACAGCCCTCTCTGCCTCAACTCTCCCAGAGTTCATTACTAAAAAGGCAGAGGGACTCAGGTGGAGCAGCTCCCCTCTCTCTCTCCACTGAGCCTGACGACATTTTTTTCACATCGCCTTTCCCTCTGCAAAGCAGTCAATGGGAGCTCACAGTGGGGAAGCTGGATGGCTCACAGGTGGCAGAGCTGGAGGGGAGCAAAGAGCTTGGGCTCCTCCCTTCCCTCTTTCTACATTTTTGAGAATATTCCTTACTTCACCTGCCCCTCTGGCAAGTAGCCCAATGGGAGAGCTTTCTCCTTCCCCTGTGTAGGGTAAGAGGGGGCATGGCATGGCATATAGTCTCTAAAAGGTTCTCCATCACTGATATAGTTTGTGCATACATCATCATATAATACATTTTTCCCTCTTCATCATGTTGTGAAATGAGAAACATGTTGCTTACACTAGGGGAAAATTCATAGGAGAAATAAAGTGAAGAATGGCATATTTCAATCTGCATTTAGGTGCTGTCTATTCCTTCTGTGGCAGTGAATATCCTTTTTCTTCATGAATCCCTTGGAGCTGTCTTGGATTCTTGTCTTGTTGATAACAGTTAAGGTATTCACAATTGATCATCATACATTATTGTTGTTCCTGTGTACAATATTCTAGTTCTGCTTATTCACTTTACATCACTTCATAAAAGTCTTTCCAGGATTTTTGTGATTATATTTGTCATTTCTTATTGCATAATAGTATTCCATTATAATAATATGCAACAACTTATTCAGCCATTCCCCAGTTGACAGACATCCCTTCAGTTTCCAATTCTTTGCTGCCATAAAAAAAGGTGCTATAAATAGTTTAGAACATATAGTTTCTTTTTTTTCCCCTTGGGCCCTCTAGGAAATAAAACTAATTGTGGTATAACTGGTTCAAAAACTATACACAGTTTTCTAACTTTTTATGTTTAAGTCCAAATTGCTCTCTAAAATGGTTGGATCAGTTCACACTTTCATCAATAATCTATTAGTGTCCCTATTTTTCCCTCCAACATTTTCCTCTTTACAAGAAGTTTTCAAGCAAAGACTGAATGAATACTTAGGTATAGTGTTTCATTTTTTTTAACCCTTACCTTTCATTTTAGAATCAATATTGTGTATTGGTTCCAAAGCAGAAGAGAGGCAAGGGCTAGGCAATGGGGGCTAAGTGACTTGCCCAGAGTCACACAGTTTGGAAGTATCAGTGATCAAATTTGAACTCAGTATCTCCCATTTTTAGGCCAGGCTATCTAAGGTATAGTATTGAGGAATTTCTTGGTTAGTGATAGCCCAGGCTAGATAGCTTCCAAGATACTTTTCTACTCTAACAAACTTTGATTCTGCAAAAGGAGTCACAGTGTCTATGACTAGGCTGGGCAAGAATTCCATGTATTTTCTTCTGATTCAGTCACATCT
Organism: Gracilinanus agilis; assembly: GCF_016433145.1. Taxonomy (NCBI): domain Eukaryota; kingdom Metazoa; phylum Chordata; class Mammalia; order Didelphimorphia; family Didelphidae; genus Gracilinanus; species Gracilinanus agilis. Next base: position 445,961,524 of record NC_058130.1, on the reverse strand, counting down.
AGAATATTCAGTTCTGATTGCCAATTTTAGGAGGCTTGTTGTTAATAAGCTGACGAGCATCAAGAGGGGCATGACAGTGGTGGATAAGGGCCATCCATGTGAGAATCCATCAAAATTACTGGGGTTATTTTTGAAAAATACAATGCATGACTCCTTTTTCCTTCTAATTTTGTTAATTCATAATTTCTTCTTTGGCAAAAGCAGAAAGGTTTGTCAAGATATCTATTTTTTTAATTTAGAAAAATCAATTTTGTTTTATTTATTGGTCCTTTTAAAATTTCTCACTTTAGTTAGTTCTATACCTATTCTTGAGCACTTTTTTCTTTAGTTTATTGTTGAGTTCCTTTTCTAAAGTTCTTACCTATAGATTTATTGTATTTTTCTTTTTCTGTGGATTGTTAACGTTTAACAATCAGACATTTAACACTATATATTTCCCTCTGAGAATATCTTGACTATCAGATGGTAATTTGTATCAAGGATATGATCAATCTCTGTGAAATATCTCTTGAACAAAATGTGTATTACTTTATTTTCCCATTTGTTTCTCCCCAATTATCTGTTAATTCCATCTTAAGTAATTTGTTCTGGTTGTTGATTTTTTTTTAATTTGCTCTTTTTGCTTGTTTTTATTTATTAGGACAATGGATCTTGTTTTTACATATTTTTATCAATTCCATGTGTATCTTCTATATTAGACCTTTGTCAACAAAACTTGATAAAAAGATCCCCCCACCCCCTGCCCCGGTTAACTGTTTCCTTTTTAATTCTTATTGTGCTGAATTTGTACAAAAGCTTTTCAATTTCATTTTAATCAAAATTGTCCATTTTCCGTCCTGTAACCTACTTTTCCTATACCTTGTTTGGTCAAGAAGTCTACCTCTATCCATGGTGGTAAAATCTATCTCTTTCTCTTTTCCTCTAGTTTTTGCTTTTTGTTTATAATCATATTATCACATTCTGATAATGATTGTAGATAACCTCAACTATTATTAGTTTCTACTTATTTTCTTTTCAAATTAATTAACATTTATTAATTGCTTACTATGTGGCAGGCACTGTGCCAGATATTGGAAATATAAATACAAAACAGAATGAAAGTCAATCTATCCCCTTGTGATATTGGAAATTTGGGGTTCATTGAGCTTTAATATTGAGGTCTCGGGTATAAACTTCCTATGGATGTTTAGGGGACTTGAAAACTACATTTCTCATGATTCCTCTTGTGTAATACAGGTGGGCAGGAAGTGTGATTACGTAGACAAAGGTATAAAGCCTCAGAACTTGATTGAGACACTCTCTTTTCTACAAAGCAGCGAGAGTGAAGGTATGACGGATATTTTGAATTGGATCTTAGCAGGCATGTGACCTTCTTAATTACCAATATGGCTTTAAATAAACCATTAATATTTTTTAATATATCCCTCTATATCAATTTTATGCATAACACCCTCTAGGAGCTGATGTTCTAATGCCTGGAAAGATAATTTATAAAAATAAGCTGAAAAGGATGTGGATGATTGAGAGGTGTTAAAATGATAGTATAATTATTTTTTGGCCTACCTCCCCCTTTCCAGAAAAAATATTACTTAGCCCCCTGGAAATTAATTTTTAAAAAATTTTAAGAGCAATTAATAGGAAAGATAAATGCACCTGTGGCTGTTACCGCCTCCCCTGGATCGCTGCAGCATCTACCAGAGGGTGGTGGCGCCCACTTTGGAAATCACTGGTCTACACCTTATCCTTAAAATGAATCTGAAACAAATCAACCAAGCAGAAACAGATGCCACTAGGGTAGGGGTTTTTTCCCAATGTTTTGAAGTCCAAGGGTGAAATGAGCTCCCACTGTTTATTTTGCAATACTTTTAACTGTTATTTATTTATTTAATTGTTTTTCCACTGAGATCCAACTCTGATATTTCCTGTGTCAAGGAAGTAAAGGTATGGTTATATTTTTCAATTAAATATTTGTGTCCTAATCAGTGGAGTATAAGATCAGACAGCTTTTATCAAATTGAGAAGGTTTTGATCATGAGCAAATATTAACTGAATTTCTATTATTTAAGGACAAGCTTATAGAATTTAATTTTGATAAGATTCAAATTCATTACAAGGTTTGCCACAAGGTAATGACAAAAGAGATCACAGAAATTTACGAAGATTTTTAAAATAAGCTATAAAGAAACTGGGATCTATACATTAGTGAAATATACCCAATATAATCCATTTTTTATTGAGCTCCTACAATATGCCAGGCCCTGTGCTAAGTGGGGAGGACACAATGAATAGATAGACGGGTCCTTAGCCTAAAGGAACTTACAATCTAAAAAACACAGAGAAGGAGACATGAAAGCAGGAGTAGGTAGAAAAAACAGGAGGTATTTGATGCAACTGCATTTTTTCCACAGAGTTGAAACCAGGCAGAACAGTAGATGCAAAGTGATGTGACCCATAATAATGAAACCACAAATATTTAGAACACAAATATTAATTTCTAATTTATTTTGGGCCAATCAGTCATTTCAGTATGATTGGGTTTTCATTATGAAATCCAGTTTACCTTGCTAACTATATTTTAGTTTAAATTTAACTTGATTTCAAATTGTAACTTTCTCATATCAGCACATGTATGGTGTCTCTTTTCTTAAATGTTTAGCTGCAACCTGTTTTATTTGTTTGAAATGTGTTTTTGTTAAATATCCAGGAAACCAACCACCACAGAAAGAACTGTTGGATTGGATGGATGCAGACCAAAGAATACTATCTTTTACATCAGTGTATCTATGGTTTTATTTTGAGGTTTTGGTTTTGTATGAGTGTGCTCTTACAACAGTGACCAATATGGAAATGTGCTTGGTGTAATAATGCATGTATCACCCAGATAAAGTTGCTAATCATCTCTGAGTGGAGGATGGGAAGGGAGAGATGGAGATAATTTGGATATTATAATTTTGGAAAATATATGTTGAAAATTATTATTACATGTAATCAGGAGAATAAAATATTTTTTAATTTAAAAATAACATTCAGGAAAGTAAGTCTGCACCCAGAGGGACTCTGGTACTATGCCATTCCCTCTTCTATACCCAAGCATGTGACTTAGACCAGGTACAGTTCCAGGCAACCACTAAACCTTCACCCTGGTACATTGGGAATGATTTTACTTGACTTAAGTTATGGTTTACATCTAGGGTTTTCTCCAAAAAGGGGAGAATAGAAAGAGAGTGAATGTGCAATGTAACTCAGGAATGGGCCAGGTGGTTTATTCATACACACAATAAATGTTAAATATGAAAGACTGAATGAATTAACAGAATGACTTATAGACATGATTTGATAACTTAATATATTACTACTGTTATATTCTATGGGGAGAGTGATACTTAAATCTCATCAGAACTTAAAATCATTCTGAAAGACTGCTAGTTAGGCATTTTTCATTATACTCAGTTATAAACTATTTAAACAATTCCAGAAACATGTTTGCTGGTCAAATGGACAGATTTGAATCAATTTTTTAGTTGGTTTTCATACTTGCCAAAGCAATATTTTTTTCTGCCACCAGATTATTTCAACTCAAGGGGACCCCCAGGGTCTTAAGGTCTCAGCTCACAAGATCATCACCAATCCTCAACATATCCATTCTGAGAACCATGTTTAATGACTTGCTCAGAAAGGAACAAAAAGTGAAAAATGCACCCAAGATCCAGGTTCAAGTTGGCATGGTTGGTCTATAAGTCATATGGGAAGATATTACCTACTTTGAGACAGTTTAAATGAAAAAAAAGACTTCTTTTTTAAGTATTTAATTTAATTTACTATTTTATGAATGACATTAACTATGGGAGTTCATCCTTTGCTATATCTCAAGTTGTAAGAGATTTTGTTTCTTTTGAGCACTTTTATGATAGTCACCATGTAGTTGAATCCAACACCTGCTCCCTTCCTCACCATCAGATCTATCCATCCCCTATTTGTATGCTTTTGGAAAAATGAAATGTCTAGATTTGTTCAGGCATACATAGAAGTTCTAAACTACCAATTTTGGGGAATTATTTTGCAAATGTTTTGCAAAATATTTTTAACTACTGCCATAAGTTTGTGTTTAAGGTCTACCATGGAAAGATTTCTGGATAGAATGAAAAATCACTGGACTCAGATCCAAAGAGTCCCTGTTCAAATCTGAGCTCAGGCAGTACCTTTGTGCCCTGTGCCAAGATATTCTTTCTGGACCTCAGTTTCATCATTTGTAAAATAAAGAGGCTGAACAGGAAATCTCACAGTGTCAATTATAGGCAGAGGTGTGTCAGAAACTTTTTAACATATTGTCTTTCCAAAAAAAAAAAGAAAAGGAAATGTGTGAATGACACTTTTAATTTCATCTGTATTTTTGACATTTCCCCATCAATTAAATCTAGACAATTAGAAAATAATCATTCAAACCCTGATTTCTAAAATTTGCTGATTTCTGTGGTTGATATGGCTTAAGCTGGTCTCATCACATCTCTGCTTCTAGTTCTAAATTTTTGATCCTACTAAAGTTCAACAGTCTTGTTTGAAGCTGTGCCCACAGCAGGGGAATAGGAATTTCTTGGAATTTTGTAGAGAAAGAAATAACTGATTAGTAATGGAAGGAGTAAAATAATAGGCCAAGAATCCCTCTGGTTAAATGCTTTTTTCAAAAATACAACTTTTCCCATATATCTGCTAACATTTTAGTTAGCTTTGGTATTTGGATTATTGGGTTTGCTGTTCTCTAATGGATCTCTTTTCTGATAATGCTAGTATAAATAAGATTTTTGTGTGTGTGTGAAATGTGAATTGTGAAGAAAACTTGTTTGGTGAATCTTAAGAACATATATTGGAATTCATTTTCTTTTTTTTTTGTTTGTTTTTGTTTTTTTTTAAAGCCTTAACTTCTGTGTATTGGCTCGTAGGTGGAAGAGTGGTAAAGGTGGGCAGTGTAAAAGTGAAATTTTGGAGATGTCATCTAAAAGTATATATATTTTCTATGGACATGTGGAAATTATCAAACTACATTTCCCGTGGTCCAACGGGTTTCTGGTTCCAGTTCTTTGGGCGTGGGGATGCCTACGTCTCCACGCAGAGAACAGTTTAAATCTCCTGGGTTAGGGGGGAGTGGCCTCTTGGCCAGCAGACTCAGGAAGAGACGCGAGGTAACAATTATGGCTAGGCGGCAGTTTTGAATTCTTACAAGTGCGTGGTCTAATGGCTATCAGCATGGCTTTAATTAAAGTACTAATTTATATTATTATAGCAGCCTTTATCATTTTTCATATTAATAATTTTGGCAACCATGAAGGGATGTGAACCCTCAATCTTTGATAATTTCCACGTGTCCATAGAAAATATATATACTTTTAGATGGCATCTCCCAAATTTCACTTTTACAATTCCCCGTGAGGTCCGGCAAAAAAAAGGTTAGCCCTTTTTCTTCGCTGGACCTGTAAAAATAGACAACTTCTAAAATTTTCAGGAATTTGGGGATAAAAGAAATAGATGAACAAATGGTTAAAATTAGCCGCATTGACAAAAAACCAATTTGGGGGCAGTCCCCTATTGGTATAACAGTCTACAATTAAAACAGCAGTGGGGGTCAAGTGACTTGCCCAGGGTCACACAGCTGGGAAGTGTCTTAGGCCAGATTTGAACCTAGGACCTCCTGTCTCTAGGCCTGACTCTCAATCCACTGAGCTACCCAGCTGCCCCTGGAATTCATTTTCAATGACAATTGAAAGTAATTTCCTTGATAGGTAAAATGTTCTTTTACAAATCTTTCTTACAAAAATGAATGGAGAGAAAACATTTTTTTTCTTTCTTTGTAGAGCTAAGATAAGCTGCCTACAAACCAGGAAAGAATCTTGTAAGAAAAAAAATTGAGGAAACTGAGGTCAAAGGTTACAAAAAAATTGTGAAGTTGCTGTAAAATAAAATTGTGAATCTACCTATAGTGAAATGAAAATAAAAAACTTTTGGTCTAAGCACTTGGCTTTAATACTTTCAAATTATTTCTTAAAATATGCAACAGCATGTAATTTTCTGTGGCATTTAGATGTCATCATTTTTGCCTTTATCTTTAATTAGACAAGAAATGTGTCAGGAAAATATAGAAAGAGATAGGTATGTTTGAAAAAGAGAATTTAGAAGAATGTCCACTTCTTTGAGTACAGAATTTAAAAGTGGAAAAAGGAGATGTTGCAGAAATTGTTAACTCAGTTGCAATCCATTTCATCATGGTTTCTAGGCAAGAGAATTGTTGCTGCCTCTATCTCCTTTATCTGTCCCTTAGATTCCATCTTTGCCTACAGACACACTCATCCAGTCCTTTGACTAACAAAATTCTATCTCCTAGGGTACTCATAGACGGAAGAAAGCCTGACCAAAGACAGGACCAGAAAAAAGCTAAAAGATAGCATTGAACTCATAAATGACTTGAGAGGAGAGGGACTTCCAAACACTGCAGGTTAACAGGACTCTATGAGGCCACAACTTCAAGAAACTTTTAACATCTGCCATTCACACTGTAAATAACTCCCAGGGTATGCCAAGGAAGTGGCCCAGTGATTGCTGGCTAAAGAATCCTCTCTTTTGCTAGCTTTCAATCCTTCACCAGTAATTGGGCACAGGGGAGGGCATTGGTGAGCAAAAATGATTTCAGCAGTATTGGAATGGAGAGCATCTATGCCTGCACTGTAAAATCTCTCATTCTCCATTTCTGCCTGCTACTTGTGATGATTTAGTGAGTAAGGGTCCTGTTGCTCTATTTATGCCTTTCTCCTCTCCTGGGTCTGGTCCTTGAACATACTGGTTGTGTCAGAATAAATGATGAAGGCAGAGAAAAGGTATTTTTCTTCTCATTTGTATCTGTAACCTTGTCCCTCTTTCTTTTAGTTATTAAGCAAGAAAACTTGAAATCGTAGATTTAGATATTAAACATATTCTGTACTAGAGATTGCCATTAGTGACTTTCTTCCACATCTAATTCTAGGGAACATATGACAAATTCTCTAGAAGTGGTGGTAAGAATAGTATACCCACCAAGGACATTTGTGTTAAATATGAAAAATTCTGGCAGACAAATAAGGCTACTGGCTGACTACTCCATTAAAGATTAAAAAAAAAAATTCCTTTTAAATTCTGCACTTGAAAAAATCAACAAACATGAACATTTTATATGTAAAGAAGAGTAAAAAAGAAGATTATATATGAAACCATAATTCTTTATCATATGTACATATCTTATTTTTCATAAATATGAATTAAATTTAATGTAATAATGCCTATTAACACTACTATTTGCCTGGGTTCCCTTTTGAATTTTCTCTTGCTCTCTTCTGAGCTTTTAAACTAATTTTCTTTCTTTTATTATCCTTTTAAAAATGTATCTATCTTTTCTCATCACTTCTCATTCTCTTCAAAATAAAAATTTTCCCTTGTAATATATATGTTTTGTTTTATTAAGTAAAACAAATTCACATGTTGGTCATTTGTGAAAATGAATGTCTGATTCTGGACCTGCAGTCCATTACCTCTCAGCCAAGAGATGGATTCCAGGAACCATACTGAAAACCACTTTTTCCTCTCTGATTAAAAAAATATATAAAATATGCATATATATACATATGTGTGTACACATACATATTGTTTGTGATAATTTTCCATTACCAACTTCACAGTTGCTTTAAGCATTGAAATATGCTTTTAAATACCTAGCACTATTTCTGAATATAATAAGCATTAACATATACTGATCAAAAAACAAAAAAAACATATACTGATCAAATCAAAATGAGTTCTGGTAGTCAAATAAGGCTACTGGCTGACTACTCCAACAGTAAACTAATTTAACTATTTATTTAAACTATTAAATTTTAAATATCATTAATTAATTAAATATTTAATACCAATAGTTAACATTAATAAAATAAATAAGAAGATAAGAAAAATAAAATTAATTATATATTAAATATTAATTTTAAACTACATTAAAGATTTTAAAAATTCCTTTTAAATTCTACACTTGAGAAAATCAACAAACATGAACATTTTATATGTAAAGAAGAATAGAAACTAATCTAATATGATTGACTCTGATCTAATATGATTAACAAATAAGGTACAGAAGACATATGTGTGCTATCTCACAAAGGGGTTTCCATTGTACTTTGATTTAATATTTAATCAAGTGAGACAAAGGATGCGCTATTCTTTCCAAACCTTATATTGCTTTAGCAATTCAATTACTATTACTATAGTATATATAACATAAAATTTCTTGACTTACCTCCAAACCTGAATTCAACTCCAAACTCACACTAACAGATCAGGTCCCCAGAACTGGGCTACTTCTTCATTCTTAGCATTCAAAGCATGTTTTTGAGGGGCTATAGAGTATTGCAAATACTGTTATCACTCAGAAACCCCATCTGGTGTATTTCCTCAAATATCATTGGTAGTGATCAGTATTCTTTTGTTCACTCGATAACTTCTTGATTTCACCTGTCACCATGTAACATTGGTGATTTTTTTTTTTTTAAAAGGGATCTATACTAAGAAGATATGGCAACACCTGAAGGAAGGAGGACTTTATGAAACACTTATTATGTACCTGGCTCTGTTCTAAGCACTGGGGGGTTGTTGTAGGGAAATTAGGAAAGTGAAAGTGACAGGCAAAAGGCAGAGAGAAAGGATTCTAGAACTTTGGGTGAGTGACTGGCTGTGTTGACAGTTAGTCCCTGGACTTTCACCTAGATGGTGCTATCTATTATGCTCTTTCAATATCCTTGTCTGTGGATCATCAACCATCAAGATTTCACTGGCTGGATAGAGGTTGAGTTTTAGGTCAGACACACTGGTGGACAGTGGAGTCAAAAGCCTTACTCCCTCTCCATTTTGGATTAATTGCTATTACCCACTGGATTCCTGAAAGACTTTTGGAGGACAACAGACATGAGCTCTCCCAATCAGCCCAGTTGGATCTATTTCACCTTTCAGATTTCCTTTATTTCAAATACCATCATAGGGAAACTCTGGTTAGGCTTGAGTTGGGCAATTGGGTAATTTAAAGAGCTCAGTGTAGAAACTATTATTATTAAAATGGATATAGATGGATATTAAAAGAAGTATTAATATTTTAATTAAAGCCATGTTGGTAAAATATAGAAGACCACACACCTGCTAAGATCTAATTCAAATTCCCCGCCATACCTTCTGCCCACCTGGCTCCCTTGTACCAAAGAGAGCCTCCCAATCAAGTCCTCTCTATTTAAGCTATGCTTTACATTGGCTCATGTCATCACATAAGACAGGAAACCTGTTGAATCATGGGAAATATAGTTTCAAAGTCCCCTAAACATCCACAGGAAGTTTGTCACACACACACACACACACACACACATATACATATATATATATATGTATATATATATATATATATATATTTAAGGCTCAAATGAACTCCAAATTTCCACTAACACGAAACCATGTTGGAGCTTGGTGGGAGGGAGTCCAGAAATATTAGTTTATCCCTATCCCTTCCCTTACCTATCCCTGTTAATTTAATAAACCTTGTTGTTGTCACCTTAACTTTCTCCCAGAAATCCTTACCCAGATCAAGTTACTGTCCCAAGAATATTTAAGAACATGGAAATTCAGTTATCATCCAATCTATATACTACCTATAGAATACCCCATCAATACTTATTTACCCCAGCCATATTTTTTTTATTTTTTCAGGATACACTAAAGTCAGTCCCTGGCGTCAAGAAACTTATATTCTAATGGAGGATAATGAAAGACAGAAGTTGTAACAAGCATCGGGAAAGCATAGGAAGCTTGGTTTCAAAGTCTAGGAACCTGGAACAGGTCTTGGAGGGGAATAAAGGAAGCCTTGAACTATCAATAAATTGGAAGCTTCAGGAGGAACTTAGCCATGGGAAATGGGCTTGTGCCTCACAGAGGGACATTCCAGGGACAGTTGGCTATTCTAAGATAATGGTGCCACAGGTGCTGAGGGAAGATTCAGGATGAGGCAGCATGTTTTAAAAGACTAGTTGCTGACAACATAGCCAGAAAGGGAATGAATAATCTCCCAAACAAGGGACACATTGTTAACCACATCAGTCTCTGGGGAGAATAAATTCAAAATAAAGCTGTTGCTAGAAACAATCCTATAAACAGTCCAACAAGTTCATTTGTGGATTTGGGATAGTTGATGGATGATTTGCTCCTTTGCTTACAAGGCAGTATTTTCTGGCTGGGATATGTTAAGTAGGTTGCTTCTCAAGAATCATTACATGTTGGGCTAATTTGCTGCAATTATGAGCAAACTATGTTCACTTAATTGAATTGTGGGTTGCTCTTCAGATCTTACAGAGTTCACACAGTTGTAGCCTGGTCCTTTTTGTCTTCAGCAATCTTCTATCTAACATCAGGAAAGAATAAATACAACTGGGAAAGAAGAAATAGCTAGGCTCTGTGTTCCGAGCCACATGGCAGCCCAGGTTGGGAGATAAGACAGCAGAAGCAAAGACGGGTACTGTCTACTGCTTCTCACACTACTTCTCTTCCATGGTATAGTTCCACAGCATTTCTTGTTCTTTCTTTGAAAATCCCAAGGGAAGAGATAGAGCTTTCATCTGTTCATGCCTTTTGTATTCATATTTGGTTTTTGCTCATCAACCATGTAAAAGGTATTTAACATCATCATATGGTAAGTTAGGAATCAGAACATAAATTATAGAACACCTGCATATATTCTGAAGTGGGAGTAGGGCTGTGCATTACACAGCTCTGAAAGAAAGCTTGCCAAGTTTCCATTTGGGTTGTTCTGCAGGAAGAGCTCACTGTATAGGCTCAAAGAAATAGGACTCCATTAGCCAGTTCCCTATTATATTCTTTTCATGATTATTTACATTTGTAGATGCTCTTTGCTTATTTCCTAGTTGTAAGAATATGAAACAAGTTAATGAAGACAGATGGTTAGACATGCTATCTTAAAAATCTCCAAATGGGTACCTTCTTTGCATGATGAAAAGACTCTAAAAACTTCATTTCTTGTTGGTCCATTTTCATAAAATCTCTGGATAAAATGTTCTTGGGTGGTAAAAGCTATGAAATGATTCCAAAATTTCAGAAAGGGTTAGTAAAAAATAATCAGGAATTGTTTTTTGGGCATTTTATATGTTAAACTATGAATAATATGTACAACTTTACATATGTAATATATACATATTATATCACATATGCATATATACATGCATTTATATTACAAAATTGACATCGTAGTTCCAAAACTGTCATACTTATCTATCTCTCTGTCTGAACTTCCTTCTGCTCTTTTCTATTTTAAAAATATTTTTTTGTTATCCTTTTCTTTCTTTTTTTCTATTGCTTTGGCATCACTATTGCTATTTGTTTACCTTTCAAATCCCCCTTCCATAAAGGTCCAAAAAATATCTGACAACCACAAAAACTAAAACAACTTTATATATTTGCCTTGTCTGAAATTTTATATTTTATTCTCTACCTTTTGTCAGTCCATCACCTCACTGTTATGAGGTAGGAAACAACTCAACCTCTGTTTTTGTGTTTTTTTTTAGGTTTAAATATTTTGTTTTTTTTTTTAGAAAAATTTTCCATGGTTACATGATTCTTATTTTTACTTTCCCCTTCAGCACCCCTTCACCCTCCCCCCCATTCAATGTACATTTCTACTGGTTTTAACATGTGTGATCAATCAAGACTTTACATATTATTGATAGTTGTATTGGTGTGGTCGTTTCGAGTCTACATCCCCAACCATGTCCGCATCAACCTATGTGTTCAAGTGGTTGTTTTTCTTCTGTGTTTCCACTCCTGCAGTTCTTCCTCTGAATGTGGGTAGCGTTCTTTTCCATAAATCCCTCAGAATTGTCCTGGTTCATTGCATTGCTGCCAATACAGAAGTCCATTACATTCTATTTTACCACAGTGTATTGGTCTCTGTGTACAATGTTCTTCTGACTCTGCTCCTTTCACTCTGCATCAGTTCCTGGAGGTCATTCCAGTTCACATGGAATTCCTCCAGTTCATTATTCCTTTGAGCACAATAGTATTCCATCACCAGCATATACCACAGTTTGTTCAGCCAATCCCCAATTGAAGGACATACCCTCCTTTTCCAATTTTTTGCCAACACAAAGAGCGCGGCTATAAATATTTTTTTACAAGTCTGTTTATCTATGATCTCTTTGGGGTACAAACCCAGCAATGCTATGGCTGGATCAAAGGGCAGGCAGTCTTTTAGAGTTCTTTAGGCATAATTCCAAATTGCCATCCAGAATGGTTGGATCAGTTCACAACTCCACCAGCAATGCATTAATGTCCCAATTTTGCCACATCCCCTCCAACATTCATTACTCTCCCCTGCTGTCATTTTAGCCAATCTGCTAGGTGTGAAGTGCTATCTCAGAGTTGTTTTGATTTGCATTTCTCTAATTATTAGAGATTTAGAACACTTTCTCATGTGCTTATTGATAGTTTTGATTTCTTTATCTGAAAATTGCCTATTCATGTCCCTTGCCCATTTATCTATTTGGGGATGGTTTGATTTTTTTTACAATTGATTTAGCTCCTTGCATATTTGAGTAATTAGACCTTCTTCTGAATTTATTAATTGATTTTTTGAATGATGTAATTGTGAATTTGTTTGGATCTGAATTTTTTTTCTTTAAGAGTTCATTTTTGGCTTATCTAATTTCTTATTTTGATACTGGCTTACTTAATCTATTTCTTCTTTTGTTAATCTGGGCATTTTACATTTTTGTAAGTATTCAACTATTTCCCCTAAGTTAACAGTTTCATTTACATATAATTGCTAGTATATAATTAGTTAAACATTTTTAATCATATTTTTGTTTTCCAGATTATATGTTGATACAATTCTTAATAATCACATTCTGACATTTTGTGATCCATATATTCTCTTGCTCCCTTTTTCCTACTCTCTCCCTCCCTGTCAGGTCATAGGATATAAGTTATATAAGTACTACCATGCAATACTTATTTTTGTGCTCATCATGTTGTAAAAGTCAATGTCACTTATACAAGAAAAAAATGCATGAAGGAAATAAAGTGAAAATTTACATGCTTCCATCTGCATTCAGACTCCATTAGTTTCTTCTATGATAGTATTTATTCTTTTTTTGTCATGAGTCTCTTGGAGTGGTCTTTGATTCTTCGATTGCTCATAATAGTTAATTCATTCACAGTTGATAATTATATTTTATTGCTGTTACTGTGTACAACATTCTCCTGGTTCTCTCACTTCACTTTGCATCACTTCATATAAATCTTTCTAGATTGTTTTATGATCATCCTGTTCAACATTTCTTATGGCATAATAGTATTCCATTACAATCATATACCACAGCTTGTTCACTTATATCCCAAATGATGGATACACCTTCAATTCCCAATACTTTGTCACCACAAAAAGAACTGCTATAAATATTTTTGTGAAAACAAGTCCTTTTCTTCTATCTTTGATATTTTTGTGGTAGATTTTCCTAGTGGTATTTCCGGGTCAAAGGATATGTGAAGTTTTATGACCTTTTGGGCAGCGTTCCATATTTCTTTCCAGAATGGTTGGATCAGTTTACAGCTCCACCAACAATGTATTAATGTCCCAATTTTCCCACATTCCCTTCAACATTTATTATTTTCCTTTTTTATTATAGTAGTCAGTCTGATAAATGTGAGTTGATACCCCAGAGTTGATTTAATTTGCATTTCTTGAATTAATTGGAGCATTTTTATATTACTAAAGATAGTTTTAATTTTTTCATCTGAGAACTACCTGTTCATATCTTTGGATCATTTATCAATTAGAAAAATGCCTTGTATTCTTATAAATTTGACTCCTTTCTCCACATATTTGAGAGATGGGCCCTTTGTCAGAGATTTAATATATAAAATTCTCTCCCCCCTAGTTTGCTATTTCCCTTCTAATCTTGTTTGCAAGCTTGCTTTGATTTAGTAAAGACTGGTCTGGGCTTCTTGATGCTGGGACACTAGATGGCCCAGAATGCCTCAGAGTTACTATCTTCAATTACAGCCTCAGAGAAGGCTCAGGCTTATCTGGGCTTGGGAGCAGATTATTTGAAGCAGAAAGTGCTGGAAGGATCAGATGGTTCCAGGGCTGTCTGTCTGGCTGGCTGTGTTCTGCTCTCTGTGCTTCCTTCTTGACCTGCTCCAGGTTGTCTATTCTTGTATCTTTGAAGGACTCTGGAGGTCCTTCTCTGGATTTGTGAGTCCTAACATCTTCTCACCTGGATATTATTTTAAAAATAAACAAAAACTCCTCAGATCTTTTACAAAAATAGGTGAAAGTGAGGATAGAAAGAATCTATCAATTACCTCTTGGAAATAACTTTAAATAAAAAGGTCCCAGGAATGTTACCCCAAAATCCAGGGGAATAATGCTATAAGCATTCAGAAGGAAGTTCAAGTAACTGCAGTCAAGATCTCATAAGACCTGGAAACTTTTATTAAAAATCAGGAGACTAGTTGTGTGATCCTGGGCAAGTCACTTAATATCACTCTTTTACCTGGGATCTGTGCAGGTTGAAAATTTGCCACACCTGAGCTACATTCCCAGCATCCCTTTAAGTATTTCCTCATTTGATGTACAGAGGCTTGGGAGATAAATTTGGCTGAGACCCACACTACAGGGCTCTTTTTTGGGGCTTTCCTTTGGTTAAAGGGTAGCGGGTCTTTGGCTCTGTGCTCTGCTCACTTGGCTGAAGGAATCCCTTTCCCTCTCATTTTGTTGTTATTATTAAATCCTTTAATTAAAAAATTTTTTTGGGGGGGGGAGGAGTATGAAGAATTTGGGCACAAAGGCAGGGTTAAGGAGGTTTTTTAAAGCAAGGATACTGGGTTGGATTTAGGGGCAAGGACACCTCCTAGTTGGAGTGGGAAGAGGTTTTAGCTAAAAGGAAGTATAGGAAGCAAGTTGTAGTACGTGAAAAAGGACTTAGTCAGGAGGGAAGACCAGTACCTCCTGCAGGAGTTGGGAGCTAACCAGCTCCCCAGTAAGGGAAAAGGGATCCTCCTCTGCTGGACTGGGGTTGGGGCAGGGAGTTTAAGCTTACCAGTAGCAGTAACAGCAGAAAGAGTTAGCAGGAATAGCCTCTGTGAGGGAGAGACTCAGCTGCTCAGCTCACCTGGTGGGAAGGTGTAGGCAATGAGTCTGGGAAAGCTCTGAAGGGTTTCCTAGAGGGAGAAGGAGAAGGGATAGGGGAGAGGGAAATCCATGGCAGGAGAATAAATCCGGTTCCTCTAGTATTGGAAATCCCTTCGTGGTGGCCAATAATTGTAGGCATCAAAATGAATAAATACTCCTAGTATTTGAAAAGATATAAGATTTAATAATAATCAAAAAGAGAAGGAAAAGAAAAGGATTCTTTCAGTCAAGTGAATAGAGCAAAGAGAGCCAGAGACTCATACCTGCAGCACTTTACCAAAGCACAAACTCCCAAAAAAGAGGTCTGAAGCGTGGGTCTCAGCCAAATTTATCTCCCAAGCCTCTGCACCTCAAATAAGGATGTACTTAAAAGGATGCTGGCAATGTAGCTCAGGTGTGGTAAATTTTCCACCTGCAAAGGGAAAGAGGAATTTATACTTTCCAAGCTTCCAGATAACTACTCCAGTCAGCAGCAGCAGCAGCAGCAGCAGCAGCAGCAGCAACAGCTACTCAGGCAGGAGGCAGGATGGGCAGGAGCAGGCAGCAGGGACCTCCCAAGGAGTTAGCAGCAACAGGCTACAACTCTGAAGAGAGTTCCTCAGAGTAGGGTGGGGTGAAAAGCTGTGGCAGGAGAAATTCGGTTTCTTTTCAAACTAATCTACTAAGAGAGAATTAAGGGTTTGAACCCCACTTCTGGTCACTACAAATGTAGGATTTAAAATTAATGTGTTAAGTGTTATTAAATATTAAAATTATTATAGGAAATATTTAATTTCTGTTACTCATTTAATTAATTTATTATTAGCTTATTAATTTGATCTAATCAACATAATGCAATAAAATTTAATTCAACTTGACCCAATCAACTTAAGTCAATCAATTTTGATCCGATTTACTTAATCCAATTAATTTCATTCCAATCAACTTAACATAATCAATTCCAATCCAATCAACTCAATTCCAATCCAATAAATTCCAACCCAATCAACTTAATCCAATCAATTCAAATCAATTTCTGATGAACAGACCAGAGATGAGTAGGAATTTGGAAATACAAACACAAAAGTACAGAGAAATCTAGAAATGTAGATTTATTGAAGCAATTTGAAGGTTCAGAATATGATGTAGCACTACTGTTCTAATAGAAGGAGAAGAAATAGAATCCCTTTCTAACCTTAATGTTTCTTTAAAAAGTACTGAGGAAATTAAATCAGAAAAAAATAGAGGTCCTAGAGTTTGTTTGGTTCTGTTCTGGGGATTTGCAGACTAGAAAAGTAAGAGTAGATGAAAGGAAGAATATACTATTATAGAAAGGAAAAAAGAGGTTAAATTTACTATTTCTCATAAATGACTTTGAAGACTATATATACAGAAGGAGAAGTGGGTATCAAATGAACATCACTCATCGGAAATGTGTAGAAGAGGACTGAACATGTTCCCCCCCACCCAGACACAATTAAATGTAGAAATAGAAATGAGAGGATGGGAATTTGGGATTGAGAGGGGAGAAAAAGGTTTAAGAGCAACTGTTTAACAACTAGCTCTCTGAAAAAAAAGTTTAATTTGCATTACTAACATTTTATTAATCACTTCTTAAGTCTAGATAATAAAAAAAATAATAAATTAAGCCCAGATCTATAACATTTGTTAGGAAGTAAATTTGCTCACTGAAATCTAACCATTGGCTCTGTGAGAGCAGGCTCCAGTACACCACTGCATGTTACCTAGCTCTTGAAAGAGTTGATGGACACAGTTACAGATATGAATTGTTGGGCCTGGCCACTGCATTGGATTTGTTTTGTCTGAGCTTATTTATTACAAAGTTTCTTTGGCCTTTCCTTTCTCTTGGTTAATTGAGGGATTGGGGTGGAATTGTAGGGATAAGGACAGGGAAGTGAGCAATAGTGATTCAAAGGAAAAAAGAGGGTCATTTTGCAAAATAATCAGAAGTTAAGGAAGTTCAAAAGAAAGCACAAGCAAACAATGAAGTTTTGAAAGTAACATGTAGAATTTATAATATACTTTAAAAATTTGTTTGCTATATTAAAACATGCAGTTAACTCCCTCCCTTCCCTCCCCCTATTAGAAAGCATCATTTGAAAAAAAGATATATGTCTATCTAAAACTATATCTTACTTATTTCTGTTTATCAATCATTTTCCAAACAATATTTCTGTTGCTGTATTTAATGTTCTCTTGGTTCTACTCATTTCACTCTTCATAAAGGAAGTCTTTCCATATTTTTAACAAAATTAATTTATCATTTCTTAGTATTTCATCACAATCATATGCTACAAATTGTTTAGCCATTCCCCAACTAATGGTCATCTCTTCAAATTTCTAGTGCTTTCCCACCACAATGAGAGTTATATATTTATGTATGCTACAAATATTTTAGAATATGGAGTTTCTTTTCCATTTTCCTTAATCACATTAGGAAATAAACCTAATCACAGTATAGTGGTTAGATTGGATCTTTGAGCATAATTCTAGATTTTTCTCCAAAATGTTTGGATAAGTTTGCAGTTCCACTTGGAGGGTATTAGTCCTCATTTTTCCATATCCCGCCACCCCAACACCTGCAATTTTGTTCTTTTGTCACTTTAACCAGTCTGATGGGTGTGAGGTTACATCTCAGAGTTAGTTTGATGAGCATTTTCCTAATCAACAATATTTTAGAACACTTTTCCCCTTTATTTATGTATAGCTTTTATTTCTCCATCTACAAACTGTCTGTTCATATCTTTTGACCATTTATCAATTAGGGAATGGCTCATAGTCTTATAAATTTGACAAAGTTCTCTGTATATTTTAGATATGAGACCTATATCTGAGAAACTGTTGATACTTTCCCCCCAACTTACTGTTTCCCTTCTAATCTTGGCTATATTAGTTTTACTTGTACAAAAACTTGACAAATTTCTGAGTCTATCTCTTGTAATTTCTTCTGACCTGATATTATTTCATTACATTTGTAATGACTGAATGTAACAACTGCTTGGAAGAGAGGTTAGCAGTTCATGATAATTCTATGGTCTTAAAGAAGGGAATTGTAGATGTGGTAATATTCCTCCCTTCCCCTGTTTGTAGTTCTTTCCAGTTTGATAAGAGAGGAAAGGAGTATAAAATTAGCCTTTTGAAGGTTGGGAGAAGGGTATGTGGTACTTAGGCATCTTTCATGAGCAATGAGGAGAAAAGGAAGTGCTATACAGTGGTGGTACCATGGCAGCAATATGGATGTCTTCTGTATCTACAGTTCCCTTCTTTAAGACCATGAGAGAAGACTTTCATTTAAATAGAAGAACTGGGGGAGGTGTGTATGTGTGTGTGTGTGTGTGTGTGTGTGTGTGTGTTTCTATGTCTGTGTCTGTGTCTGTGCATTTTGTGTTCAGTCTAATAGTAAGAGGATAAGAGAACTTGTTGAGTAGAACTGGCCCATATTGTATTCTAGTCTTACTTCTAGTGTTTTTCTTAAATTTGTTTTGTTAAAGAATGCATTTACAGGATTTAATATTTCTTCTCATTACACCTCTGGTGAACCTTGTCCTTATGTTATTGGCTGTCCCTTTGTGGCATGAGAGTATGCAATGGGAGCCACAAGGGATAAGAGGGATTTTTCCTAGAGCTCCATACCCATTGATAGATAAATGTGTCCTCTACATTGGGGGGGCAATAAGTATAAGCATTTTGTAACTACCTTCCTAAGTGCAGAATTACTCTGAATATGAGCCCTATTTTATAAATCTGCTTCTTAGATGTGAGACAAGTTACATATCCCTATACCAAGAATTTGTTTAGCTATTTCTTACTTGATGGGAATTTATTTTGTTTTTAGTATTCCTTTTTATGCCATCTTTGATCTTTTTGGTGTTTAAGCTTATATAGTCATACTGTTGGGTCAAAGTGTGTGTATTTTAGTGAATTTTTGCTTAAAGTTCCAAACTACTTTCCAGAATGACCTCATCATTCCACAGCTCCCCTAATATAACATTTGTCTGTTTCTCTGTGTTCCCTCTTGGATCTTCACCTCTTCTTTTATGCTATGCTTTGATGCTCTTATTAGCTACCATGGATTCAATTATAATCTCTATGCAGATGATTTCCAGACCCCCATGCATTGTATGCTCCAGTCTTCACTGCCAGTTGTCTGCTGGAAATCTCCACCTGCATGTCATATAGGCATCTCTAAATTAATACTTGTGACGTAAAATCCATTATCTTCTTCTCTAAAACTATTCTTCTTCCAAACTCTCCTATTTCTGTTGAGTACCATCATTCTTCCCTTCACCTAGGCTATCTAGACTCTTTCTATTTCTCATTTATCACATTTGATCACATGCCAAGCTTTGTTGTTTCAATATCTCTGTTGTCTGTTTCTTCTCTACTTGCACAGCTTGTAGTTCTAATCCTCATTATCTCCCACCTCTTGTGATAGCTTTTTAATTGGGCTTCTTGTTCTCAGATTTTCTCCAATTTATTCTTCACAACAAACAAATCAACAATCCAAAATCATAGTCTGAATATGTCACTCTCCCTCTCAGAAATCTTCAGTGACTCCTCAAAGCCTGTAGACCAAAACAGACTCTTTGGTCCTGTATTTTAAGCATGTCAAAATTTCATCTACCTTCCTAAATTTATTTCTTATTTCCCTCCTTGATGTGTTCTATGTGTCAACCCAAATTCCCTACTAGGTCTTCTGTGAACTCTGGACGATTTTCTCCTCTCCGTACTTTTGCTCAGACTGACTGCCATCCCCGGCATGCTCTTCCTTCTTCCTGTGCCTCTTAGAATTACTATCTTTTTTAAAAGCCCAGTTGCCTCTTCCTACAATATGCCCTCCATTTGTTAATATCCTTCCTCCTAAAATTATATTATGTTTACTTATCTGTATGAATGCTTTCTCTCTCCAGTAGAATAGAAGCTCCTGGAGGCAAGGATTTTTTTTTTTAATTTTTGTATTTGCTACACAAATTTCCAAAGGTTTGCCACTAACAAGGGATCCTCAATATTCCTCCTAGACTAAATCCTAAAACTAAAAGAACACCAACTTATTTTTTCTACAAAAATTGGGATTAAAGATGAGTAAGAGGCTTCTAAAAATAGTGTGTTAATAGAAGTGAGACTAGTATACAGAATCTACAGTTCTAAGTAAATTCCTGCAAGTCATTTGTATAATCTCCTTTCCAGGTACATGTTTCTCAGAGTTGACAGAACTGTTATGGGGGTCTTGATCTTGTGTTACATACATGATTCCTGTTTCATA
This sequence comes from Gracilinanus agilis, assembly GCF_016433145.1. NCBI lineage: Eukaryota > Metazoa > Chordata > Mammalia > Didelphimorphia > Didelphidae > Gracilinanus > Gracilinanus agilis. Next base: position 445,941,014 of record NC_058130.1, on the reverse strand, counting down.
TTTTGTTGTTAATCAACCACATCAGATTAAAGCCACTGAAAAGATTTATTCACAATACCAATTGATTTATGACTGAAAAATCTGTATCCCAGATGGTATAACATATTCTTCTTTTTGAACATGTTTTTCCATGGCTTCTTTGATGTTAAAGGACTCTGAAATTAATCTGCATAACGTTAGTTACAACAGTCTGTTTATAAGCTTTCTCTATGAAATTTTACACAATTGTGGGATCATTTATGTAGTTTCCGTGTTTTTAATAAGGCCCTTTCCTTGTTTCCTAGTGATACCTGAATATGTACATCTGCCATACTTTGCCACTTTTGATAGTTATATTATTTAAAGTTTCATCATTTATTAAACATTATTATACCACAATGGTTTTGAAATAGAGTATTAATTTCCATTTTTATCCCATTAATCTTGTATCTTCCTAGGAAGTAAAGAAACTAGAAAGGATAAAACAGGAAGCAGAAATTCATAATCACATAAAAATTAAAGTCATCATTCAGTGTTTTGCTCTTTACCTTGTATACATGCACATGCAAAAACTACAAATGAAAAATCCAGGTCAGAGAGGTACATTCTTCTTGGATTTCCTGTTTCTTCTTCCCCCTTTCCTAATTCAGTAACTCACATTTATAGAGATAATGGTCTGTTTTACTCTACTAAAATGTCAGGTAAAAGCCTACTTTCATAACAGATGCTATCTAGTTAAAGAAGGTATACTGACCACCAAGAAAAAAAGAGGTTATATTTACTTAATTTTGGAAGTTTTATTCTCTTTGATCTATGCACTGCTTTTGTTCTTGCAGAGAAAAAAAGGAATCTCATAAAATGTCCCCCGATTCTTGATTTTATTTACTTTTAGAAAAGTTGGTGAGATATCTTTTTGTATTCTGCTCTCTTATAGGGTGTTTGTTTTCTCACTATTCATTTCACACTCCATTTTCCTTTTAAAGAGAGTCTGAAGCAAAAAAAGGAAAGCATTTTCAGCTTCACAGACAACATCACAACAAGATCTATTCTTAGACTCAGTTTCCTGTCTGTCAAAGTGGCACATTCCTTTTTTCTTGCAGGAAAACAAAATTCAGTCTTTAATTTTAAAAACAAGATAGTGTTTTTAGGGAATTATTTTTCTTTACTAGAAGTTTTAAATTTAGGAAATACCCATAGCTGAATTCTTAAAGCATTAACTCTGCCCTCCCATACTAAATATATACACGATTATATTATTGAGCTAACTTCTATATTTATTTTTTGCATTTTAGTATCTTTATTTCCTTTTCATGTCAATGAATGTTGACTTCAAGGTCTAAGAGTTTATATTAAATTTCTCCTGCCCCCACATTTGCACTTCACTTATTTTAGAAAAGCTCTGTTGAATGTTAGAGGCATTGTAGCATAACTGAAAAGCCAATTACAATGTCACAGTTGCAACCATCACTCTGTAGCTGGAGAAGCTTTTTCATAATTAGATCCTCTTTTCAAATAAATGAAACTTTTGGACAAAAAACATATCCTTGGGCACAACTTTATCTTCATAAAAGAAAAAATTTCCATATTTCAGGAAAATTTTCAGACTAATTTAAATGACTGGAAAAACTACTAGCTAGTTTCAGAGCTTAAACGGAATCAAACGTTTCTGTGATTCTAAAATGTAAGCATCAAAACTTTTAAAATGTATTTAAATTTTGGGTTCTGGCCAGGGCTAGAAAAAGAATCAATATCCCTCTGCTATATACTGTCCCAAATTCATTTTCTCTATTTCTTATGACATAGATGAGTAAGAACTTTGACAAGAAAATCCATCCCCATTTTTACAAAATTGATTTTCCCATTGGACTTTAAAGATAAGATTATTTAAGTCATTTCTCTACTGTATATCTTTGGAACTTCATATACAATAACCTTTATTTTTTGGCTTAATTCTGCTTAAAAGAGATAATTAATAAATACTTAATTCTGATTAGCAATTTTCTAAGCAACAAAATAAAAAATGCAAACAATATTGGATATAATTATGTTCTCAGATGATTTAGAAAGTATTTTATGGTGCCTCAAGATCATAATTTTAAACACAAAGATTACTGTGTAGAGGAGTAGAAATTCCACTAGATAGGGCATTGCAGATTCTGACAAAGAGTTTACTTTATTGAGTGTGCACAGATATAATATATTTTTTCATAACTAATTCTATTCCCTTGTACTGGCTCCCTGGCTCCCTGGAGCTTAGGGGCTGAGTACATCACAAAGAATATTATAGATTTATGGAATAATAGGATTGGAAGGGAACTTAAGAGGTCAACTAATATAAATCTCTTTGCCTCAGGCAGAACCACACATATCAGTTGAAGATGTAGCCTATTTTAAAAGCCTGAATAACCCTTCCCAAAGTTTAATAGTATTATCATGGAACACAACGAAGAACAATGCATTTAAACATGATAGAGTTACTATCTTTTAAATAAAAATTCCAGATTGATGATGTAAAAAAATACAAAAATTCACCAAGATGAGTTCTGTCTAGAAATGACATTAGTCACTAACTGACTACCTCAAGTGTAGGTAGAAATTAAATACTGTAAAAAGCACTTCATTTTTTTGTGAATTTGACTGAACATAATAGGTACAGAGACACTGAAAATGAACTTTAATACAAGAAGGTTTTTTCCCATAAATAAATCTGTATATTGCCTCCAAGGAAGAAAATGCTCAAAGAGCAGAATATTGCATATGTTGTCTGATGAGGTCTGTATCTGTTGTTTTTACTTAATAACTTTTATTTATTGAAAGAAAGAATTTGGTTCTCTGAGTAGAGGATGTGAATATATTCTGAAATAATTTAAATAAAAATACATAAAAATTTAAAGGAATAAATCTACATAGGAGAAAACTAGGGATAAGCATAATACACAGGACAGTTATTATATTCTCACTAGGGATCCATATAGAGATATTTTATACTCCATACACAGAATAAAAACCAAACAAACTGAAGACTACAGCAACAACCTAATTATTCAACATTATGAAATTCCAGTAAAATGAACCAATTTGAACTTTCATTTGAATTATAATGAAAAAAGATTTGACCTATACACCTATATGCAAATATGTATATGTCAACGAATATCTTAATAGAACATTTTAATAATATATCGCTAATCAAGAAAACAGATTATATCTATTTAGACTTCTTTATTTCTGTCTTATTTAAACAATCTTCCCATTATTAAAATGCACAGCATTTTATGAATTAAATCTAACTCTTCTCTCCCTCCAACACTGTGACCCTTTCTAAATTTCCATTGTCAAGTACATCATGCTCTTTCTATTTCCCTTAATTCAGGAACAAGGTAGACAATTACATTTGATTCTTTTCTTTTTCATTCCTCAAATCACCACCAAATCCTGATTCTTCTTCTAAATTATCTCTTGGAGCTGACTCCTTTTCTCTTTTACAACAATCAGCAATTCTATTCTGTTCTGGCCTATCCTACTTCATTCTAACCTGTCCTATCCTATCCTATCCTATTCCATCCATCCCATCCCATCCTATCCTAGCCTATCTATTCCATCCATCTCATCCCATTCCATCTCATCTCATCCCATTCCATCCCATCCCATCCCAATAGCCTAGCCTATCTATTCCATCCATCTCATCCCATTCCATCTCATCTCATCCCATTTCATTCCAATCCATCTCATTCCATTTTAGTCACATTAAGTAACTACTATTTACAAGGTGTTGTGGCTACAAAATAAAAAAACAAAACAAAACAGTCCTTGTCAAGAAACCTATATTGTATCGTGTGGATACAACATGTGCAAAGTGAATAAATACAAAGTATATAAAAATAATGCAAAGCATGTTAATGAGAGAATTTTAAAATCTGGGGAATCAGGAAGGGACTCTTATAGCCAGTGGTACTTGAGCTGAGCTTTGAAGGTAGCTACTGATAATATGAGGTGGAAGTGAGAGGGTCTTATAGACATGTACGAAAGTAAAGAAACGCTAAACTAGGTCCTCTTCCCATCATGTCTTGTTTGCTGCAACAGCTTCCTAATTCCTTTCTGCGTTCAGGTTCTTCTTGTTCCAGTTCTTTTTGAATATTGTAATGATAAATTGTATAGCCATGTTGAAATCAAGATGATGGACAGTTACCTGCTTGGAATGTAGAATGAACCGAGCCTGGCAGGAGCTTGGTAGGTGCCAAGAGTAGTTTGGGTTCAGGTATAAAAGCCAGGATTTTGAACTGACAGGGATCTCAGACTTGAGATTGGGTTGGAAAGGGTGGTTTTTGGGTAGGCCTTAGGTGAGCTTATTCAACCAGCAACCAGCAACCAGCAACCTATTTCAAACTACTTCATCAGTCCCTGATCCTGAATTAACCATCAAGAAGAAACATCAACAGAGTAACTTGATTTAGGTTGGGCCAGTCTGGTCCAAAAAGGCTGGCATCTGTCAATCCTGATTAACATCACTTCAAAGATCATCAATAACATAATTAGACTTAATTAACCAAGGACTTCCTGTTCCCTTTTTCCCAGCCATTATGCTACTTTCCCTTCCCTAAGCCTGTTAATAATAAATCTTTAGACCTACTTCAGACTTGGCTTCATCAAGACTCTTAAGGCTCTAGTGGATCACATCCTTGGGATATTTGAAGGGAAGAGGAGTATTATACCTTTTTTTTTTTTTTAAACCTTACCTTCCATCTTGGAGTCAATACTGTGTATTGGCTCCAAGGCAGAAGAGTGGTAAGGGTAGGCAATGGGGGTCAAGTGACTTGCCCAGGGTCACACAGCTGGGAAGTGTCTGAGGCCAGATTTGAACCTAGGACCTCCTGTCTCTAGGTCTGGCTCTCAATCCACTGAGCTACCCAGCTGCCCCCTAGTATTATACCTTTTAAAGCAGAGTTTAATTTGCAGGCAACCTAAGCATTATCCATTAGTACACAGTGTCAGTTAGACAAGATATTTGTATAAGTCAAACTGCAGATTCATTGTCTGGCTGATAACTCTGGGATACTCTTATACCTGGAGTTTGGGTTTAGCAGATTCATCATTTAAACAGCATCTACTGTAGTGTATGATCCTTTGAGATTCACTAATTATAACTTAAATGTCTCTCCACCTTACCCTGCTCCAGATCTGATACCATCAGATTCACATAACAATATAAATTCTAGAAAGATTTTTAGCACAACATTTTGATGCTATCATTTATTTGTTTGATAATTTATAGTGGTTCTCTATTGCTAGTCATTTTAGGATCAATCTCCTTAAATGATGAAACCTTAATAATACAAAAATCCTCATTTCTTGTACTCCATGACCCAGAATGGAAGCCCTGGGTCTACATGGCTTAGCTTAAACTTGAAAGTTCCTCAAACAAAATTCTCTTTGGCTCATACCTCTCATTCACATTTTCCTCTGGGAAAATAAAAATGTAGCTAATGTCTAGGTCTCTACAAACAGGAAAAAAAAAACAGGAACGTTAGATCCTATGCAAGCACTCAGGCTAACAAAAATCAAATACAGGACAGGTATCATTTCAACAAAAGGAGAAAAAAATTTGATTTAACTCCTTGTATATTTGAGTTATTAGACCCCTGTCAGAGTTTTTCGTTATAAAGATTTTTTCCCAATTTGTTGTTTCCCTTCTGATTTTGGTTGCATTGTTTTTGTTTGTACAAAATATTTTTAATTTAATATAATCAATATCTTTTATTTTACATTTTGTAATTTTCTCTAACTCTTGCTTGGTTTTAAAATCTTTCCTTTCCCAGAGATCTGACTGGTATTCTATTCAGTGTTCACTTAACTTATTTATAATTTCCCTCTTTATATTTAAGTCATTCACCCATTCTGAATTTATCTTGGTGTAGGGTGTGATGTTTATCTAAGCCTAATCTCTCCCATATTGTTTTCCAAATTTCCCAGCAGTTTTTGTTAAAGAGTGGATTTTTGTCCCCAAAGTTGGGCTCTTTGGGTTTATCATACACTGTCTTGCTGACATCACTTATCCCAAGTCTATTCCACTGATCCTCCCTTCTATCTCTTAGCCAGTACCATACTGTTTTGATGACTGTTGCTTTATAATATAGTTTAATATCTGGTACTGCTAGGCCCCCTTCCTTCACATTTTTTTTCATTATTTCCCTTGATATTCTTGACCTTTTGTTTTTCCAAATGAACTTTGTTATAGTTTTTTCTAATTTAGTAAAAAAGTTTTTTGGTAGTTTGATAGGTACGGTGCTAAATAGGTAAATTAATTTGGGTAGAATGATCATTTTTATTATGTTAGCTCATCCTACCCATGAATAATCAATGTTTTCCCAATTGTTTAGATCCAGTTTTAATTGTTTGGAATGTGTTTTGTAGTTGTTTTCATATAATTCCTGTGTTTGTTTTGGTAGATAGATTCCTAAGTATTTTATATTGTCTAGGGTGATTTTAAATGGTGTTTCTCTTTCTACCTCTTGCTGCTGTGATGTGTTGGAAATATATAGAAATGCTAATGATTTATGTGCATTTATTTTGTATCCTGCAACTTTGCTAAAGTTGTTGATTATTTCTACAAGTTTCTTAGTTGATTCTCTAGGATTTTTTAACTAGACCATCATATCATCTGCAGAGAGTGATAGCTTAGTCTCCTCATTGCCTATTTTGATGCCTTCAATTTCTTTTTCTTCTCTAATTGCTACTGCTAGAGTTTCTAGTACTATGTTGAATAATAGAGGTGATAATGGGCATCCTTGTTTCACTCCTGATCTTACTGGGAAGGCTTCTAATTTATCCCCATTGCATATGATGTTTGTTGATGGTTTTAGGTATATACTGTTTATTATTTTTAGGAAAGGTCCTTCTATTCCTATACTTTCCAGTGTTTTTAATAGGAATGGGTGCTGTATTTTGTCAAAGGCTATTTCAGCATCTATTGAGATAATCATGTGATTTTTGTTTGTTAGATTGTTGATATGGTCAATTATGTGGGTGGTTTTCCTAATGTTGAACCATTGTTGCATTCCTGGTATAAATCCTACCTGGTCATGGTGGATGAACCTCTTGATCACTTGCTAGAGTCTCTTTGCTAGTATTCTATTTAAGATTTTTGTATCTATGTCCTTTAGGGAGATTGTTCTGTAGTTTTCTTTCTCTGTTTTTGATCTACCTGGCTTTGGAATCAGTACCATATTTGTGTCATAAAAGGAATTTGGTAGGGCTCCTTCTTTGCTTATTATATCAAAAAATTTATATATTATTGGGATTAGTTGTTCTTTGAATGTCTGATAGAATTCATTTGTCAATCCATCAGGCCCTGGCGATTTTTTCTTAGGGAGTTCTTTGATGGCTTGTTCAATTTCTTTTTCTGATATGGGATTATTTAGGTATTCTATTTCTTCTGCTGTTAATCTAGGCAATTCATATTTTTGTAAATATTCATCCATATCTCCTAGATTGCTATATTTATTGCCATATAATTGGGCAAAATAGTTTTTAATGATTGCCTTAATTTCCCCTTCATTAGAGGTGAGGTTTCCCTTTTCATCTTTGATACTGTCAATTTGGTTTTCTTCTTTCCTTTTTTTTATTAGATTGACTAGTACTTTGTCTATTTTATCTGTTTTTTCAAAGTACCAGCTTCTAGTCTTATTTATTAATTCAATAGTTCTTTTACTTTCGATTTTATTAATTTCTCCCTTGATTTTTAGTATTTCTAATTTAGTTTCCATCTGGGGATTTTTAATTTGCTCGCTTTCTAATTTTTTGAGTTGCATGCCCAATTCATTAATCTCTGCCCTCCCTAATTTGTTAATATATGCACTCAAGGATATAAATTTCCCCCTGAGTACTGCCTTGGCCGCATCCCACAGAGTTTGGTAGGATGTCTCATCATTGTCATTTTCTTCAATGAAATTATTGATTGTTTCTATGATTCCTTCTTTGACAAATTGGTTTTGGAGAATCATATTATTTAATTTCCAATTAGTTTTTGATTTTCCTGTCTAGGTGCCCTTACTAATTATTATTTTTATTGCATTATGATCTGAGAAGGTTACATTTATTATTTCTGCTCTTTTGCATTTGTTTGCAATGTTTCTATGCCCTATTACATGGTCAATCTTTGTGAATGTACCATGTGCAGCTGAAAAGAAGGTATATTCCTTTTTGTCCCTATTTATTTTTCTCCACATATCTATTAAATCTAATTTTTCTAGGACTTCATTCACCTCTCTTATCTCTTTCTTATTTATTTATTTTTGGTTTGATTTATCTAGGTCTGAAAGAGGAATATTTAGATCTCCCACAAGAATGGTTTTGCTATCTATTTCCTTCTTGAGCTCTGCCAGTTTCTCCTTTATGGATTTGAATGCTGTGCCATTTGGTGCATACATACTGAGCATTGTTATTTCCTCATTGTCTATACTGACTTTTATCATGATGTAATTACCTTCCCTGTCTTTTTTAATCATATCTATTTTTACTTTGGCTTTGTCAGAAATCATAATCGCCACTCCTGCTTTCTTTGTTCTCATTTGAAGCCCAAAAGATTTTGCTCAAGCCCTTTACCTTAAACCTGTGTATGTCCACCCACCTCATGTGTATTTCTTGTAGACAACATATGATAGGATTTTGGTTTCTCGTCCTCTCTGCTATTTGCTTCTGTTTTATGGGCAAGTTCATCACATTTACATTCAGAGTTGTAATTATCAGTTGTGTATTCACCAACATTTTGGTATCCTCTCCTAGTTCTACTCCTTCTTCTTACACTATTTCCTTTTAAACCAGTGGTTTGCTTTAAGGCTTTAAGCCAGTAACCCTTGTCCCCTCCCTTGTTTTATTTCCCTTTCTACCTCCTCCCTTATTATTTCCCTCTTTTTATTTTTAAGGCCTAATGAATTCCCTCCCCCTTCTTCTCCCCTCCCTTTTTTTACCTCCCCACTTCCCTGCTCCCCTTGGTTTATCCATTCTGACTTTCTCAGTAGGGTTAGATAGAGTTTCATATCCCAATGGATATAGCTAATCTTTCCTCTCAGGGTTAATTACACTGAGGGTAAGGTTTAAATATTACCTCTTAATGCTCTCTTCCTCTCCTTCTTATAATAGTATTCATCCCTTTCCCTTCCCATGCCCTCTTTGTGTGTAATAGAATATCCCATTTTTCTTATTCATTCAACTTTTTCTTGGTGTCCTCTATTATTCACCCCCTCTTTCCCTCCCCCCATATCATCTTCGACTATTTAGTATTCCAACTTCCCCTTATCAATAATTCTTCTAATTACTATAATAGTGAATACTATAATAGTGAATAGAGTTCACTACAGAGAATTATACATAACATTTCTCCACATAAGAATACAAATAATTAGATCTTATTGAAGCCCTTAATGAGTCAAATTTAAAAAACAAGAATTTTCTTGCTTTCCCTTCTGTTTCTTATTTATCTTTTCATGTTTCTCTTGATTTTTGTGGTTGGATATTGAACTTTCCATTTAGTCCTGTTCTTTTCTGTTCTAATACTTAGAAATCTTCTATCTTGTTGAATGCCCAAACTTTCCCCTGGAAGTATATAGTCAGTTTTGATGGGTAGGTGATCCTTGGTTGTAGACCTAGTTCTCTTGCCTTTCTGAAATATCATATTCCAAGCCTTGCTGTCTTTTAGTGTGGAGGCTGCCAGATCCTGTGTGATCCTGATTGGTGCTCCTTAATATTTGAATTGTCTCTTTCTGGCTTCTTGTAAGATTTTTTCTTTTACTTGGAAGCTCTTGAATTTGGATATTATATTCCTGGGTGTTGTCCTTTCTGGGTCTAGTGTAGAGGGTGATCTATGGATCCTTTCAATGTCTATATTGCCCTCTTGTTGTAGAACTTCAGGGCAGTTTTGCTGAATAATTTCTTTTAGTATGGAGTCCAGATTTCTATTAATTTCTAGTTTTTCAGGAAGACCAATGATTCTCAGATTGTCTCTTCTAGACCTGTTTTCTTAATCTGTCACTTTCTCATTGAGATTTTTCATGTTTCTTTCTTTTATCAGTCTTTTGACTTTGTTTTCTTTGTTCTTGCTGTCTTGAGAGATCATTGCCTTCTACTTGACCAATTCTTGTCTTTAGAGACTGGTTTCCTGCTATAATCTTTTGATTTTTCTTTTTGATTTGGTCTATCCTCTTTTCCAGCTGTTTGATTTTGGTCTCCAATTTGCTTATCAATTCTTTTGATTTGGGGGCATCTTTTTCGAATTGTCCAATTCTAGCCTTTAGAGACTGGTTTTCCTTTTCAATCTGGTCATTTCTGGTCTTCAATTTGCTTGCCTCATTTTCTACTTGTGAAATTCTGCCTTTTAAACTGTTATTTTCTTGCCCAATCTCTTCCATCTTTCTCATAATCTCAGATTTGAACTCTTCAAGACCTTGTGACCAGTTTTCATTTTTGGGGGGAAGGTTTGGATATGGTTACTTGTTTGTTCTCCTCTGCTGTTCGCTCTGTTGTCTGGATTTTTTCTGTGCAATAGTTGTTGAGTGTTAAAGGTTTCTTCTTTATCTTTCTCTTCTGAGGTTCCTGTGGAGGGCTTGCCATTTTTATCCCAGCGCCCACTCAGCTTTATCCTCATGCCCAGAGTCTATCTGTGCTCTTTAGGCTCCTGAGGTCTCAGGTCTAGTTGTTCTCAGGGTCAAGCCTCCTGGTGGTCCCCTTGATTGTTCCTCTGCCTGAAGCTCTTTTAACAGTCTCAGGGCAATGCTTCCACAGTCATGCACCCCTCTGCACTGGGTCCCAACTCAAGGTCTGCGGCTGTGCTCAGGTTCTGTGTTCACAGTCCGCATATTCTTTAGCCTCTTGTGGTCTTAAGTCTTGCTGCTCTCAGGAGCAGGCCCTGCTGACCCCAGGTAGCTGCTAATGACCTAATAGGTGCCCCAAACTTGCTCTAACTCTTTTGTACTGGCTTTGGCACTGTAGGTGGTGTGTGTGTGTGTGGAGGGTTTTGCTTAGCTCGCATTTCAGTGAGAGCTGTTTCACCCCTTTATAGCATGGAAATGCCTTGATTCCACATACCTTCAATGCTGCGCCCTGTTGTGGGGTCCCTTCATTCATCTGGATTTATTTTTATGTCTTCTTCAGGAGTCCTGTATGCGTGGTTTAGGAGAGGTCAAGCAGCTGCTTTTTACTCTGCCACCATCTTAACCTGGAAAGATGTTTGGGCTCCTAGAGTGACTTTAAATGAAGTTTTTCTTTCTAAGTCTTGCTGCTGAGTTTTGTTGGAAATATTTAGAAATGCTGATCATTTATGTGGGTTTAATTTGTACCCTGCAAAGTTCCTAAAATTATTAATGATTTCCACTATCTTTTTAGTTGATTTTCTAGGATTCTTTAAGTATACCATCATATCATCTTCAAAGAGTGATAGTTTGGTTTCCTCATTGCCTACTTTAATTCCTTTAATTTCTTTTTTCTTCTCTGACTGCTACCACTAGCATTTCTAGTACATTATTAAAGAATAGAGGTAATAATGGGCATCCTTGCTTGACTTCTGATCATATTGGGCAGACTTCTAACTTATCCTCATTGCAGATGATGCGTGCTGATGGTTTTAAATATATAATGTTTATTATTTTTAGAAAAGGCCCCTTCTATTACTACATTTTCTAGTGTTTTCAAAAGGAATGGATGTTGTGTTTTGTCAAAGGCTTTTATCCCATCTATTGAGATAATAATGTGATTTCTGTTAGTTTGATTACATTCAATTCTGCTGATGGTTTTCCTAATATTAAACCAGCTTTGCATTCCTGATATAAATACCACCTGGTCATAGTGAATAATCCTTGTGATAACTTGCTGTAATTGTTTTACTAGTATTTTATTTAGGATTTTTGCATCTATTTTCATTAAGGAGATTTGTCTGTAGTTTTCTTTCTCTTTTTTTGGTCTTCCTGGCTTGGGAATCAGTATTATATTTGTGTCATGGTAGGACTCCTTCTTTGCTTATTTTGTCAAATAGTTTGTATAGTATTGGGATTATTTCTGTTAATTATTTCCTATGTCTCCTGTATGTAGCTTGCTCTGTATGTATTTGTTTGCATATTGTTCTCCCTCTTCTATTAAATTGTAATCTCTTTGAAAGCATGGCTATTCCCTCTTTTTTGTATCCACAGTGTTCAGAACACTGTTTGGCCTATAGTAGGTACTCAATACATTTTTTTTTTTAAACCCTTAACTTCGGTGTATTGTCTCCTAGGTAGAAGAGTGGTAAGGGTGGGCAATGGGGGTCAAGTGACTTGCCCAGGGTCACACAGCTGGGAAGTGTCTGAGGCCGGGTTTGAACCTAGGACCTCCTGTCTCTAGGCCTGACTCTCACTCCACTGAGCTACCCAGCTGCCCCCCTACTCAATACATTTTTATTGATTGATTGCTTAGTTCTAGTTTAGAATGCCTTTCTCAATGTCTTTGCCTATCCAAAACCCATGTCTTCCTCAATTCCAATTAATTTTATGAATTCCTCACATTATAGTTTGCCAATAAGTGATTTTACTTGCTTTCAAATTTGTATCTTCCTATACCAAATGTATATGGCTACACGCCTAATTTGCCAATGAGAAACAAGTCTTTTCACTTAATTTGCCAATGAGTCACAAGTCTTTTATATTGTTGCCTTATTTATTATCATATCATCATTTATTTTTCATATCCACGAGTCAAAACAATGAGCATTTATTAAATATTAGACACTGGACTAAGTACTTAGAATGCACACACAAGCAGAAAGACAGTTTTTTCTTCAAGGAGTTTGCATTCCAATCAAAGATGATAACACTAAAAATGGAAGCTGAAAGGCTGGTGGGCATGGGGAGGTACTTACTTGAAGATGTGGCATAGGAATTCTGTAGAGTAAGGAGATAAACTAGATGAGAAATGAAGACATGCTTGGACTAAGCAGATTCCTTAAAAAAGGAGCCTCTAGGAAGAATCAATCAATTAGAAGACGTGGCTTCAACATGTCATGATGGAAGCTTGGAGAGTCAGGACTGGAAAATGAGAAGGAATGCTTATTAGAATACTAGTTTCTTGGTTCCTCAAGTGTAGAAACCCCACTACAACACAATAATTTGCATATGGTTGGGACCCAGTATTACATTATTAACTACAAATATCCTAAAATTTTTCTAAGCTTCAGAATTCATTTAATAATTTTATGGAAAGAAATTATTGAATTATTGAATAATTTATTGAGAATATTTCTTAGTGAGAGGAAGCATGGTATAATAGTTTAAGAGTTAGTATCCCAGGAAAAAAGTGTTGGTCCTGGAGTCAGGAAAACATCATTTCAAATGTGGCCTGAGACACTTATTGGTTGTGTAACCCTGGACAAGTAAATTAACTTCTGTCTATCTCAGTTTCTTCATTGTAAAAAGAAGATAATGATAATACCTACATCCCTAGGTTGTTGTGAAACTACAATGAGATAATATTTGTAAGATATATCACACATTTTAAAGTACTCTATAAATGTTAGAAATTATTATTATTCTCAGAGACAGGAGGTCCTGGATTTAAATCTGACCTCAGACACTTCCTAGCTGTGTGACCCTGGGCCAGTCACTTAACCCCCATTGCCTAGCCCTTACCACTCTTCTGCCTTAGAACCAATACAAAGTATTGATTCTAAGATGGAAGGTAAGGGTTATTTTAAAAAAAGAAACTATTATTATTATTAGCTTACTAGGAAAAAACCACTAATTTCTTTTACTGTTGGGTTTAAGTTTGAATGTCCTAGTATGTCAATGCAATTCTTTTCTCTGTTTACCTTCTGATGTGCCAACATTTGTTTTCTCTTTTGTGAGTGTTGTATCTAGATTTTGTGTATGTATTATTGTAATTGCTTCTTTTGTTGTTGTTGCTGTTAAGTTGGGCTTTGAGATGACAATTTTTCACTATATGCCCTATTTTCTCACAAAGAAAACACCTTATATTATTAAAGTTATTGCTAGTTTGTCTGGGTTGTTGGTACTGAGGTCTGGCTTTATATGTGTGCAGGGCTGCTAGGGTTTTTGATTTCCTCTATTTCTTTTTGTTTGATGGTAGATTTAGCCTCTTTTAATCGCTCCTTTAAATCTTTTATGATATCATCTTTTTCTCTAGTGGATTCTTTGGATTCTTTGGCTTCCTGATTTCCCAAGGGAACATATGCAGCAGTTTTATGTAGGTCTTCCAAACTTAATGATTCTCATCCTGGACAATTCAAATTAAAATATGTTCTAATTGGTAGGGAACTGCCTTTAATAAACTGCCTCCTTATGTGCTGCAAGTTGGGTTCATTTAAGTCTTGGAACCCCAAAATTGTTTCCCCAGCTTTGACAAGCCTACCTAAATATGTTGAGGGGTGCTCATTTATCTCTTGCCTTAACTTTTTGAATTTTCCCCAGGAATCAGGACGCTTAGCAAAGGATTTCATAGCTTCTACAAGATCTTCCCTAGCTCTTCTTAGGTATACTAGGTTTTTGATGACTGTTTAATTCTAGATCTTTATAATATTGTGGCCAAGATATTAAGTTTGTGTTCCTATGGGTCTCCTCGATAAATTGTGTTTTTTCTGCTGGTGAAAATAATTCAGAAAGAAGAATTTTAATGTCCGAAAATGTGGGATCAAAAAGTCTTAATGCTCTTTAAGTTCTTTTATGGCCTTGAAGGAATTTAAATAAAAGGCAGGCATTCGTTGTTTTAAGGTGTCTAGATCTGCAGCAGTGAATGGCTTATGTCTTTTTATATGGAGAAATCCAGAATCTGGCTGCAAAATATGATCAATAATTGGTAATATTGGTACTGCTGGTGTTGTTGCCTCTTCCTGTATTTTCTTTGCTGTGTCTCTATATGACTCAGCTGTCTGCATTGTTATTTCTATTTTTTCTCCTGCTGTGATCCCTTTTCCCTCTTTCAACTGAGCATTCTCTTCAAGTGACTTTGCTATTTCCTTTCTTAATGTCATTATCAATACAGTGCTATCATTCTTGTGTCCTAGCAATTTGTGCACTAAATTCTTTAAGGACCAATAGAAATGGAGGAATGAGATGATGACTGCAATTGTGGTTGTTATGAAAGCAAAGATCCCACCTGTTTCTAGCTTCAGCCATTGGAAAGAATCATATATTTCTATGATTCCCATTATATAACCTGGGATAGTACGATTCAGAAATTATAAATCATAGTCAAAAAGTTATATATTAACATAAGGATTCCCATCATGGTAGAAATTGTTTTCCCCATTGATGGATCCATTTGTACTAGTTTGAATGTAAAATTTTTTATAGTACTGTGCCTTTAAAATTTCTTTGCTTGCTAAGTTTGTCCCCTTTGCTCTGCTGTAGATAAGAGAAAAATGGCTGCCGTCTGGTTCAAACAGAGGCTTTTTTTCTTTTTTTCTTTTTTTTTTCAGAATTATTTAGGTACTTTACCTAAGCTGGCTCTGCCAAAACTGTAATGATAAATAGAGCCAGAGACCAATGTTATTAAAGAAGGGAGATAGAGAGTCTACTAGGTGGTGAGTCTCTCTTCTAGCTCTCCCCTCCCACCAAATATACACTGTGAGACTTTAAGGGGGTGTCACACCAAAACTGGGTGACCTGGATGGTCATGCCACCCCCCCAGGAGTTGGGGGCAAGGCTTCCCTATAAGATGAGGTATGGGAGACCCCAATCCGATTTGGAATGAGGGCAGGATTCACACAAGCCTCCCCTGAGGTCAGTTAACTTCACAGCGGGTGGTCTGGCTTCAAGATGGAGGCAGTCAAACTAAGCTGTGATTTCCTCTCCCCCTTGTCTCTCAGGCACTCTGGAATGCTATCTGACTAATGAATCGCTTTCATTCTTTGCAATTCAGGGGTTAGGGAAAGGGGTTAAGGGCAGAGGGATTTTGGGGTGCCCTCTTCTCTATTTCTATGAGGTCCATTACTCTGGTGGGGACCTTTGGGGTTCCCACTCCCAAGCTTCTCCCCTTGCCTCTTCTCCTTCTGTTTCTATTCTCTATAATTGCAAGTTAGATCGTAAAGGGTCTCTCAGCAAGGTTGGATAATGGGGGATGGAGCCTAAGAGATTGCTCCCAAAATGGAGTCCAAACACTTAGCTGACTCAATTATTGAAGTCTTTCTGGGTGATAAGCGATGGAATACCTTTGACCAGGGAATCAGAGTTTCAGTGTCCAAAGATAGATCCTCAGGAAGCCCTAAGGACTGGATTTAAGCTGAGATATTCTCCTCCCTCTCTCAGTCCTCCACTGGAAGTTCCTCCTCCTCTCCTTCCTCCAAGAAACTACCAGAATCCTTCCTGGTCTCAACAGTCATGGATTGTCACCAACTGTCAGCCACTCCTTTTCTGGCTCCTTTTGTCCCATCCCCCTTGCACAAATTCCATCCTTACATTTCCTTATAAACTATGGATTTGAGTTTGATCTGGAGTAATATTTTTATAGCGATACTATTCTTGTCCTCTCCTCTTTTTTAAAAACCCTCATCTTTTGTCTCAGTTTTAATTCAAAGACAAAAGGGCAGCAAGGGCTAGGCAATTGGGGTTAATTGACTTGCCCAAGGTGACAGAGCTAGGAAGTGTCTGAAGCCAGATTTAAACCCAATCCTCCCAAATCCAAGCCTAGAGCTCTATGCTTTGTGCTACTTAGTTGTGTCTTGTCCCCTTCTTATAAAGGAAGTGTTAGAATATTTGGATTTGAGTTATTCCTCTACTACTTAACTATCTATGTGACTTTGGTCAGGTTACTAAACTCTCAGTTTCTTCCTCTGTAAGACTAGGAATTTAGGCTAGATCAGTTTTGAAGTCTCTTACATATTGTTATCTAGAAATGAGTAAATCTTTGAATCTTAGGGTTAAAAGGAGGTATAAAGGTGAAGTAGGTATTAGGAGAAGGAATGAAGGGGATGGCTGAATGTAGGGAAGGAATGAATGAGGTGGTATATTGGATGATAAGGGAATTGATGGGGGTATTCAGGAGAGGCAGCTTAAAAAAGTCTAGACACTGAGGCTAGAGACAGAGGATACTGGGGAGATATAGGCAGGATCCTTCAAGGTGAGGAAAGGTATCTCTATAGATACAAAGGAGTTGGGCCAGTCAGAAATGTTTAGATCTGACTTGAGGACTTCTCTTGTTAGTTTCTAAAGTCCCTTGAGGGAGAAGCCAAAGGGCTCCTCCCTGTCAGTGAAACTGATGGCAGGAGGAAGTCTCAGGTAAGACTTCCTGCCAAGATGAATGTCCACAGTACCCTCAAGAAATAAAAGAAAATAACTCCTTCCCCCTTCAGCCCTTGCCTCAATATTCAACACAATGATTCACCAGAGGGTTTGAGTAGGTAACAAAAGGGAATTTATTAATACCAGGATTAATCGGAAGGAGAGAGGAGTTAAGGGATTTGTAATAGCTGCTAGGGAGAAAGCTAAAGGTGGGGCAAGGGTCACAGGAGGGTTAGACTGAAAGAGAGCCTGCTCTCCCAGTCAGGAAGATTTGGTTGCCTTAAAGTAAAGTATTTACTAGATCAATAAAATAAGGGATAGTTTGATTTAAGGATGTCCTACTTGCCTATAGAAAACTAAAGCCCACAATGTCTAAAACCAAACCCCAAACCACCCTTCCTCCCAGAGCCCCAAGGGAATTTCAGGGAAGATAACAGGGGTATAATAAAGAGAGGTTAGGGAGAGGTCCAGAGAAATCAGTTAGGTTCAAATTGTCCAGAGACAAAATCACAGGCCAAGGCAAAGCTGAAAGCCAAAAGCAGAGCCTCAGTTGGAACATCAGCTCTCTTCAAGCCTTAGACTCCAACTGACTCTTTGTGAAGATTCTAAGACTTGACTGCCAGGGCTGTTTACAGTTGACTCTTGCCAGAGCAAAAGAGCCTCTGTTGCATCCTTGCATTACAGTCTGTTCATTTGTCTTTCAAAAATTTGCACCTTGCAACATTTTCTGGTTGCTAAGATCTAAAGGGTTACTACTCTTATTCTAAGCTAAATTCTACCTATGATTTTATCCCTATCTAAGTTTTGCAAAATAAGAAAAGGGTTACTTACTCCTAAACCATGCTAAGACTAAGATGGGTTATGGGAAAGGCATAGGAAAGGATGGGGATTTGAGTTTTGCAAAAATTTTGAACAGAAAGGAAAAGCAGATTAAATGCAAATATTCGCAAATAGTCTTAAAGCTTAACATTTGCTAACTAAAACAAAGTAATAAATTCTATGTATGTACTTATCTAATTTCATGAACTAACAACAAAAGTATCAACTAATAAAATTTTCTGCAATCTAGGCTTCTAAATTCTAATTCACTTTCTAAAGTTAGTATATGAATATGTACACTTATGCCTATGTTAGAAACGTTAGTAAGAATAAGTAAGACTGGGGGCAGCTGGGTAGCTCAATGGATTGAGAGCCAGGCCTAGAGATAGGAGGTCCTAGGTTCAAATCTGGCCTCAGACACTTCCCAGCTGTGTGACCCTGGGCAAGTCACTTGACCCCCATTGTCTACCCTTACCACTCTTCCACCAAGGAACTAATACACAGAAGTTAAGGGTTTAGAAATATATATATATATAAAGAATAAGTAAGACTAATATTATTTGTAAGTTTTTTGGTTAAACTAGAGACTTAAGCTATGTACAATATTTACAAAGAAAGTTTAGAAAATTCTGTCCCTGTTCTAACTTATCAGACTAACTAAGCTGTCCCTGTGTGTTAGTAAAAGTTATTGCTAAGGCTTAGTAAGCAACTTTATATATTTACATTTTTTACAAGAAATGTCAGGTGATTTGAGTAAAAGGTGTTTGAACCAAAGTAAGAGGAAAACTCTAAGCTAATGCAGACAAACTTCTCTCTTAAGTGTGAGTTTATGTTTCACATGTAGATGTGAAGTTAGAAAAATGTTCTATGTGTTGTCTAGTGTGACCTATCTATGTAATGAAGTGTTACATACTTACTCCACCGGAATTCTTCTGCAAAGTGTATGTACTGCATGGATGGAATCTAAAGTGTTAGATGCAGTGAGAATTTTGTTGGGTGTAAGTTATTCTTCAAATGTATGGGTCTAATGCTGCTCTGATGCTCTTCTTCACAGTGTGGTTTTTATCTCATACACCAATTGTGTATTCGGTCACGGATGTCTTTTGTGGTCCTTAGGTTTGCTGTCTTTTTGATGATCTGCGAAGTCAGCAACGCCTCACTTGTGTTGTTTGATATTATCCCGCGCTTGTCCTGATGTTTTGGTGAGTTGACTTGTGTCATTTGATGTACCCCCGCTTGTCATCTTGCAGTGGAATTGATGTTCTGGTGTGATGACTTGTATCAGGAGCAAAGTTCAAATGTCCATGAAACGTGATTAATCTTTTCTTCTTTCTTTTTCTTTGTGGTTTAATAAAGATGATTACAGGTAACAAGAGTTCGTGATAAAGTCTTTTGTGCTTTCATTTATTTGTTGATGTCAGTGTCTAGGTCTTGGATTGATTGCAAATCAAATGTTGTGTCTTCTTCTGCCATTGATTCTTTTTCATTGTCATAATGGTTTATGGATGATTCTTTTAAGTTGTAATTGGGATTGGGATAATCATTTGGGTGTAAAATTTGGTGTAATATCTGATTGTTCACTGGTTCTTGGTCTAATTCTGGTTCTGATTCATGCTCTGATTGTTGTTCTAATTGTTGCTGTGGGTCTGTGGTCTCATGTATAGGCTGTGGACTTTCTGTGGACTTGATTGATTGGTTGGTGCTAATTGATCTTTGTGCTGTATAATAACTGGGTCTTGTGATTGTTGTTGGGACATGTCTTTTGCTGGCTTGATATGAGTGGCATGGAACCAAGGATCCCTTCCTTTAACTTTTATTGCACTAGGAGTTGTTAAAATTATCAGCGATGGGCCTTGCCACTTGGGTTCTAACACAGACTTCCTAGTGAAGTTTCTGATGTAAACATATGTTGTGTGGAGATGCAAAGCATGGAATCCCTGCAAAGGTACAGGGATAGTCTCACCCAGAATTCCAGTGGACCCCCCCGGAGAACTTTGGGTGAGGGGCAGTTGAGAAGGGTTGAGGACAGTTATTTGGTGGAAGTGGATGGGAGCAGACACTCTGCTTGCTACTCCTGACTTGGGGTTTCACCTGAGGTAGCCATTGTAGCATAAGCCAGTGGTTTCTACTCATAGGGTTAGCCTGTTTGTTATTACTTTTCTTCATTAATATAATTATATAATTATGTAGTGATTAGAGAGTAAGATATTTATCAATAGCAAGAGAGCCAGTTTCAGTTAAGTGCTTCATCCCCTCTTGAGAAGAGGGGGAAGGGCAGCATCTACTTAGCAGTTCAGGGTTTCCTCTCATTATCCTAAAACCCTCATTTACCCTTTTTAGTTTTCTTTGTTATTACTTAATATAACCTTTATCTTCAAATCTGTGCCTGATAATTATTTGGGAAAGATACTCACAACTCAGTCTGTATATTTAGTTTGAATCCTGTTGGCTGCCAGTTTAAGAAGATCTCCTCTGTCCTCAACTGTTAGATAACTAATTTCTATATACTCATCATACTGACCCGTGAGGAATATAAATTTAAGAAAAGGAACATCAATTGGGGTTTCAGCCATAACTGAAACTTACCAGAAGAATCTTATTCCTGTCTTCATTACCAACTGAAGCAGAAGCAGTTAGAGGGGGAGGGGTTTGAGAGCCAGGAGTGTTTAACCCCTCCTTTCTTCACTGAAGCCTGTCAATCTCTGGCTTTTGACTTAAAGCTCTATTTGGCCCTGACACATTTATCTGCTTCTCCAAACTATCTGTTATTATCATCATAACACATAATCTCCAGGTTGGAAGTTGTGTAGACTACAATCAAAGGGTACTCTTTGATGTATCAAGCCTATTTTATGAAGTTTGTTTAAACATTGCTTGAGTAATTTTATGTACTCATAGAGTTTGCATCCCATACCCAGATGTAATAATTTGTGAATGCTTTGAGGTGACTTGCCATGGAAAGGTGGATGGCCATACAGCATTTAGAATGATGATAAGTGTGTAATGCTGTTGGTTTGGCATCTGAGATGGAATAGTGCCAATGGTAAAGCATCAGACCATTTCATATGAGATTCTGCACAGATTTTGGCTACTAGAGTCTTCAAAGATCTATTCACTCATTCAATCTGTCTGCTGGACTGTGGTCTGTATATTGAGTGAAGATGTTGTTTGACTCCTAAGGTCTCATATACTGTAGCTAAAATCTTATTAGTGAAGTGGGATCCAGAATCTGAAGCAATATGTAAAGGAATAGAGAATCTGGGTATTAATTCTCTCAGTAAGACTTTCACAACAAACGCTGAAGTGTTATGTTTGGCTGGGAAAGCTTCTGGCCACTTAGTTAATCTATCCACTATCACTAATGCATATCTGTAACCTTGACTCCTTGGCATAGTGATGTAATCGATTTGTAAGCATTCAAATGGTGTATAGGCTAGTGGTTTGCCTCCCAGACTGTGGACTTTTGTAATTGTCTGGTTGAATTGCATACAAATTCTGCACCTCTGGGAAACTCTCATAGCAACTTCATATATGCCCCTTGCATTCCAATACCTACTTATGGAATCTGCCATGCTTAGACTTCCATAATGCCCTTTTTGGTGTAATGCATTGAAAAAGGTAAAATACAGAGATCTAGGCAACATAGGTTTTCCATTTGTCCCCGGCCAAACTCAGTTAGCTAGGTATGCACCGTGATGTTTCTTCCAATTCTTCACTTCCTTTGGGGAGTATGTGTTTTTGAGATCATCTTCCTCCACTAAAGATAAGTTCAGAATTCTACTTGGTCCATACCTCACCGCGAATTTGGCTGTGATATCTGCATGTTTGTTCCCTGATTCCACTGGCCCTTCGATCTTTGTATGAGCCTTGCAATGAATGACAGACACTTGGGCTGCTAATTGGATTGTGTCCAACAACTGATTAATTAAATTCCCATATACTATCTGTTTGCCATTGGATGTAATGAAGCCTCGATTTTTCCAGATTTCACCAGAATGATGCATGACTGTGAAAGCATACCTTGAATCGGTAAACATGTTCATTTTGCGATTTTCAGCAAGCTTCAGAGCATGTATCAATCTGACTAATTCTGCCCCTTGAGCACTCATGGTAGATGGTAATGATGAGTACCAAAGAGTCTTGGAGGCTGTCATTATGGCTGCTCTGGTATATCTCTGATTGTCTACTATATATGACGATCCATCTGTGAATAAGATCAAATCGGGGTTTTTCATGGGCTTATCGGATAAATCTGCCCTTGTTTTATGCACAACGTTAAGTGCATCTTCACAGATGTGTAGACTTTTTCCCTCCTGAGAAAATTTGGGATCAGAGTCATAGGATTTATTTTTCTGCACTGGTGAAAAGTTGTGTTTTCATTAGCCAATAAGATTGCTTGGTATTGTGATAGTCTTTGGGAGGTAAATGCTTGTAGTGTGGTGTTTCTTATAGTAGTTTCCACCTGGTGTGGGGAAAATACTTTCAGTTTACCCCCTAATACCAAGGAAGATGCTTTTCTAATCATTATGGCTACCACAGCAATAGCTCTTAAACAGCTTGGCATACCACAGAATACTGAATCTAATTTTGAGCTATAATAGGTGACTGGTCTTAGGTTATTCTTGAATGATTGTGTGAGAATACTAGAGACTATCCCTTTATTCTCGTGGACGTAAAGGAGGAATGGTTTATCGTGATCAGGGATACCTAGGGCTGGTGCTGATAGAGTGAGTGATTTTAATTTCTCTATAGCATGGACATGGTCTTTTGATAATTTTAACAGTTCTGGAACTTCTTTCCTGGTTAGTTCTATCAGAGCTTTTGCAATGAGAGCATACCTGGAATCCAGTTTCTACAGAAGCTTGTTGCTCCTATAATTGCCCTGAGCTGCCTCTTGGTCTTAGGCAAACTCAAATCTTGTATATCTTGTGTTCTCTTTTGGGAAATCTTTCTGGAGCCTTTTTCTAGGATGAATCCTAAATAATTTACTTTTTTCCTTACAAATTGAAATTTTGTTTTGGAAATTTTATGGCCCCTTTTGCCTAGCTCTTTGATCAAGTGTACGCTGTCAGTATAACAGACTTTGGCAGATGGTGACATTAGCAGGATATCATCAACATAATGTACCATTTTGTTGTCTTGGAAAGTGATCGACTCAAGGTCTTTCTGTAGAATTTGACAGAAGACCGAAGCTGAATCTGAAAAACCCTGGGGCAGATGGGTCCATTGAATGGATTTGCCTTCCCATGTGAAAGCGAACAGCTTCTGGCTGTCTCTGTGCAGGGGAACAGAGAAGTACGCAGAGCTCAAGTCCAGAACAGTAAACCAAGCAGCTTCTAGTGGTATGGCTGCTATGATTTGTGATGGACTTGCTACCACAGCATAAGTCTTTTGCACATGGTCGTTAATTGCTCTGAGATCTTGAACTAAATGCCATTGAGTCTTCCCATCAGGAGATAATTTGGCTTTCTTTACAGGCATGACTGGTGTGTTGTATTGTGAGAAGCCATATCTTAGTATAACCTGATGCAATAAACTCTCTATGTTGGGTTTCATTTCCTCAATCACCTCTTGGCTAAGTCTGAACTGAAGAATTCTTGTAAGTAAACCTTCTTTTTTACCTCTATTTTTACTGGTTCTGCTGATAAAATCCTGCCCACCTCACTCAGAATTTTTAGCCCACAAGTAATCAGGAATATCATCAGGAACCTCATAGATGTTGTCATTTGATTGGTAAGTTGGTTCCTCACTACATGAGTCTAAAAATAAAATGGGATGGCATTTCAGAGATCTCTTGGGTAGGTGTAGATAGATTTGTCCATCCGGTTGACATTGGATGGTGGCAGCCAATTTGCATAGGAGATCTTGTCCCACGAGATTAGAAGGGCATGATGGCATCAATAAAAAGGTGTGTTCAAGAGTTAGAGGGCTGAATTTTACCATTTTAACTTTTAGCTTCGGGACTTGTTGGGCTATCCCAGAAGCTCCTCTTACTCTCAAACTGCCTTGATACTGGCATCCTTTAGGTGCCTCGTGTAAAACGGAAAAATTGCATCAGTGTCCAATAGTCCTTCATAGTGTAATTTCTAAGGTAACTAATGGTTCTCCACTGTCATTGGACTTCACTGGTACTAGGGGTAATAAAGAATCCTCAGTTTTGTGTGTACACTTACTATCGATCTAGTATTGCGTATGGTCATTTGTATCTAAACTAGAACTTCCTGTAGCACCAACAGGCAAGTTAAGTTCAGAATCAGAAGAACAACAGAAAGCAGACTTAGAGCGTATTCTCTCTCTCTCATTGAGAGCTGGAGAGTCATTATCAGTTGTGCAAACTTCATGTTGGCTTTTGCTAAGGGCTGCAGAAATGGAGGTTTGGTCTGATTTACTGTCCACTCTGACATTTAAAGGACTGTCAAGCTCCAAATCAGAAGTTTTTCCATTGGTTGTATCTGGGAATGTGTGGTAGATAGTTTTTGTTCCTTTCAACACCTCTGGTACGACTACTGAGTCAGAAACTGACTGATATTCGCTATTTTGCCCTGAAGTTTGTGAAACTAAATTCAAAGAGGTCTAGCATCTAGAAGCAAGGAGGTGATACTCTGCCCTGGAAGGATCATTTCTGTAGTAATACATTTCTTTCTGGATGCTATATTTTAGGAAGGAAGGACAATGTTCAGAGGATGGCAACCAGAAAGGTGAGGATACCAGAGACCATATCCTAAGAAATTCAATTGTACCTTAGATTAAGAGAAAATTTAAGCAGGATGTCATAACTGCCTTTAAATATTTGAAGGGCTCTCATGTTCAAGGGAAACCAGACTTCTTTTGCATGGTCCTAAAGGAATGAACTAGCAAAAATGGGTGAAAGTTGAAAGGAGGAAGATTTGGATTTGATATAAGAAAAAAAAAACCTCACCAATAATGAGATTTATATAAGAGTGAAATGGGCTGGATTGGGAAATAGTGTGCCCCCTGCATGGGAAGTTATTTAGCAAAGGCTATATGACCACTAATGTTGTAAAGGGGAGTACTTTATAGGTATGGATTTGACTTTATAGGTATGGATTTTGACTAAGGCACCTTCTAACTCTGAAATTCTGTGGCTTTCTCCCAGTTCTAAATTTTGTGATCCTATAATCTCATCTAAAGGGTGTGACATATATAGTGATGACTTAGATCCAGATAAATATAGTATTTTCTTATCTATTATCCCTAAAAACTCACTAAATTCTTGGGGCATTCTAAATTGTGTAAAGGCCTGCATATCAAATGATTTCATATCTGGATGTGTAAAAGTAATGCTTGGATTTTAAAGTTCTATCCAACCAGACAAATAACATTTCTTGAATGCCCACATTGTGCGGAGTCCTTTCTATTAATAGGCATATTGCTCAAGGTCGTTCACATACATAGGCAGAGGAGACAGCTGCTGAGGGGCACTAAAAGCTTGGTTGACCACAAACAATATCTCTCCTCACCTGCTTTGAAACACAGAGTTTAAAACGAATCAAATTATTCGGGAGGTGGGTGACAAATTGACTAGGTAATATAGTCCTAGGGATTATGTCATCTGATTAACCCTTTATCATAATCTCCTTCTAAAGAAAGTGATGCCCTGAAAAAGTACAACACCCTAAAGTAAATTTTGTTTCATTGGAGAGTGAGGCAGAGGGAATGGGGAATAGGAGTAATGCCAGTGGTAAAGATGGAACATAATCTTTTGGCCTGAGTTGGATTCTTTAATAGGATGCATTAAGAAGAATTTGGATGTTGGGTAGGAGGTGGGGAGTCAGCAGTAAGAAATGAGGTATAGGCATGTAAAACCCAGTGGAATTGCATGTTGGCTACAGGAGGGGGTGGGAGAAGGGGAGAGAAAGAACATGATTCACGTAACCATGGAAAAAATAATCTAGATTAATTAATTAAATAAAAATTTCCAAATTAAAAAAAAGAAAAAAGAACTGAGAAAAAAGAATAACTCAAATCCAAATCTTCTAACTCTTCCTTTATAAGAAGGGGGCAAGACACAACTAAGTAGCACAAAAAAGACACTTTCCAAAAGCAGTGGAAGCTATCAAAAGAAGGGGAGAAGTACTAAGTGAAACCTTGCTGACTTTACAATTTTGACTACTGTTGGTTCTAATTATAATAATACATGCATTTGTCTCTTTTTACTCCATAATTCCTTAGTACCTATAAAAAATGAAATCTAATGAAATTGGAAAAATAATAGAGAGAATAGGCACCATTCTGTCTTAGTAGAAGAACATAATTATATGTCCACGAGTATGTAATGTGTGTAGGATTCTTTGTTAGAAGGTCTAAACAGCTCTTCATTGTTAATTCTCTGTTCTTTGAGCTGGGTAGTTTCTCAATGGTTTGTGAACATCAGCTCTCCTAATGAAAATTTCTCCCTGGTTATTTTTTCAAAGCTGAGCTGTTTAGTTATGTCTACCATCACTTTCAGTTTTCTTTCTCAAGTTCTCAGTCCCCAACATATAGCGATGTTTGTGAGTGCTCATGGTCACTTACTGAGTAAATGGAAAGTGAATCTATATTTTTCTTAAGAAGAAGAAAAGTAATTAAGACAGACAAATATGAAAACTCTCTAGATGTCTGGAGAGACTTTTTAAAACAATCAAATAATGCAAAGCAAAAAAACAAAGTAAATGGGAATTAAAGGACAGACTTCTGATGGGGACTTAAAGAAAGTGATTGAAATAGTATTAGGACACTTTTATGTATTGAAATGAACTAATTAAAATGTCAGCACTCATTAAGCAAGCTCAGCTATTTCTGTTGATGTTTAATGTGAAATTTCTAATGAAAAACTAAAAAATAATGATCAACTATAAAACAAATGATATGTATTATCTTTGGTTTCCCAGTGCTTAAGCCTTTGAATCTGACAGCTTGCATTCCTAGACTTTCCTGAAGTCCAGTGTTATGTTATACCTGTGCAACAAGTGGAACATAATAGGCACACTTGGATATAAGTCTGCTATTTCCAGGGTTACATTAGTCCTTTTAATTCTTAAAAATATCTGAAGTATCTGCTGGAAATTGAGATGGGGAATAGACCATTGTCAACTGGATTTTGGGGAGCCCCGAGTTTGCCCCTGTCCCGTGAAAACTCACCTGAAGAGAAGTCCCAGACTGACCCATTTCAGACTAAACAATAGACCTTAAAATACTTAATGATCCCAGCTTAGGTGGGCCCAGCAGACCTAATCAAATGTTAAGTAGGGGGCAGCTGGTTGGCTCAGTGGTTTGAGAGTTCGACTCAGAGATGGGAGGTCCTGGGTTCCAATCAGACCTCAGACACTTCCCAGCTGTGTGACCCTGGGCAAGTCACTTAACCCCCAATGCCTATCCCTTACCACTCTTCAGCCTTAGAACCAATACCTGGTATCGATTCTAGGATGGAAGACAAGAGTTTTTAAAATTAAAAAAAAAAGTTAAGTACCCTTTTAGTCTTAGAAGTTTCCTCCATTGTATCAGAGGATCTTTTCCCAAGAACACCAACACCTGTGCAGGAACCATGCTTTTTGCATCCATAGTAGTAGACCACTCTGATACCCCAGCCTCTGGCTACAGTCTCTTGCCCAAGCCTGCTTCCAACTGGTCAGTGTAGGTTTGGTGTCCTGAGTTCCCCAAAGGGAATAAAAGATCCCTGGGTTCTCTTATTCTCTGGAGAATCATCTCACATGGTGAATTCTCCCAGAGATACTGTCCCCAGAGTCCCAGGGTTTAACTCTGTATAGTATTTTGGCATTTGGCTCAGTGATGGTGGCCAATTGTATGGGACCTATCTCTTTCCTGATTAAAGACTTGTTTTTTTTCTGACTACTTTAGTAGTTCTGTGTTTGTCCAAGTTGACACCATATTAGTTTTGGGGGGCTTGAAAATGTTTCTGGACTGAGGATGGAAGTTGCAGAAGTAGGTTCCTCCTGCTGTGCTCCTGAATCCCCTGAGGTTATTTACACAGCTGGCCAGCTGTTGCCTTGGAAGCTGGCAGGTGACCGACCAAGAAAAGTTCAGCTGAGGTGAAGGGATAATGGAAAACCTGGACTCATGAAGAATTGAGCTCTAGTTGAAAAACAATAGAAGGGAGAGGAAATACAGTGAAATCAGGACACCAGACACTCAGGACAAGTCAGAAATGTGTACTGGATTATGATTCACAGGAGCCAGTGCTTGTAAAGGCTTATACTCAAAGCTTAAGTATGCATTAGGGGTCAGTGATGGACAAACTATAGCCCACAGGGATGCAGCCCCCTGAAATGTTCTCTCCGGCTGACATTATTCCTAATCTGATGACTACAATGAGTAGGATACAATACAACGAAGCTTCAAAAGAGTTGCCTTAGAAACAAACTGACAGATGAGAATTTCCTTTCCTTTGGCCCCTTCTTTAAAAAGTTTGCCCATCACTGCTTTAGGCAGATCTCTGTGTATTCTTCTTTAAGGACAAGGAAGTATAGCAATATTGTTAAGCTTCTTCTTGACTATTAACTTCACTGTAACCTCACTTTTGAGAACCACATGACATTTTGCCCTTTGTTTTTTGGACAGGGAAGTTGAAACTCTTTCAAAATGGCGGCCTGCTCTCTGCATTCTCTTGGCAACTGAGTAGCACGAAATGAAACTCAAACTAAAGGGCCATAAAGGAGACCCCAGTCATGTAATATATAGTCAGTGGGCCGTATTGCAGGTGACCTGTTGGTTGGCTATTTAGAGCTGGTTCAGTTCTTAGGATTGTGGATTTAGAACCAGAAGTGACTAGAGGTTACTTAGTCCAATTTTATTTCTTGGAAGCTCATAGAATCATAGTTTGATAGTTGAAAAGGACCTCAGAGTCCATGTTGTGCAAACCTTTCATTTTACAGAGGAGGATGAGGAGGCCTCCAGAAATTGAGTGACTTGCCTTGAGGACTCAGAGGAGTGACTGATTTGAAGTCCAAAGTCCTTGCTTGTTTAAACTACATTGTGCCACCAATTCAATATAGCAGAAATTTGTTCAGTACCTCCTGAATCAAGGGTTCTTGACTTTGTGTGTGTGTGTGTGAGAGTGTGTGCATGTGCATGCCATAGACCTTTTTGGAAATCTGGTGAAGACTATTCTCAGGAAAATGTTTTTTAAATGCTGAAAAAAAAAGTGTGAATATGAAGGAAACCAATTCCATTTAATTATAGTTATCAAAATGTAGTTTTCCCTCTTCCTAGGCCTGCTATATCACCTCTCAAATTTCAGGATACTCTGAGGGTCTGGTGGGAAGAGTGTCTCTCCTCTATTGCCATTGGCTCCACATCTGCATTTCTCTCATTTATTAGAGTCCAGCAACTAGTAACCCTATTCCATTTAACACTGAGTAGCTTTTACAAAGGGATATTCACCTAAAACAAACAAACAAACAAACAAACAAATTAATAAATAAATTAAAAATGGAAAAATATATATATACTCACACACACCTTATATATGTATAGCAAGAACAAAGTACAAACATCTCTTCCTCCTCCAATATCTCAGGAATATACTCTTCCCCTACACTAACTCAGTATCTGAGGAGAATAGGCTCAATCTGACTCATTAAAGTTGCAGGTTGTATTCTCTTTATTAGACACCAGCTCTTAAAAGCAATGAGGCAAAGCAGAGGAGGTCAAAGCTGATGATAGGCCTTGAATAATTCCTAAGCCAAAGAAACTTCTCTTTATCAGATGGTTGGATACCAGGAACCAGTTACAGAATATCTACATATCTTCCTGTCTCCGTGAAAAAGAATGGTCGTAGCCTTTCTTTGTTTTTGATTAGTTTTCTGTAATATTAAAATTTCCAGCTAACTTTCTCCCTTCATCCCTCCTTCCTCATACTAGAGAAGGCATCATTGACAAAAAGATATATGTAAATATAAAAGTATGTCTTGCTATATTTCTATTTATTATTTCATTCTCTGGGTGGACACACACAAGTCATTCTTCAAACAATCTTTTTGTTATATATATCATTCTCTTGGTTCTGCTCGTTTCACTCTTCATAAATTTCATTTAAGTCTTTCTATGTTATTTAAAATTAACTTGCTTGTCATTTCTTATGACTCAGTAGTACTCCATCTCTATTGTATAATAAAATTTGTTTAACCATTTCCCAGTTGATGGGCATCCCCTAAATTTCCAGGTCTTTGCCACCTCAAAGAAAACTACTATAAATATTTTACAACATATAGTTTCTTTTTCTTTTTCCCTGATAACCTTAGGAAATAAATTTAATAGTGATATTGTTGAGTCAAAAGGCATACCCAGTTTTATAAATTTGGGGCCATAATTCCAGATTGCTTTTCAGAGTGGTTGGATCAGTTTGCATTTCTCACCAATAATATATTAATATCCCTATTTTCCCACATTCTTTCCCACATTTGTCATTTTGTTCTTTTATCATTTTAGCCAAGCTGATAGGTGTGAGATGATATCTCAGAGCTGTTTCGATATACATTTCTCTTAACAATAATTATTTAGAGTATTTTTTCATATAATTTTGTATATAGCTTTAATTTCTTCACCCCCAAACTGTCAGTTCATATTTTTTAAGCATTTGTCAGGTGGGGAATGGCTCATTTTCTTATAATTTGGCAAAGTTCTCTATATATTTTAGATATGAGATCTCTCTTTGAGAAATTATCTAGAAATCCTTCCCGCCCCTCAATTTCCTGCTTTCTTTCTAATGTTATTTACCTTAGTTTTATTTGTACATACCCTTTTAAATTTAATATATTAAAATTATCTATTTTACACCTCTCAATGCTTCCTACGTCTTCTTATTCATAAATTCTTCTCTTATCCATATATCTGATAGATAATATGTTCCCTTTTTTATCCATAAGCCTAATAGATAATATGTTCCCTGTTCCAATTTGCTTATGATATCTCCCTTTATGTCTGTGTCATATCCATTTTGATCTTGTCTTGGAAAACACTGTAAGATATTGGTCTATCTCTAATTTTTGCAATATTGCTTTCTAGTTTTTCCAACAATCTTTATCAAATAATGAATTCTCATCCCCCAAAACTTTTATAACAACCAAAAACAGAATAAAATGTCAAGGAGTATGCCTGCCAAAATAAACCCAGGAACTACATGAACATAATTATAAAACTTTTTATATAAATAAAGTCAGATTTAAATAATTGGAGAAATATTAATTGTTCATGGGTGGGCAGAGCCAATATAAATTAAAATGACAATCTTACCTAAATTAATCTATTTATTTAATCCTATTCCAATTAAATTACCAAAAAAAATATTTTATTGAGCTAGAAAAACCCCCAACAAAATTCATTTGGAAGAAAAGGTCAAGAATATCAAATGAACTAATAAAAAATGTAAATAAAGGAAGTCTAGCAGAACCATACTTTAAATTGTATTAGAAAGCAATAATTATCAAAAACTATCTGGCTAAGAATAGAAAAGTAGACCAATAGATCTGAACAGACATACAACCAACAGTTGTAAAAGTTTATGGTGACTGTTTTACTTGATCTTGGCAATACTCCTGGGATATAGGTGCTATTATTATTCCCATTTTATAGTTGAATAAACTGAGGCAGACAGGCATCAAGTGACTTGCCCAGGGACATATGCCTAGGAAGTTTTTGAAGCTATATTTGACCTCAGATCTTTCAGATCCTAGGCTCAGTGTTTATTCACTGCATCACCTTGCTATCTCTAAAATGGGAACCTGTTTTAGCCAAAATCTCCAATGACCATATTTTCTTAGCCCCAAATTTAGGTACCTGCTCTATCAAAGGTTAGACTTTTTGTATGTGCTCAAAAAAGTGTAGTTTCTTTTTGTATAAATTGGAATTTCTTTCAGCAATCTGAGGCATATATTTGTTATTCCTATCTATGGCCCATACAAAAGATTTGCTCTCAGCAGATGTGCTTGAAATATCAGAAGAGCCCTAGAGAATGTAATAGTAGTGGAATGCCTGATTATACAGCTCTAGAAATGATCAGTAAATTGAGTCATTTTTGGTTATTTCTTGTGTTTTCATGTCCATTTTTATGATTATTTATCTTTAATCTTCAGTACTTCAGTAAATGTTTACTCTACTCATGATTCTTTCCATCCTTGGACTCTCACTACATAAATCATTTAAACCAAATATTTTTTTTTGCTCTGTAAGAGAAAAGATTCATATGTCTATAATTGAGAAAATTATTACCATATTAACCTTGATGCTATCTGCATTTAAGAATCATTATCTCCTTTATATCATGTGTCTCAGGAATGAAATTAGAGATTCTTAATTCCATTACAAATACAGTATGTGGAAATTATTTGGATAGTATAATGGCAAATTATTAAAATGGTGTAGCATTTGAATGAATTGTTTTTGCTAATATAAAATGAAAATCCCCATGAGCAACTGCTTTTCATATTTCTGTTTGATTTTCAATGAGTAGATACCATTTTTCAAAGCACAAATAAAACATGCACCTAAGTTTTAAGATCTGGAATTGGAATTACAGGCCTTAGCTTGACAACAGCTCAGAGAAATTACATTTACCTATTGCCAGCCACAAAGACACAGAAAGAAGAGTCTTTAGATTTATTTATCCCAAACTGTTGTTTTTGTTGTTATCGTTGGGTTGTTATAATGGAATTAGATTTTCTTAAAACTAGTTCACTCTTCAACTAAAAAAAATTAGAATTGAAATAAATGTAGTGGAAATGATCAGTTAATAGTTATTCATTTCTAAGTTGAAAAATTCTTACTCTTTTTCTAGTTATAAACAGACTTCTTAAACTGCTACAACTTTGAGAACAATTCTCTCTTATGACTGAAATGCCAAGTTTTGAAGTTTTTCTTTTTTTAAAATTATGATATATTGTTCATTCTATTTGCATGGCATAATTGAAAGGCTGATGATAAGGTCAGGTTTTGTTGTTGTTCGGTCATTTTCAAGTCTGTCCAATACTTTGTGACCCCATTTGGGGTCTTCTTGGCAAAGATACTGGAGTGTTTTGCCATTTTCTTTCCCAGCCCATTTTACAGATAAAGAACTGAAGCAAACAGGGTCTACCTGATTTGCCCAGGGTCACATAGCTAGTAAGTACCTGAGGCCAGACTTGAACTCAGGTAGATGGGTCTTTTTGGCTTCTGACCAAGCACTACATCCACTCTTTCCACAGTGCAACCTAGCTGCCCCAAATGATAATATATAACGTGTATAATTATGTAAAATTAAAAATTAAAATCTAATACTCCAAGTATTATATTTTATAAGATTTATTAACAATGATGCAAAGCAGAGGAAAGTAAAAACATCAGTAAAGAGCAGTTTCCAGGACCACACAAGTGGGAGAAGGGAGAGAGGTCAGAGCTACACAAACATCTTCAAAATGTAAAGGTGTAACGTGGGGACCAAAGAGGAATGCTGGGAAATATAGTTCAAGGGTACAAAATTCTAATTACACAATTATATATTATAATATATGTAATATACATTAAAGAAAAATACTTTATTCATCACAAAGGACTACATAAATGTATGTTATTATTGCACATGCTTTATATATGTTAAATGTGTACAAAGTTATAATTTATTCACTTGAAGATTCATTGAACATTTATTAAGCTAAGTCTAAATATTGAGACAAGACATTTATGCTGTAAAGAAAAAAATTTGAATGGTCACTTTAAGTATAGTTACTATATTTACTATTTTTTATTTTTATTTATTTTTTCATTTGTCTATATATCTATTTATTTATTTATTCAGCCATTTATCTATCTATCTATTTATTTATTTATTTATTTATTTTCATTTACAATTTATACTATACTGAATGTATTTACCAATGCTCAGCACAGTGCCTGGTACATAGTAGATGCCTAATAAATATTTACTAATTGCTTAATTTTAGAAAGAAATATTTTATTCCTTCTCTTCCTCAGAATATGTACATTAGTAGCTAAAAAAGGAGACAGAAAGAGGAAGGTAGAACCATCTGCCACAGAGTTATTCTGCCCTCTAGCAGGGATGCCATAGGTCTGCTACAGACTTATCAGGGTGTTTGGCTTTTGGTTTTGTTTTTTAGTGGAAAAGGGGGTCAGTTTTGTCTTTGACAAGACACGTCTTGTTTGTCAATAAGATTTTATTAAACTGCTAATTTATTAAACTGCTAATACAGGCTAGGTCATTATCTTGCCTTGTAGACTTAGGGGAGAAGCAAGGAAGCAAGGAGATTGCAGGATGATCCATCTTTCTAGTTTTAGACTTTTTAAGATCTACTAACACAAGTCTCTTCCACATGAGAGCCCGTCACTTATTAAAGACACCTTTCACATTCCTTCCTCCCTCCATCCCATCATGCCTTCTCTTTCCCCATCTAATATTCTCAGTTCCTTCAATCTATTCTCATATGGCAACATCTCTACCTTTTTACTATACTAATTGCCTTGCTTTGGATACTGTGCATTTTATCCAATATCCTTTCTATAATACAAGCCCCAGAACTAAATACAATATTCCAGATATCATCTAAGCAGGGAAGAGTACAATGGGATTATCCATCTGCTTATTTCTGGCTGTCATGGCTATTTGAATGCAGCCTGAGATTTCATTAGTTTTCTTGGCTACCATATCACATTTCTAATTCACACCAGTTCTGTACTCCATTAAAACGGACAGATCTTTCTTTTTTTTTTTTTTTTTTTTCAGATGAACTACTATCTTTCCTGTCCTTCTGCATTTCTTAAATATTTCAAGTCAATTTAAAAAACTCAAATGTGACTTTATTTCCATCACATCTATTATCAAGTATAGACCCTGAGGCTCAACATAATGCTACATGATTGCTTTGCCTTGGGTCAACATACTGAGAGACACACAAAAATATGCCCCCAACAGGGCAGTCTCTTGATAGTCCTAAACAAGGCAGGCATGTCTTTTCTTGCATGATGAGGCTTTCATGGGTCTGACCCATTCTTTGTGAACAACAGAATCAGTATCAGTATATAAATTTTAAATAAATATATTTAAATATCTTTGATAATGCAAGCTTTCATACCGCCTGAAATGCCATATAATATAATTCAGAGGTGATGGGCTCATCTCTTACCTCATGCCTGGGTTGTCATGAAGTTTTTATGTTTGATGTAGTCTTTATAAGACATTTTATTTTATTTTTTAAACCCTTACCTTCTGTCTTAATCAATACTGTGTATTGGCTCCAAGGCAGAAGAGTGGTGAGGGCTAGGCAATGGGGGTTAAGTGACTTGCCCAGGGTCACACAGCTGGGAAGTGTCTGAGGCCAAATTTGAACCCAGGACCTTCTGCCTCTAGGCCTGGCTCTCAATCCATTGAGCCACCTAGCTCCCCCCATAAAACATTTTAATGTTTGATTCTTATCCCTCCTTTCAGTATAAATTCTGTTTCTTGGAAGTTTCATTTCCTGTGATGACTTCAGTTATCAAGGACATGCAACTGACCTCTAGGTCCACATGTCCAATCCTGGCCTCTCCTCTGAACTCTAGACCAATATATGAGATACATAACATATAAGACATCCCCACCTGAATTGTCTGGTTACACTTTAAATTCAAATGCTTGTCCTTTTTTTTTCCCTTTTAAATCTTTGCTTCTAAACGTGCTCTTCTTTCTGACTTTTTGTGTTAGTGACATATTCAGTTACTCAGACTCACACAGTGCAACCATGGTTTTATCTTTGACTTCCCTTTTTCTTGCATTTTATGTACAATTATTGAACTCTGTCTTTCCCAACTACACAAGTTTGTCCCCATCTGTATCCTTCTCTCCATTCTCACTGCCAACTGGGTCATTGCAAGAGCTACTGTTCTCCCACTCTCTTCCAATACAACCCATACATGGTTGCAAGATAAACATTCTTTCTGCTCATGTTCCCTGAGCTTTTCCAACTTCCTCTTTGCTCAAACTATTTCCTATACCTGGCATCGTATTATAAGGGGCTTTAGTCCTCATAGTATGATATTTCTATAATTTAGATATAGAAATGGATGGGTTGCTAGTCTTCATATCCTTTAATAGTCATTTTGTCTCAAATTTATATCAATTCATTATATCTGAATTTTAGGCCTTTATTAGGTTAGAGAGATATATCAAAGGCCATTATTGTGAAAAAAATTTTAGGTATCCTCAAAATTATGATTTTGTTTGAATCTTAATGAGAAAATTATATTTAAATTAGATATTTTGATTGAGCAATTGTCAAATTATATTCATTGCAATTATTATTAATTTGAGCAATCATCGATGACAGCTGGTGACTTCTGGATTTTTAAGGCTGAGATGAAAAGTAACAATGTCATTCACACACTATAGATAGAGAACAGCCCTTTGAACTAATATGACACTATTTCCAGTGTCCCATTGATCTATTTATACATAGAGCTTCAATCGGTAGATTTAAATGGAAGAAAGAAAACTAGGACCCTTCTTTCTCCTGTGGAGGGAGAATAGACTTCCTCTCTCTATATCCAGGAAAAAATGGAAACTAGAACATTAAAAAAAGTACCAGGAATCCTGAGAAATTTTGCCTATAGAAATTTGAACAAGGCTTCTTTCTGTATACTTTGTTGATAAAAGTGATTTGTATGATACTAACTTTGCAAATAGATTTTGCCCTGTACCAAATAATTGATTTAACCTTGGTGAGTTACAAAAATGTTGATTTTAGAAAACAGAATTTTCAAGCTAGAAGCTCAGAGATCATCTAGTCTGATCCTCTCATTTTACTTAAAAAAGTTTTCTTTTCTTTTATACCTTTTCTTTTTCTTTTGTTTTAAACCTATACTCCATGGTATCTGTTTTTGTATTTTTTTAAAAAGAGCATTTAAATAAAACTAGCTAGAATAGTGACTTTATTTGATAGTATATACCACTTTTTAAAAAATCCATAGCCATGTACTGAGAAGCTGGAGAAATAATATGGATAAAAATAAGTACACCCAAAATTAATATAGAAAAATTTTTCTTTTGGTGGGGAGAGAGCAAAGGGATCACGAAATGCTTATTAAAGAGAAAGATGTTACCTGAGGGAAGTTATAAAGGAAAGAACTCAAGAGGCAAAGGTGAGGTAAGAGTGTATTTTAGACATGGAGGTCAGGCAATGGAAAGATGTGAATAACAGAGTTGGGTTCTCATGCTTGAGGAATAGCAAGGAGGGCAATTTGCATAGATTATACTGTGTGAAAAGGAGTATATGTATCAAGCAGTAACTTTGGAGTTGAACTTACCTAGGGGTGACTTAACTCTGAGGTAAACCACTGACCCAAATTTGTACAAAACTGATTTAGAACAAATTTAAATTAATTTACAAATGGTAGGGAAAGGAGTTCATTGAGTGAATATTTGATTGGTGAGCATCAAATTTTAGATAAAAGAATGTATTTGCTCTCAAAAGTGAATGTTGTACAAGCAGTCAGCTTTTAGACTTTTTTCCCTTCTTTTACCAAAGGAAAAGGAAACACTTCATATCAAGTTCTTGGGCTCTTGACAACCAGCCAAGAACATCCAAGTTCTTAATATCAGGGTCAATTATCTTCATAGGCAACTTCATATGATGATTTAACTGACCAAGACTGAATACTAAGTTTGCTTCTGTAATCTTTTAGTTTCACACAGATAAGTAAAGTTTCCAGAGGCCTTTGATCTCCCAGAGAACCCATGAATGGAATTAACTCCCAGTTTCAGGTTGTATCCTGTGGCAGGGATCACAAGGGATCCACATAAAACTGACATGAAGTAACAGTTTAACACCAACATAGAATCTCATCATCCTGCAAAATCAAAATCAACACCAAAGTATTCACTTTCTTAGTACCCCTCGACCCTGAGATCTCTTCCTCTCTCTGGTTAGAGAGGGTGGAGAGTGGGCAATGGAGAAGTCCTCCTACATCCTCTGTTTAAGCAGGGAATCCAGGGAATCATTTCATCATTTCCTACTTGACTATACTTCCCCAAACTTCTTCATGCTGGCCTTGATATCCTTCCCTTTTTTCAGCTTTTTTTTTAATGTATTGTGTTCCCCAATAGATTGTGAGCTCCTTAAGAGCAGGGATTGTCTATGTTGCTATGCTTAGTAGAGTATTTGACACATAGTGGGTGCTTAATAAATGATAATTGACTACTAAATCTCTCTGTTCTATCACTCTTTCTCTGAGAGTATATGTTTTCTTAATCCTCAGTACTTATTTCACATGATGTACTCTGCATATAAGTTAAATAAATATGGTAACAATATATAGCCTTATTATACTCCATTTCCAATCTTAAATCAGTAAGTTGTTTCAGGTTTGGTTCTGTTTCTTTTTTTATTGCTATCCAGGTTTCCTTAGGATGCAAGTAAGGTGCTCTGGTACTGCTGTTATTTTTTTGAATTTTCTACATTTTGTTGTGATCCATATAGTCAAAGACTTTAGAGTAGTCAATGAAGCAGAAGTAGGTGTTTTTCTGGAACTCCCTTGCTTTCTCCATAATTCAGCAAATGTTGACAATTTGGTGTTTATTTTCTCTGCCATTTTGAAAACCAGCCTACTCTTCTAGTAATTCTCTGTTCATTGATTGTTGAAGCTTAGCTTGCAGAATCTTAAACATAACCTTGTTGTCATGTGAAATGAGCATAATTGTTTGGTAATTTAAATATCCTTTGGCATTTCTCTTCTTTAGGATTGGGAGGTAAAACTAATCTTTTCCTATCTATTAGGAACTGTTGAGTTTTTCAAATTTGGGGCATAGTGAGTGAAACAACTTTAACAATATCATATTTTAGGGTTTTAAATAACTCAGCTAGAATTCCATAACCTGCATTAGCTTTATTGTTAACAGTGCTTCCTAAGGCCCACTTGACTTCATTCTCTAAAATGTCTGGGTTCTAGATCAATAACCACACCATCATGGTTTCTGGTGATGTTAAGGTTTTTCTTGTATAGTTTCTCAGTCTATTCTTAACATCTATTCTGCTGTAAGCTATCCAGCAACTCCAGGGATCTAGAAAGGTATATGGTTTAGGCAAGAAAGAACAAAGCAGAAAACTGGGAACTGTCAGTCTAATACATTATTGGAACATAATTGCTCCAATAGTCTCTGAGCATGAGGTTTATTTTATACATTTTTTTTCAAGAAGTTTTTTCTACAAAGCACAATTGAAATCACAGCTGTATAGAGACACCCAAGGTTAAAGAATTACCTCATGATTAGCATATAGCTTACAAAATTTTTTCCCAGATGAGACAAGGTCCAAGGTTAAAGGATGAGTCTAACATTATCTAAGATTTATTTTAGTAAAAGCCTCCATACTTCAAAAGGTATGTTAAAGAATGGGCCTTTAAGATTGTGGGGTGCAGCTCAGTGTGGGAAAGTACTGAAGTGAGAGTGGAATTTTCCTGGGCCTGCTACTCTGTGTCCTTGGGACGTCTAAAACAGAAAGAAAAAGATACCAGCAGCTTCAGCTGTTCTCTGCTGAGGAAAAGGCTGTTAACTCATTAAATGCTGGTTTACTATAGGGTACTTAGGGGCTTTTTATAAAACTTGAGGCTATCCTAAAAAACTAGATTAATAAAAGGTGTTTATCATAAAAGGAGTAACAGAGAGGGGTCAGATTTTTTTCTCAGATAAGCCATCCATCTTATGGCCCAACTTTTCAGGCCAACAGAGCCAATATAGGGCCTTGCCAGCTGTATTGACTTTGATGGGATCCAGATAATTGACCCTATTTCTCTGAGTGGCTCCTAGCACTCTTCTACTTTTGTTAAGTCTCTACCACTTTTGTCTTTATGATCACACCTATTTTTTGCATGAAACATTCCTTGATATCTCTAATTTTCTTGAAATGATCACATCTTTCCCACTTATAGTTTTCTTCTATTTCTTTGCATTGCTTATCTACGAAAACCTTCTGATGCCTCTTTACTATTATCTGGAATTCCACATACATTTGGGAATATTTTTCCCTTTCTCTTTTAGCTTTTGCTTTCCTTCTTTCCTCAGGTATTTGTAAAACCTCACGAGACAAGCATTTTACTTTCCTGTTCTCATTTTTCTTTGGAATATTTTTTTTTTGTTGCTGTCTCCTGTACAATATTGGATATCTCTGCTCAGAGTTCTTCAGGCACTCTGTCTAGCAGATCTAATCCCCTAAATCTACTCATCACTAAGATCTTGGCAACTGTTCCCATAATTTCCTAGCAAATAGAGGGGGAATAAATGGAAGTAGTATCAGATTTTATATTCTTAGTCTTAAAGATCATTGCAGATAGTGATTATAGCAATGAAATCAAAAGATACTTAGTCTTCAGAGGGAAAGTTGTGGCAAATATGGACAGCACATTAAGAAGCAAGGATGTTACATTGCCCCCCAAAATGGTCCATGTAATCAAAACTATGGTTTTTCCAGTAGCAATATGTGACTTTGAGAGTTGGACTATGAGCCGGGCACTGCAGAAATGACGTCCTCAAATTGTGGTATGGGACAAGACTTTTTAACAGTCTTTTGGACAGCAAGGAAATAAAATCAGTCAATACTTAAAAGAAGTTGATTCAGACTGAAAGGTCAAATACTGAAGTTGAAGCTTATATACTTTATATTTTAAATACTTAAATACATAATAAGACAAAACTCATTGGAAAATTAAAGACAAAAGGGAAAGGAGACAGAAGAGGATGAGATGGATTATGCCATGGACACAATGAACATAAATTTGTACAGACCCTGAGAGATAATGGAGGATAGAAGGACATGCCATGTTATGGTCCATGGTCTCACAAAGAGTCAGACATGACTGAATGATTGAACAATAACAATGAGTATTCCAAACTCAGGCTCTGTGCTTATCTTTGTATTTGTACTTGCTGACTCCTCTGCTCTATGCTTTAAAACTTAATTTAGTGTCTCTGTGGTCTTATTGATGTGAGTTCTTCCTACATCCATGCAGATCCCAGGTCATCCATCCTTTTTCATTCTATGTAATTCTTGTCCTTTCCCTTCTATAAATCTTCCATAGATGATAGAATCAATGTGTAGTAGGTGTTCTTACACTTTTCTTTCTCTTTCTTTCTTTCTTTCTTTCTTTCTTTCTTTCTTTCTTTCTTTCTTTCTTTCTTTCTTTCTTTCTGTAATGTATGGGATTTGGTCAAGCAATCTGTTTTTCTTCACTCTCACTACTTGACTGGCAAACATTCTTCCGTTTATAATCATATATTTCCTGGATGTTATTTCTTTTGACTCTTCTTGCATGTAAGTCATTCATGGTAATGTTTAGCAAGTCACTTATGTCCACCATATGTCTCTGTTGCCCATTAGGTCACCTTCAGTTATGATTCTTTGGAGATCACTTTCTTCCATTCATATGGAATCACTGGGAAAATTTTGGAATTAAAAAATTAAGGTTGACTTCCTCCTGAGATAGCTGCTTGAAAGAGAAACATTTTGCTCAGCTACCACATGCCTATGCTAGTAAAACCTTGTCATTGAGAAACTACAGTGATGTCTTCTGCCCTAAAATTGCAAAAAAAAAAAAAAAATCAATCAGAAGACTATAGGAAATAGGAAAGAAGTCCCCTGAGGCAGAGTAAGCATCA
This sequence comes from Gracilinanus agilis, assembly GCF_016433145.1. Lineage (NCBI taxonomy): Eukaryota > Metazoa > Chordata > Mammalia > Didelphimorphia > Didelphidae > Gracilinanus > Gracilinanus agilis. The sequence goes on along the minus strand of NC_058130.1, from coordinate 445,899,338 downwards.
GTGGGACCAGAGATAGAATATATGCAGTCTAGAGGCCTCAGGAGTAGAAAGTTCCTATTGAATCTTAGAGTTAGAAGGACTTCAGATGCCATCCATTCTAATTGGTAACCGAATAAGAATATACTCTCTAGCTTTCCCGGCAATTGTTTATTTAACCTTTGCCTGAAGATATCTGAGAGGGGCACCACTAAAACCTGAAGTATTCTATTCTACTTTCAGATAGCTCTAATTGTTAAGAAGATTTTGCTTTTTTGCAACTTCCACATTTTGTTCTGAAACCTATCCTCTTTGGAAAGTTTAATCTTTCTTCCATATGACAAATCTTCGAATATTTGAAGATGTTTCTAAATGTTCTTCAACTCAATAATGCCCTTACTAATATGTGGCATTCAGAATGAACTGACAAGGACAGAGAATAGTGGTATTGTCATCTTAGTGTGGGGAGTGACACCTCTTTTTAAAAATTCCAATATTGGGGGCAGCTGGGTAGCTCAGTGGATTGAGAGCCAGGCCTAGAGATGGGAGGTCCTAGGTTCAAATCCGGCCTCAGATACTTCCTAGCTGTGTGACCCTGGGAAAGTCACTTGACCCCCCCATTGCCTAGGCCTTAACCACTCTTCTGCCTTGGAACCAATACACAGTATTGACTCCAAGACAGAAGGTAAGGGTTTAAAAAAAATTCTAATGTTGATCATAGTGGCATTTTTGAGTGCTTTCTCCCACTGTTGATAATGCTCAGATCTTTCATAGATTTCATGTTATTCATTCACATCTTAACCATTCTATGTTTTGTAAATCTGTTTTATTTAACTCAAGTATAACATTTTACATTTATGTCAAATTTAAGCTTATTATTTTTGTACAATATTTTAACCTCTCAAGATTACTTTTATCTGTCTTCTAATTTTGTCATTAACATATTATTTGAGTAGCCAAGGTTGGTACTTTGGAATTGGATGATTTTCCTTTTAATCTTTATTCTTTTTTGAACTTGTTGATTTTGACCTTTGCTCTAACTAGTTGATGGGCTCACTACAAAATAAACAATTTTTCCCATTTTGAAATAATTCCCATAGTGGTGTGGTTTCCTGTCTGATAACATATAGCCAAATTTCATTTGTGTGTGTGGTATTTTGGGGGCTTTCCATGTCTAGATCTTTCCAATTCTCTTTGGAAAAAATATTCATGATACTAGGTAAGAGGTTTCTGAGATCTATAAGCTTTTGGCTCTTTTATTTTTTAATCCTGAATTTTACATTTTACAATGTTTTTCATTATCTTCTTTTATAGACAGATTTTCTTTGATGTTTAATAATTTTCAAGGGTGTGCTGACTTTCTTTGTAGGAACTTGTCATCTTAGAATTTCTTCATTTATCCCCCCTTTGTAACAGCTATAATTATCTCAATTAAGCCTTTTGTTTATGCTTATCTTGAATAGAACGAGGGAAGATGACCAAATGTTCCATGAAATGATTTTATTTATTGTTTCTGGGCACATGATGAAGCTATCTTTCCATATCCAGAAAGCATGCTTCCTCTTGACTGTAGTCCCATTGCATCTTTTAATTGAATTTAAATTAAGAATGTCAATATTAATGTGTTTCAGTTCTTTCAGGAGAATGTCAACTTATTTGTCATTTGACAAATATATCATATTTCGAGTATCAACATTTAAATTAATGTGGCTAGACAATCTAAAAATAGTATGATTACTAGTACACTGTTCAAGCTTTTGGGACCCTACTCTACCACTCTCATTGCAAAAGCAGAAGGGGCTACACAGGGCTGAGGATAGTTTTATATTTTTTTGTTTGTTTTATGTGTGGCCATGGTTAAAGTATTAATCATTTAGTAGCCTCCAGATACTTGATCTTGAACTCAGTCTGTTGTAAGGACCATACCTGAAACATTAATACCTTTTAGAATCTGCTAGAGCTTATATTCTGCTAGCATAACCTTTGAGAAGCACAGGTTCTAAATACATTAGGAGATAATGATATGGAATTTTTGTATTTTGCGTTATAGGATATTAATTTCTAGGGATCAGATATCAATTTCCTAACAAGTGGCATGGTGAATACAATGCTAGACACAAAGGGAGGAAGACTTATTTTCCTGAGTTCAATTCTGGCCTTCAGAAACTTACCAGCTGTGTGACCCTGGGCCAGTCACTTAACAGTCATTGTCTCAATTCATCTGTAAAATGAGCTGGAGAAGGATATGACAAATCACTCCAGTATCTTTGCCAAGAAAACCTCAAATGGGGTCACAAAGAGTTGAACACACTGAACCACAGCAATGGTGCAGAAAAAGTACTGTGAGGGGGAGAAGGGAGGAAGGTAGAAGGGAGGATGGGTGGGAGAAAGGAGAGAGGAAGGTAGAGGAAGGGAAAGGAAGGTAGCACCCCCAGATCCAGCAGGGGGAAATTGACCAGAGCCTTTTGGGGCTCAAATAAAAGATCTGAGAGCAAATTAGGGTTTAGAATAGCTGGGTTTTATTGAGATTAGGAAAGGGAAAGGTTAGGTAGGGAAAAAGGGTCTGCAGGGTAGTGAGAGTCCAGGATCAGAGAGAGTCATCCAGCCTCCCGGCTCCAGAGAACAGAGAGGGTGGAGAGAGAAAAGGCACCCCAAACTCTCTCTTTTACACTTTTTCCAACACTTCCCACAAAGGAAGTGGGAGGTTTTGGGGGAAGTTGTAGCAGGGATCCCTGGGAGATGTAGTCTCCCAGGGCTTACAATAATTTCAAATGACACAGTACCAATTGACAAATGATTACTTTCCAGTTCTCTTTTTTCTAGCTGCCTTTAAATATTGAAAAATTGCCTTGTGGAAGAATGTTTAGACTTCTCCTTCTTGATACCAGAGGGTGTAACTAGAAATAATTGGTGAAAATTGTCAGGAAGAACTTGCTAATACTTAGAGCTACTCAAAGGTGGAATAGGCTGTCCTCATAAGTAGTGAGTTCCCTAATTACATATGTTCAAGCAAAGCCTGTATGACAAGTATTTGTCAGGTGTGTTGTACATAGGACTTTTTTGCTCAGACAAGGATTGGAATAAATCAGTTTTAAAAAACACCTATTTTTTGTGTCATGGATCCCTTTGATAGCCTGGTGAAACTTTCAAACCCCTATTTAAAGTAATATTTTTTTAAATAATTGAAAAGAAATACTCAATTCCAGCTGGAGATTAGTGAAAATACACACATTTCCCCATTGAAGTTCGTAGACCCCATTAAATTAATTCATGACTCTCTTGGACACATGTAGACCTCAAGTTATTAATTTCTGAACTAGTTGATGCACCAGGTATTTCTTTTAAACCCTTACCTTTATCTTAGAATCAATACTTACGTATTGGTTCCAAGGCAGAAGAACAGTAAGGGCTAGGCAATGGGGGTTAAGTGACTTGCCCAGGATCATACAGCTAGGAAGTGTCTGAGGCCAAATTTAAACCCAGGACCTTTTGTATTTAGACCTGACTCTCAATCCACTGAGCCACCCAGATGTCCCCCATCAGTTATTTTCCAACTCTGAAATTATTTCCAAAAAATCAACTTGGACTAATTTAATTTGAATAGCTTTCGACTTTGCCAATTGTGACATGGAATACCAATGTAACTTGGTTCTGAGGTGACTATCTCTACTCTTAACTGCAGTGATTAACTGGATCCCTAGAGTGTGTTTTTCACACACACACTTTTATCAGGCCTTTACGGATTGTGGGGGGGAACTTTTGTTTTTCTAGGGTTATATCACACAGTCAATTAGTCAATCAATAAGTATTTATTATGCATCTGCTATTTTCTAGCACTATGTTGAGTGTTGGGGATACAAAGAAAGACAAAAGTTAGTCATTGAAGGGGCAGGTAGGTGGCTCAGTGGATAGTTAAACCTAGAGTTGGGAGGACCTGGGTTCAATTCTGGCCCAAGATCTTTCCTAGCTCTGTGACTCTGGGCAAGTCACTTGACCCCAATTGCCTACCCCTTACTGTTTTTCTGCCTTAGAAATGATATTTAATATTGCTTCCAAGATATATATATATATATATATATATATATATATATATATATATACATAAGGGGTAGTTGGGGATGCAAGCCTGGAAGTTAGCAAAGAAGTTAGGGTTAGATAAGTAGGTTTGAAAATCATCATCTGAGATGATAATTAAATCTTTGGGAGCTGATGAGTTGACCAAATGAGGTAGTATATAAAGAGGTGAGAAGAGAGGCCAAGGCAGGGCCCTGTGGGGTATTCATAGAAGGCTGGAACTTGATGATCTAGCAAAGGACACTAAGGAGTGGTCAGATATGTTGAAGGAGAACCAGGAGAAAGTGGTGTCCTGAAAATCTGGAGAGAAGAGAGTATCAAGATGAAGAGGGTAGAGACACCTAGGTGACTCAATGGATAGAAAGCCAGACCTGGAAATGGCAGGTCTTGGGTTCAAATCTAGCCTTAGATACTTCCTACCTCTGTGACCCCAAGTTTCTTGACCCCAAATGCCTAGCCCTTACCACTCTTGCTTTGGAACCAGTACTATTGATTCTAAGATGATTGGTAGGGGTTTACAGAAAAAAGAAGAGGGTGATCAACAAAGTTAAAGGCTGCAGAGTGGTCAAGATTGAGAACTGAGAGAAGGTCATTTGATTTGGTGATTAAAAGATCATTGGTTACTTTGGAGAGAATAATTACTATTGAATGATGAAGTTGGAGGTTGCATTGTAGGGAGGTGAGAAGACAACATATGAACCTCCACTGGCGTATGTCTGTGCAATGATTATCATTGGATATAAATGAATCAGTCTGAAATTTGCAAAAGAGGGCTTTTTGTAAGGTGTCATAATTAAAGCAACTAGTACAGTACATTACTCCAAAAGTTTGTGATACCCTCTTCTATCAGTATATAGAGTCTAAGGAAATATGGGCTAAAGTTTCAAGAACATACCTGGCAAAAGTTATTCATAACTCCTATATCTTTTTGACTAGCCTCTTCCTGAAGCCTTGAATCTTCATCCATTCTGTCCTCAGCTCCTGATGTTGATACTACAATGAGATAGAAGATCTATGGACACTGGTAGGACTGCTGGGAAGATGGGAATTCTTCCAGATCTCTGAAATTTACATGGTCCAGTCAAGGTGAGGACTGAGAAGAAGTGACTGAGATTGTGATCAAAGCCATCTGATACCTCTCATTCAATTCCTCTTAAGGGGGTTAGCTGGAATGTTCTCTCCTTTCTGTTGGCATGAATCTCAGATCAAATTGGATTGCTATTTTGCACACAACCCACACGGTGGGACTAAGTTTCCCAAGTCAATCTGAGTATACTTCTTGTCATGCCTAGGGAAATATCTAGAAGTTGTTAATACCTGGATAATCTAGATGAATTATTACCTGACAAATGGATCTTATTACTTATATTGGGTGGGATGATCTGGTTAATTTATTAATTGATTCTTCTTTTAGGCCTAAACCAAAATCTGCTACCCTAATTGTACTTGTGTTGAATCTCATTAATTATTTTGTTTTAATCTATGATTATTTATCTTTTACATTCTATTATTCTTCCTAGTGAGTTTATAAGGACTATTGCTCACTTCCTTCAGCACTGAGCAGTTGTGGCCCTATGCTCCTTGAATGGAGTCCCAGGATAAAAAAAAAAAAAAATTGCCAATTTCTGAGGTGTAACCACTCTCATTGAAAATCTGACAATAAACTGGCTCTAGATCTTCTGTAGTTTTAGAGGGAAAGTAATGATTGACCTAGCAAATTTTTTTTTACCTGAATTATCTAGGTAATTATTCAAATTATTTGCTTCAGATTACTAGTGGGGATTCTTTTGTGGCCTTAGTGCATTTTGCATACCTATCAGTCTGGAAGTACTAAGCTTACATAATTATATTCAATTGTGGGCAAAAGGTATATTTAACATAAAAAATTATATATTGTTATTACATCTTAATGTGTAGTGGAGTTTCCTTTTGGGTGTTGCTACTCTGATGGATTTCTGGCTTCACTGACCAAACCTTGACCAAAATACTTTGTCTTAGTCACCACTCCCCAATATATATTGTCTACTCCAATTAGACTGTAAATTCCTTGCGCGCAAAAGCCCTAGTATTATGTCAATCATTGTGTAAGGATCTTATTTAGAGTCCCAAAAGGTGAGTTAATGTTTATAGACAGTAGGAAAACTGTTTTATTCTTATGGCTTCCTTTTTCTCTTCTCCATTCTATCATCACCACTGCTAGAAGCAATGCACGTAAGCTGAAGGGCCATTTAACATTTTTCCTTGTAAATGTTTTGCCAAGTGACCAGCCTCACCTAGTGATAAGTCTATGCAGTGCTTTAACTGACTGACTGTCAATTCTTATCACCTGCATACTTTGGCTTGCACTCCACTCTCACCATTCTGTCTCCTCTCTTCCCAGAAAAAGCTCATCTTCAGGAAACTCATCACCTCAGGGATTGCTTCAGTTTTTAGTCATTCCACATCAGTAGCCTCATTAGGGCTAGAGGGCACAGCAAAAAGAAAAAAATACCTCCTACAGCCTCAGAAGATAGTAAGCTCCTTATTTCTCATCGGCCATATTCTTTGGATTCTATTCTACCCTTATCATGCCTCCAAGCTGGATCCTTCTCCCTTTCCCCTCTTTTAAGCCTCCTTTTGTGTATTGTCTCCCTTCTTTAGATGGTAAACTCTTTGAGGGCACAGTCTGTCTTTCTTTTTCTTATTTGTATCCCCAGCATTTAGCACAGTGTCTCGCACATATTAGGTATTTAAAAATAAATGTTAATTGTATTTTGTCACATAAAATCCAACCACCATCTAAGGAATCCCCATTGAGTAGCCATGGGTTATAGCTATATTTGAATATCCACAGGAAAAAAATGAGAAAAGATCGATCTGTATCCAGAGGGGTTTAAAAACCTGATAGAAGACAACAGGATCTGTGCCTCTAGGAATGAATGATTGGTATTCTCTGCCTCTTTTTGGCTCACTTTTGACCTTAGGAATACTATCTTACAACAACCCTCCTGATCTGACTCACTGTTCTGGAGGGCAGAGATCATCTGGAGAGCAGAAAGGCAGAGCTGAACAGAGATAACAAAAAACACATTCTAGTAGAAATGCTCGAGTTATAGAAGTATTCAATGTGTTGAGAGCTCATTGTCCACACTGCCAACTATTTTTGTTGTTGTTTGTTTGGCATTGACCCTGGAGGCTGCTGGTGAATCTAAATGACAGCCTCTAATAATAGAATGAGTGGAAAAGTTAGCATTTGCCTTGCTGTGCTGAGGTCGGCCCACTGCCGTTCTCCCTCTGCAGGAAGAGGAAAATATTGTGAATTGCTATAATATGGTCAATGACATACTAAAGGAAAAGCTAACTTTCTTTAGTATTGGCTGACAGCTTCACAAAGAATGTCTTGGACAGCAGGAAACTGCAGCAAGCGTGCTGAACTCTTAGCAATAAAAACAGAACCCACAGTTCTTTTCCAAACAACTATTTATTGCCTTAGAGACTAGGAAGATTTTTTTCATGGAAAAGATACTCTCCTGTGCTTACTAGGGTGACATGATATCTCTTTAGCCTCCTTTAAAGGAAGCCTTTCTTTTTCCAACATTCATTCAGTTCTGGAACCTTTACAAGCTTGCATTTTGTGTTACCTCTATCTATAGATATAAGGATGGATTGTAAATAGGCACACATATTCCTTAAGACTGGGAAGTGGAGATGAAGGGTTCCTCGTCTCTCAGAAACTATTGATCTTTCTAAGGACCAGCCAAGATGTCAGAGTAAGAGAAATCAATACATTCCCTGATTACCAAAGGGACCTAGAAAGAAGACACCAGACTTAGTTCAGAATAGGAAATCCAGGGAAAAGTCTCAGTGATTCATTTTTCCATCCCAGGTCAGCATTGGGAGGCACATTGAGGCTTTTGGCTCTGGGATCTGGGTCTAACCAAGACAATGACTGGAGTTTTCTGTCCTGGGGATTCAGATGGGGGTTAGTACTGGGTACGAAGGAACATAATATCCTACATGCAACATGGAGGGGACCAACACTGTTCAGGGAACAGGAACAGGTAACAATTGGAAGCTATACATATTCCAGAGTTGGGACCTAGATGCAGTGTGTCCTGAGGAAGGGACTTTTATCCTAGGGTGGCAGACGAGAGCAGATTAAGGACACTTGTAGGTCTGAGACAATGTGCCAAGTAAGAAGCCAAGGAAGGGAGCTCAAAACAACAGGAAACCTATAGTTCTGTTTCTTTGATTCTGTTTCTCTGAACCTGCTCAACCTTTCAGTTAGTTAGCAGTGACTGAGGCCAGCAGATGTATAATGGAGCTGCATTTGGGGCATATATTCACAATTTTGTTTCCCAAGAACTGTCAGGAACCTGCAAAAAAAAACTCAGATCAAGAGGACAGTGATTAGATTTCACCCTAAATAGGACCATTTCGGACTCACTGAAAGCTTATAGATCCCCCACCCTGATTTACCTCTGAGATTCTTGAAGAACACAGCACTCAATACCTATAGAAAGTAGCAGCAGGGTCCAAGAGAATACAAAACAGGACCTATCAAGACATTCCTTCCAAATATGCACAGAATCTGGCCCTAACACAGAGTTCCAGTTTAGGAAGAAGGGTTAGAAAAATATGCAAGCAAATAAAAAATATTCTTTCATAAAAAATGATAATAGTGACAGGAATGCCAAGAAAATTACTCCCAACCATCTAGAAGTCTCAAAATGAGATAGAACTTGGATACATATTCAACTAGAATTCTTGGAAGAAAAGAAAAGAAATTAAGAATTCTAAATGATTTTAAAAGTGAAATTAGAATACTTGAGGAAAGAATTAGAAAAGTATAGCCATTGAGAAAATATTTGGAAGGGGAATTAACAGCTTATCTACTGAGGTATAAAGCTCATGTAAGCATCAGAATGCTTGAAAACTAGGATGGAACAAATAGAAGTTAATGATTTTATGAGACAACAAGAAATAGCAAAACCAAATCAACAAACTGAAAACAGAAGAAAATGTAAGATATCTGATATATGTATATATACACATGCATGTATGCATATAAAAATATATACATATACAATATACATATACATATGTTTATATCCATATATACCATTGGCTTGGAAATTAGATTGAGAAATAATTTAAGAATCATTAGATAATCTGAAAGCCATGGAGGAAAATAGAATCTGGACATCATATTTCAAGGCATCATGGGAAAAAAAAACTGTCCAGATCTTTTAGAACCAAAAAGATAAAGTAAAATTAGAAAAAAATTCAATGATCACTTCCTGAAAGAAAGCTATTTACCTTTCAGTTCACAAAATCAATTAAATACAACAAATGTTTATTAATTGCCTACTATGTACTACATATTAGGGATAACAAGAACCCTCCCTCCTTCCAAACCCCCCAAAAATAGTCTTTTCTCTCAAGGTGCTTCCACTCTTTAAAGATTTAATGGAAGGAGAAATCTCCAAACTTTAGAGCACTGATTTTATCCTGAACGTATAAAGCATTTATTAAGTGATTCCCATACGGAAAAAGACAAACCCTATTTTGCTAAAGAGCTCATATTCAAATGTGAAAAAAACCATACATGGAAGTTTTTAGTTGTAGTAAATCAGATGGTAAAATCTTTAATGTCATTTCTATGGATAAAAATTATAGCCGTTTCTGACAGTGGATTATTTGGTAGCGATGGTGAACTTTCTTTTTTGGGTCATCAGTAGCTGTGGCTATAGCATCTATGGGAACAGTTGCCACACTGAACCTCCAGAGGGGTTGTTTTCTAGGATGATGGATGAGAGCACTGCGCTGGAAGCATTGCTGTTTTCAACTCTTTTGGGGTCAGAGCCTTGGGTGGTTTCTATCACCATCCAAGGGGAGGTGGTGGTCAAGGTGGTGATGGTTTCATTTACCCAGCACATGCTGTTTTCTGTCACTCCTGAAGAGTGCCTTGCTGCTTCAGCTGGGCTGACTTTCCTTTTCCATGGGGGGCCCTCAGTTGGGATGGTTGGCCCTTTCTCCAAAGGAGCTACTTTCCCATGTGATTTCTGAGATGGTTGGGCTGGAGGTGTTACTACTCTCAGAGTTCTTGAGATTACCAGCCTGTTGGTGGAGGTTGGTCAGCAATTGCTGCTGGTGGTGATGAGGAAGGTGGACTCCTTTTCCACAGTAATTTTGTCTCCTCAATGTTGGTTATGGGAACTTGGGATGGAAGCAGTTCTAGTGATTTGTGGGGCACTGTTAATGCCAAAGGTCCAAGGGCATAGTTAATACAGTGGTAGTTGTTTGACCTGTCTACCACATGCTGCCTCCTGTCTTTCCCTTAGGATGCCTTGCTACTTCATTTAGGCTGATTTATCTAGCCTTAATTCTAGCCCTCATTCCTTAGTCTTCATCAAACACTTCCTTAGCTTGAGAAGAATCAAATTTCCCATATTTTTTTTGTGTGGAGGCAATTTAATTTGGGGAGGTTCTTTTACAAAGTGTTCTGAAAAATCTTGCTCATATTGCTCCTTCTGCTCCTCACCTCATGCTGCAAATTTGACAGTTATATTTTTCATGTTCTTAAGGTTCTAGAACCTAAAGGAAAAAAAATTTGGTGGTATGTTGTGGATATTCACTTCAACAGTGAGACTTTTAATGAGTTAGTCCTTGTCCTTCACACTTGAAGAGGACCAAAATGATATCTCTTTGTCAATCAGTGTTACAATATATCTGGCTGATCAGACCAATGCCAATTCAAAAGGCTCTACCACATTTTGTGCACAAGTAGCCCAAATGAACATTTTGGATAGAGATATCTTTAAACATGCTCATTTCAAATTTCTTTTGAGCTGCTGCAGCTCTGCTTTACTCATAGAACACTTCTTTGATGTGGGTCTACCATACTGGATGGTCCTATACCAGTGTCTCCCATGTCTCACAATAGATACCAAAATTCTTCAGAGAGACTTTGAGAATGTCCTTGTATTGCTTCTCTGATCTCGATGTGAGCACTTGCCTTGTGGGAGTTCTCCATAAAAGTCTTTTAGACAAGCGTGTATTTGGCATTTGAACAATGTGGCCAGCTCATTGTACTCTCTACAGTAGAATTTGAATGTTCAGCTCAAGAAATGATTTCAGTATCTGGTACCTTATCTTGCCAGGAGATCTTCTGAAGGGATTTGGGGTGTTCAGGAAAGACTAGTATCTCTGGTGTGAAAGATGCTAAACTCTTTTTTGGGGGCTGCTTTCCACCTTTGATGTCCATCTGCCACCCTCTCCCCTTTGGTTCCAAGAAGCTGTAGAGATCACACCCAGGTAAAATCATCTCGGGGCTTTTAATTATATGAGTAGTCAAAGAGTTGAGAATAATAATTAAATAGTTAGTTTTTATAGTAAGGTCTCTGAAAACCTAAAATAACTTAGATTGAAGCCCAAAGTCCAAGTGTAGGCTCTTAAAAGCTCTAAGAATGATCCCAACTTGACAGTCAGTCCATGGACAGTCAGAGATGGAAGATTCTGTGTTCAAATCTGGCCTCAGATTCTTCCTAGTTGTGTTACCCTGGTCAAGTCACTTAATTCTCATTGCCTAGCCCTGATTCTAAGGTAAGAGGGTTTGTTTGTTTTTTAAAGAATATTCACAACTCCTACTCTCACAGTCCAAGATCAAAATTTAAAATTTCCCTCCCAAGGTCCTAGAGATAGCCTTGAGAGGGGAGAGGACAGTGATTCTCTAATATCTTTGGCTCAAGGCCCCACTAGTATGCCACCCTTGCCATTATGAGCTGAGAATTATTTTAGTCAGTCACCTCTAACTAGCAAGCATGTTTGCTAAAGTGATCAGAACAGTTGGTACCAAACTTCCCTCTCTCCCTCACCAAATATGTGACACATTCTCACACAAGTACACACAAAGTCCCAGGAGAAGCGGGCTCTGATATAGAAAGCATTTGCAAAAAGGATTACGTACAACTTCCATTTTCTCTCTTTTCTTCCCATTCATGGTGTGTTCAACAAGTTCCACCTGTGAACATATGAATCTGTGCTCAGTCTGTCTTTAGCTTGTAAAGCAATTATTATCATCTGTTAATTTGGGATGGTAGAACATTAGTATTAAGATGGAAAGCCAACATTCTTTGGACTTGCAAAGTCCTCTCGTATTAAAAATAGGGGGTGGGGTAGGGGGGTGGGGCAGAGAACAAAGCTAGGCCAGAATGTTTTTCTACTTCCCACCCAAGTGATTCATTCCCTAGTGGATTTAGCTGGAATGCTCTCTCCTCATTCATCATTCACCAAAACCTCTCCTATTTCAGTTAACTGGATGCTTTTGAACAGGTCTCTGAGTGTATGAGGAAATCCTATTTCACACTTATTCTAAGATCTTTCTTGGCTGATTGATGACTAAGACAGGTTCTCATCTGATAAATGCTTTATAAAATGGAGTAGGATATTTTCTGGCCTTATAGTCAGGAGAAAACATGTTAATAGTTTCATTTTGGGTTTAAATATGTTTCTAGATATGTCAAATTTTGGTTGATGTTTGCATATACATATTCTAATCATTATTTGTAACACATAGCTCCTTGAGGGCAGTAACAATGCTTTAGACATTTTTGTGTTCCCTTTGGGTCCTTTCTAATATAGTTCTTTATATACATACTCAATAGTCAGCAAATATTTATTAATCAGTATAGTGCAAAAGGGTACATATTAGCCCTGCAAAGCCTTACTGTAGAGTTTCTGACAGTTGAAAAGGGTTTAGAATCCTGAGGTTAGACAGTTGACCCTGGGGACTCAATGAGAGTAGAAGCGTCAACTGAGCTCTATTTTTTAGACTGAAAACCTAGCCTATATTCTGCAGTTTTTCTCTTAAAATTTGTTAGCTTAACTATTTCCTTTGGATCTCTCTAACCTCTTTTATTCCCAATCATCATTTTCCCTTCCTGAATTTCTGTGAGTTTTGAAAGGAGGGTGGATCTGGGTGGTAGCTTTCAAACTTGGAAGATTTAGTTTCCCCTTAGTCAAATAGGGCTTACCCTTGTTACAAATTATCTCTTGAATCATTGTATCCAACTTTCCTAACCCTATAGGCTACAAAAAAACCTCAGGGCTGAGTTAGGCAGGTCCTTCTCAGTCTCACACTCCTGTCTCCCTTCCCAACCTGAAGCTTTCTCTAGGCGGCTGTTAGAGTTACCTTGTATCCCTCCATCCCTTCCAATCAACTCTAAAAATCAATAAACCCTGTTTGTCACTTAATCAAACCTTGGGCTACTTCATTAGTTGATTGATAAGAGAGAGAGGAGGGGAGTAATGAATAATATTGTCTCTTAGTCTTGAGGGAATTGGAGGTATCCATTTTGGAGGAAGTGTAATCTCAATACTTCCTCTGAACTCTTCCTTTGTGAACCTGAGAAACTGAATAGAAAGCCCTCTAGTCCATTTCAAGCCATTCTTGGCTGGCCCTAACCTTTGTCTGTAGAAGTGCCCTTCCTACTTGAAGGGCTCAGTCTGTTTCCCTTTAGTGTCTCTGTCTCAAACCTGTGTCCCAGTCTGAGTCTCCCAGGCTGTAGCTGTTTGCCCAAAATACCTCATCCTTTCCCTTGCAACTCTTTTACCTCTCTTTCCACCTCAATTTATCATGCACCACTATTATACTCTCCTTACCTACTTACTGCCTTAGGGATCCACAAACCCCCATCCACAGTGCCTTATCCCTATTCACACTACCTTTAGTCCCTTACCTGCCTTATCCCCTATTACAACCTTACCTCTGCCTTAATTTCCCTATTATCTCTAGCCTATTCCCTTATTATAACCACTTTATTACCCCACTAGCATAATCTCCTTATTACATCAGTTAATATATTTAAATTAATTTGTTGAAGCCAAATCTGAGTCAAAGTAAAATTTGTTAACTGATACTAATGTGAACAAAATGGAACCTGATTCATTAATGCTCAGAGGAAATATCTTGAAATATATATCTATGCCTGGAAAATTGCTAGCATATTGTGAAAATAGAATTACCCTACTTTTGTCTTTTAATGTAATTAATCAGCAACTTTTAACTTGATCAATAAAGAATTTGGAATTTCCCTCCTTTTTAACTTAATCAATCAGAAACTTGAAGATCCTTTTGATAAAAGTTCACACCCTTAAAGACAAGAGGTGGATCCCATAGACCAGTGGTTCCCAAACTTTTTTGGCCTACTACCACCTTTCCAGAAAATATATTACTTAGTCCCCTGGAAATTAATTTTTAAAAAATTTTAATAGCAATTAATAGGAAAGATAAATGCACCTGTGGCCATCACCACTACCCTAGATCTCTGCAGCACCCACCAGGGGGCAGTAGTGCCCACTTTGGGAATGGCTGCCATAGACACTGCCCCCTGGGCAGTAACAGAAACTATGATTGTTCCAGAGATGTGAATGGAAGAGCTGATGGGTGGAGAAAACTGCATATAAGTGGAATCCAGAGACCCTTTGCTCTCTTTGGTGGAGCAGCCTCTTCACCAGGACACTCTCTTTGATGGCTCAGTCTTGGCGGCTTACACCCTCTTTTGGTTGGTGACCTGCTTGATTGGAGACACTCTTATGAGCTGGAGAGATTTGCATTAGGATTCGCACTCATGCTCTGGAGGCACTTGGATTTGGACTGGGACATTGAAGGAGCTCTCTCTTGGACTGGTGGATTCTTTTTAAAATTTTTTTTATTTAATAATTTTTATTTTTTAGAAAAGTTATCCATGGTTACATGGTGGTTTTGAGTCTACATCCCCAATCATGTTCACCTCAGCTCATGTGTTCAAGCAGTTGTTTTTCTTCTGTGTTTCCACTCCTGTAGTTCTTCCTCTGAATGTGGGTAGCATTCTTTTTGGACTGGTGGACTCTTGCTGAAGAGACTACCATGGCTCCTGGCTGGAGATCAAGACCTGAGGGAGTCTTTGTTGGTAGTGAGCTGGATCCCATCAGATTGGCATTTAGGGTATTTAGCTAGGCAATATTTTCTACATCCTTCCTACATTTCCCTCTTTTTACTATGTTTCTATTAAACCAAAATTGTTAAAAGCTACTAACCGCCTCATAATTTAATATTTAATTATTATAATCAGTGATCACACCCTTTTAAACTATTACAATATTAAAACAAAGTCTTCATAACTATAACTGATTACTAGCTTTCCAAATAAATTTGGGTATATTAGAAATTTTAGTCCAATAAAATCAGGTAAAAGTCAACATTTTACCTACTACCCAAAACAATACTCTTCTCCCTAGAGCAAAGACCTGATCCCTCGGTTGTAGACTTTTGCCTCTCTTTTACCTTAGTCAGCCATACTTTGTAGTCTAAGTTCCTAGTCCTGTTCCTATACTCCTGAATCCAAAGACCTACCTTATAGTCACTGACAACTCTGGGATGACAATCTAGGTGTGCTAGTACCAGTCCTAGGGAGGTTGTGTGGCTGAGGGCTAACACAATAGTCCTAGCCTCCATTATCTGAAACATTCTTATAAAGGAAATCACATCAAAATTTACTTTCTTCTGGGCACTTGGAAAGTAGGAAAGATTCTAAAAGGGAAAGAGGGCAGTTTCAAAATAGAAAAAAAGTTTTAAGAGAAAAATATGTAACTGGTGGTGTCTTGTTGCATTGCCTTTGTTGTGATGGGATTGGGAGGTTTATAGGTTAATTTGTGAAGAAACTTCAATAAGATGTCATGAAAGAGTGCAGAGCCTGAAGTTCAATAATCTAGGTGTAAATCCTGGCTCTTCCACTTACTTTCTAGGTGATTTCAGGCAAATCACTTAACCTCTCTAGGCCTCAGTTTCCTAAACTGTAAAATGGGGATGTCAAACCTCTAAAATTCTTCTCACTTTAAATCTGTCTATCTATCTATCTATCTATCTATCTATCTATCTATCTATCTATCTATCTATCTAACCATTCATCCATCCATGAATCTATCACCTATCTATCCATCTCTATCTGTCTGTCTATCTATCTATCTATCTATCTATCTATCTATCTATCTATCTATCTATCTATCTGTCTCTCTCTCTATCCATCCATCTATCCATCTGTCAGATCTATCTATCAATCTATCTACCTATCATCTCTCTCTCTCACTATTGATTTATTGTCTATTTATCTACCTATCATCTATCTGTCTAATCTTTTAATCTAGAGCTACCTCTTCCTTTCTGATTCTTCCTAATTCACTGATTAGTCCTATCAGTCATGGCCTGCAATCAGTGCAATCAGTCCTTTTCCTTCCTCTCTCTCCACAAGACTGGGCATAGGGTGATGTCGCTGAATTGTATACCCTAATGATATCTGTGGTTAGATATGAGACCCTTCCTAGGAGGGAGGGAAGGGGATGAGAATAGAGTCCTGGTCAATCAATACATAGCACAAAGATGCTAGGCAGTTGAAGAGAGGTAAAATCACTTCTGGGGTATGGAAAGGTAAATGGAGTGGCATCAGTCAACAAGCATTTATTAAGAGCTTACTATGTGCCACATGGTATACTATGTGCTGGGGATACAAAATAAAAGAAAAAACAATCCCTGCCCTCAAGGACCTTGAATTTTAACAGGAGAGACAATATGTACAGAAACTGGTATGTATGAGAAGTCCTTGTATCCTATGTTCTAAGACTCCCCAGTGAATGTCCGAAACCATGGGCAGTTTGTATTTCAACTTTTAATACATGATCACTTTACTGTAAAGTTCTGTGTTCTCCCTCCCTGTTCCTGCCCCTTGATTGGATGTTTGGGAGTTTTTCCCTGCCTCCCTGTTTGGGGAAAGAGACAGTTGTAGTTGGCAGACCTCCAGTGCAAAGAGAGGAGACCATTGCCTCATTCCAACCACCCAGTCACCCAGATGTCCTTGAGCTGTGTCTGGCATTCTCCCTCATCAGGTGTAAACCCCCTTTCTGCATCTCTCCTCCTCCTGGAAAAGTAATTGGTACCTGAAACCTTAGATGGTGGGGTAGGAGGGAGAGAAAGACTAATATACATAAGTCCCAGAGAGTAGTTTCAAGGTAACCTTAGAAGGGAAAGTACTAGCAGATGGAGGAAAGGCAGAGAAATGTCTATGGCAGAAGTCAACATTGAGTTTAGTCTTGAAGGGAAGCCAGAGATCATAAGAAGTGGAAATATAGAGTAATGACATATCTGGCATAGAGGAAGGTGCAAAAGCATTGAGGTGGGAGATAGAAAATCATGGGTGAGCCTAGTGCAAATATCAATAATATGGAAATAGGTCTTGATCAATAACACATGTAAAACCCAGTGGAATTGAGCATTGACTACAGGAGGGAGTGGGGGAAGGGGAGGGAAAGAACATGAATCTTGTAACCATGGGAAAATATTCTAAATTAATTAATTAAATAGATTTTTCCAAAAAAGAAAACAAAAAGAAAATCATGGATGAGGAGCACTGAAGTTGCAAGTAAGATGGGATTGAAGGGTGTATAGAAGTGAGTAATGTGGAATGTCAAGATTGTGAAGATTGCCATTTGTGACAAATAGAGGAGTTTATATTTTATAATATAATAGGGAGCCATTTTTAAAAACTCTTACCTTCCTTCTTGGAATCAGTACTACGTATTGACTCTAAGGCAGAAGAGTGGCAAAGGCTAGGAGATGGAGTTTAAGCGACTTTGTCCAGGGCCACACAGCTAGGAAATGACTGAGGCCAGATATGAACCTAAGACCACCTCTTTCTAGGTCTGACTCTCAATCCACTGAGCCACCCAGCTACCCCACGGGGGTTTTGCTTAGGGTGGTGGCAGCTATAGTGTGTGACAGAGTCTCCCTGCACTTTTGTCAGATCTGTGGAGCATGGATTGGAGAGACTTGAAGCCAGAAAAACAATAGAGAAGCTATTGCAATCATCCAGATGAGAAGTGAAGAGAGCCTGAATTAGGGTCAAGATAGTGTTAGTGGAGAGGAGTCAGAGATAAGAACATTGGAGGAATAAATATGACAAGATTTGGCAAGTGATTGGGTTTGTGGACGATGAAACCAAGGCTAGGAATCTCAATGAATGGAAGGACTATTGTGGTCTCAGTAGTAACTGGGAAATCCAGAAGAAGGGTAGTGTTAGATGAAAGATAATGAACCTGGTCATAATAATTTGGGCATGATGAGTCTGAGATGTGGGATATTCAGTTTGAAATGTTTAACCAGTCATTGATGTGCACCTGGAACTCGGGAGATAGTCTAGGGTTGTCTGTGGAAGTCATCAGGGTAGCTAAGGAGATTGCCCAGGGAGAGACTATAGAGAGAAAGGAGGAGAGGGCCCAGGATTAGGGGTCACGGCACAGATGAAGACCAAGCAAGAGACAATGGGGAGTGGTCAGACAAGTAAGAGAGAGCAATGCCATAAAAACCCAGAACAGAGTACCCAGGAAAAGAAAGTTCAACTTTTCTTACTTTACTGTGTTGTCCAGAGATGCCCCTGGTGTTCACCCAGAGAATGACTTTAGTTCAGTACAGAAGAATGTGTCACTAGACCTTTGCAGCACCATATGATTATAATTTGGGAAGTATTGCATGATAAACTGTGGTATCACAGAATAAAGAAATAAGCTTAAGCTGCAGAATGTGGGATTTATACTGTATACAAAGCAGATTTTCCTAACCCAGGCCTGTTAAACATTTGGATGGATTACAGAGAAGAGCGGTGTTATTTCCTTCTCTGGAGGCTCTTAAAAACAGGATAAATTCTGTTTATCCTATGAACAGACCTGCCTTTAAGTCAGAGAGATAAATTAGATGATCTCCTAAAGGCAGCTTTCAGGTCTAGATCCTGGGAAAAGATAGGTAGTTGTTTGCAGGAAATGTTTAAAAGGTGAAAAAGAAGGCATTTTGAAGATATAATTTATTGTAAAAATTGGTTGTAGCTTAAGATATAGATAGACTTTTGGGAAAATTCTTATTTTGCCTGGTGAAAATTTCCTCACGTGGCATGCTATCTACTTTGTCTAAAAGAAGAATTACTATAAGAAAATGTCTTTTCTACTGAAGAATACTCTCTTTTCTCCCCACATAGTTTTGGTGGATAATAGGTCTTGCTTAAGGTATGCTGGGAGAACATGTCCTTGCTCATTTATTAAGTTCAACATTTGCTTTGCACACAGTTATGTCTGTTGTGTACTCAGAATTCCAAAGGTACACTGTTTATGCTAAGCATTGTCATATAGAACATACAAGCTGTAAATAAGATATTCCATGGAACTATTTCTCTAACTTTACCTGAATGTCATCTTTTGCAATTGGTCAAGTTGATTAAACTCTCCTGTTGGTTTAATATTATATTTTGGATTTCCTTTCCCCAAAAATCTCTCAGGGAGAGCATCATAACTGATTTATGTCGCTCTTAGGTTCAATGATTATTAGAGTCAAATGCCCACCATACTTGGAGAATGAAATAATTTGGCATATAATACTAAAAGCGGAATGAGTGGAATCTATTTCCACTCTTTTTTTTTTTTCTTTTTTTAAACCCTTACCTTCCGTATTGGAATCAATACTTTGTATTGGCTCCAAGGCAGAAGAGTGGTAAAGGTAGGCAATGGGGGTCAAGTGACTTGCCCAGGGTCACACAGCTGGGAAGTGTCTGAGGCCAGATTTGAACCTAGGACCTCCCATCTCCAGGTCTGGCTCTCAATCCACTCAGCTACCCAGCTGCCCCCTATTTCCACTCTTTTTGAGTTTGCCATGGCTGCCTTTCCTGCCAGGTATACAATCCCTCTATCCACACCTTCACCTCTGAGAATCTTTAGTTTCTTTCAAAGATCAACTGAAGAGCTACCTTCTGGGCTAAGCTTTTCGTGGTCTCCCCAACTTCTAGTGCCTCCCCTGGCAAATACATTGTATTGATTTTGTCTACATCTCTAGAATACAAGTTTCTCGAGGACATGAATTGTCTCCCTTTTGTCTTTGTACTCCCAGGGTCCATTATAGTACTTAATGCATATAAACATTGAATAAATGTTTGTTGATGGATCAACATATCAAAGCTTATGGCATTTTAGAGCTATGGAAAATCCTGGAGAATTTCCTTAATATTATATTCTGTCTATAGAGTTTTTGTTTCCAGCCAAGCCCTTTTAAGACATTTTTATTCCACTCAAAGTATTTCACTGATCATTTCTAGCTTTGTCTGATTGTCTTTACCTCAATTTCCTTTTTATCCACATTAATGAATTCCCTAAACACCTGCATTCTGGGAGACATTTGGATTCAGGAAAAATCAAACAAATGAGTACAAATAGTTGAATTCAGTGAAAGGATGAAGAGGAGAAAGTATATGAAGTGGTCAGAAGTATTGTTCTAAAAGTAAAAATAATTTGGAGAGGAAGAAGTTATTATTGCTAATTAAGTTTAACTTAATTACTAAATTGCTATGCTAATTAAGTCAAGGAATATCCTGAGCTATAATGAGAAGCCATACTGATAACCCTAAAGCCCAATATTGGCCAGCATTGATATAATGCTTCAAGTTTTAAAAACACTTCACATATTGAATCATCACAACAAACCTGTAAAATAGGTGGTATTATTATCCCCTCCCATTTTACAGATGAGGAACAGGAGATCCCCAAAGATCCCAAAGATTTCCCAGTGTCACAGAGCTAGAAAGGATTCAAACCTTTGTCTTCCTCACTCAAGTCTGATACTGTGTTCTCTAAGCCAGAGGAGTCAAAAGTGTTGCCCTGGGCTGACACACTCCTGAGTGAAGCTATAACTATATTGAGAAATGTAATTAGAAAATTTTTAATAAAATAAATAAAAACACAACAAAATATAAATAATGCTAATATGTGGTTTTCTAAATCAGTATGTGCCTGCAGGGATCTTTGTGAATGATTTAGAGGCCCCTCTTTTATTTGAATTTGATACCATTGCTTTTTCACCTGTCAGAGGAAGGAAACAGATAGGACAGTACTTTGGGATCATTAGTGATTTAGTTATTTAGAAGAAAATTGCCTTTGAGAATAGGTCACAGATTCAGGAGCATTAGCCTTTAAAAACAACAACAACAACAACAACAACAACAACAGGTAAAGAAGAGTGTGGGGCAGCCTAGTGGCTCAGTGGATAGAGTGCTGGGTTTCCCTTATGGAAAACAGACATTCTAGCAGAGATCAGGTCCTCTTCAAGGTTCACCTTCTTTTAAAATGCAAATGCTTCTTAGAAGGATAACAGATTTAATCCCTAGCAGATTAGTGTGATTAAACTGATTAGATTCAATACAGTAGAAAGTGTCAAGGTTCCTAGGGAAGAGGATTGTGGACAAGGCTGGTTGGGGATGAAGAATCATAAATGTATATATTGTAGGTCATCCAATGTTTCCCCCCTCCACCTTTTAAATTCATGTCTGGGGGCAGCTGGGTAGCTCAGTGGATTGAGAGCCAGACCTAAAGATGGAAGGTCCTAGGTTCAAATATGACTTCTCAGCTGTGTGACCCTGGGCAAGCCACTTAACCCCCATTGCCTAGCTCTTACCACTCTTCTGCCTTAGAACCAATACACAGTATTGACTTCAAGACAGAAGGTAAGGGTTTAAAAATTAAAAAACAAAACAAAACAAAAAAACAAAACAAAAAAAACAAAAGACCCAAAACCTGATGTCCAGTAAAATTCACAGATCTTTTTCTTTAGAAAAACTACTCTAAGCTACATGATCCTTCCTCTATCTTGTAAATGTAAAGTTGTTAAAAAAAATTTTTTTTTTTTTTAAGCATAAGTGTTAGTATTTACTTAGGGGCTGGATCCCATGACTTGAAATCCTCTACCAATGTAGATTAGAACTGACTCTGCATTTTATAGTCACAGAGTTGCTGGAGTCACTAAGGGCATAAGAAATTTGCCCAGAGGTTCCACAGCCAGAATGTGTCAGTGATTGACCTCGAACCCAAGTTTTTCTGACTCTTAAACTTGTTATACCAAGCTTTTTTGGTTATAGACTCCTTTCAGTTATTTTTTTTTTTCTGATGGGCATGCTGCTAAGAGTGAGGTGGGCATGATTTTATTAATAACAGCTTTGTAATTGGTGCAATGGGGTTAGGTTATAACTGCCTTAAAAGTAGATTAGAATCTTGCCTAGTTATGGGAGGGGACATAATGAGAGAGTAGTGAGCTTTAATGTATGAATTGTGGATGTGGCTGTACTGGAGATGAAGCCCAGGGATTACTTATCATGGGACAGATGGGATTTGATCTCTCTTTCCACTCTCTGATTCATTGATCAAATACTTGTTCTATGAAGCCAGGGTCCCCAGGAAATTCTTGTCTCCACTTTGGAGATGACTGATCTAAAAGTAAGGAAGTGACCCTTGACAGTTCACTTGTCTGGAGCACAAATCTATGTCTGGGAAAAAATAGTAGCTGAGTTGTCTGCCTTGACAATTGCCTTTTCTGGGGCATACATCTGTTCAGATTTCTAAGCAAGGCACTTACTGAAGTTAAAACTGACTCAGAGAAAGGGATAAGCTGTAGAATTCTGGAGTAAATGGAGAATACATTATGCTTCCAGTCCATAAAGAATTAGATAACTTTTAGGTTAATACCTAGGGAAATATGGATACCAGAAGTTTTATATGATTATGGAACAAATGCAATTTATTTCAGCTTAGAAAGAAAATGGGAATTTTGCTACTAACTATACATTAAAATAAATTTATTCATAGGGAGAACCTAGAGTCTAAATTAAGAGAGAACTGTTAAAGACATGCCATAATTCTCTCTATATAGTATTACTTGGTGCTTGGAAGATTGGTTAGACAAGAGCCTCATGTGCTCTCTACTATTGCTATCTGCTATCTGCTACTAAGAAGAATAAGGTAAAGAGAATATTCTCTACTCTCAATTACAATTTTCTTTTGAGAAGAAGAAAAGAAGCTAGATTTCCTGTGTCATCACCAATTGTTGCTGAAAGGAGAATCCTTTATAAGAGCAGAATTGGAGAAACTTTTGTCATGGTGAAGGTAAAGATGGTCACCTTTTCCAAAAAAGTGTAATATTACTTTACCTGGAAACATCAGTTAAACCTGAAAGTAGAAGCAATGGATATTACAACTGTTGTGGAATAAGTTCAGCTGAGCAGATACATAGTTTGGAAGTGGGGAATAAGAGAAATTACCCAGAAAATCTATTAATTTGGCTCAAGCTTTGTGCCCAGTGAGGTTAATGTGAACCATTATAATTTAGTAGCTCAGGCATCCGTTTAACACAGAAGCTACATTCAGCAAGAAACCTTTATGGACAGGCCCTGGCACAGACTTAGGACCTCAAAGTTGACAATTCTAGAGTTGAGTTACACTAAGCATGAGGTCTTTCCATAAATACACGTGTCTCCTTTCCAGGTTTCTGTCAGTTCGCTCACTATTCCTCAGTTACTGGATGCGTTGATGAGAGAAATTGCTCCAGGTTTACGTGTGGGCTGTGATGTATTTATTATTCCTACATTTGCCTATGTGGTACCCATTTTGATGATTATTACTTCAGCATTATTATAAAGGAAATGGTTGTTTAAGATACAATGTCCCACCAGGCATGGAGGTGCATGTCTGTAATCCTTGCAATTAGGACTACTATGGCTGGCGGATTATTTGAGCTCCAGAGTTCTGAGTTATAACGGAACAAGCTATGTAGGTAGGGCAGTGGATAGAATGCTGGGTCTGGAGTATGGAAGACCTGAGGTCAAATCTAGATTGAGATACTTACTAGCTATGTGATCCTGGGCAAGGCACATAACTCTTTTTGCCTCAGTTTCTCCATCTGTAAAATGAGTTGGAAAAGGAAATGGTAAGTCTCTCCAGTAAGTATTTTTGCCAAGATAAACACAAATGGGATCACGAAGTGTCAGACATGATTGAAATGACAGGTTGCATAATGGGTAGAGTTTGAATATAACTGTGTATTGATGGTCCTACTCTGGGAACCAAAGACATGAGGGCAAACTGGTTTGAGTGAGCCAGCCTAAAGAGTTAGAGTGGGAGGTCTACACTAGGAATATGGCATAGGTAGGGCTGTTAAATAACATACAACTAAATTCTCCCTCTCTCCCTTTAATTTATAGAAAAGGAAATTAAAAGTTTAATAAAAGGCTCAAGTTTGAAGTTGTCTAGAGAATTTAATCGAGAGATACTATTGAGGCACCATTTCCTATTGACTTGTGATATCACTTTGCCTGTCCGGTTTTCTCCTACCCTATTTGAAATTTTACTTTAAGTCAGCCCCATACATTGTACAATTGTATAGTCCATGCAAGCTCTGGGAATCCTTATCCCAAATGCCACCCTCATTGGCAAATTGGGTCTCCAGAAGACAGCTAGCCATAGACTTTAGGGATCCTTATTTCAATTTCTACTCTCAGTTGTAAGTTGGTTTCCCAAAGCAAAATCACATCTTTCCTTCAGGATTGAAGACATCCTTCTTTGATGGGGTTGTGGTGATTTCCTAATATTATTGCTCTGAGCTTTCATGCAGTTATATTTTCCCAATATCAATCACTAATGACATATAACTTTAATTAACATTAACTAGTTTTTTTACAAAAGGATAGTTACTGTGAATGGAGGAACAAACAATAAGAAATACAACCATATTAGAAAAAACTATAACAAATTTCATTTGGAATAACAAAAGATCAAGAATATCAAGGGAAATAATGAAAAAAAATGTGAAGGAAGGGGGCCTAGCAGTACCAGATATTAAACTATACTATAAAGCAGCAGTCATCAAAACAATATGGTACTGGCTAAGAGATAGAGAGGAGGATCAATGGAATAGACTGGGGATAAATGACATCAGCAAGACAGTGTATGATAAACCCAAAGAGCCCAACTTTTGGGACATGAATCCACTAT
>NC_058130.1:445802655-445874353 GCF_016433145.1 Gracilinanus agilis | reverse complement strand
AACTATAAACATGTTAAGTGAACACAGAATAGTATACTTGTCAGATCTCTGGGAAAGGAAAGACTTTAAAACCAAGCAAGAGTTAGAGAAAATTACAAAATGTAAATTAAATGGTTTTGATTATATTAAACTAAAAAGTTTTTGTACAAACAAAAACAATGTAGTCAAAATCAGAAGGGAAACAACAAATTGGAAAAAAATCTTTATAACGAAAAACTCTGACAGGGATCTAATTACTCAAATATACAAGGAGTTAAAGCAATTGTATAAAAAATCAAGCCATTCCCCAATTGATAAATGGGCAAGAGACATGAATAGGCAATTTTCAGGTAAACAAATCAAAAGTATCAATAAGCACATGAGAAAGTGTTCCAAATCTCTAATAATTAGAGAAATGCAAATCAAAACAACTCTGAGGTATCACCTCACACCTAGCAGATTGGCTAAAATGAAAGAAGGGAGAGTAATGAATGTTGGAGGGGATGTGGCAAAATTGGGACATTAATGCATTGCTGGTGGAGCTGTGAACTGATCCAACCATTCTGGCTGGCAATTTGGAATCATGCTCAAAGGGCTATAAAAGAATACCTGCCCTTTGATCCAGCCATACCATTGCTGGGTTTGTACCCCAAAGAGATCATAGATAAACAGACTTGTTCGAAAATATTCATAGCTGCACTTTTTGTGGTGGCAACAAATTGGAAAACGAGGGTATGTCCTTCAATTGGGGAATGGCTGAACAAACTGTGGTATATGCGGGTGATGGAATACTATTGTGCTAAAAAGAATAATAAACTGGAGGAGTTCCAGGTGAACTGGAGAGACCTCTAGGAATAGATGCAGAGCAAAAGGAGCAGAGCCAGAAGAACATTGTACACAGAGACTGATATACTATGGTAAAAGTGAATGTAATGGATCTCTGTACCAGCAGCAATACAATGACCCAGGACAATTCTGAGGGATTTATGGTAAAGATGCTACCCACATTCAAAGGAAGGACTGCAGGAGAGGAAACATATAAGAAAAACAACTGCTTGAATGCATGGGTCGGGGTGGACATGATTGAGGGTGTGGACTCGAAACTACCACACCAATGCAACTACCAACAATTTGGAAATTGGTCTTGATCAAGGACACATGACAATGTGGAAATGCGCATCGGCCATGGGTGGGGGGAGTGCGGGGGGGTGAAGGGGAAAGTAGGAGCATGAATCATGTAACCATGTTAAAAATGAATATTAATAAATGTTTGAAAAAAATAAAAAAATTAAAAATTAAAAAATAAATTAAAAAAAAATGAGGATGCCTCTCAAAAAAGTATCCACTCCATTCACCTATAATGCGTTTATTAAGCTCCTGTCTATTAAGCTATGTACTAGATCTGTGGAAGGCCCTGGAGGATGCAAAGACAAAACAAAACAAAACAAAATCTCTGTACTGAGCTTATTATATTCTATTGAGGAGAAACAACCTGTACACATTAATTAAAAACAAAAGGTATGAAGTACAAAATCATATGGAATTGGGAACAGAAAGTACAAACAATTGTACAGATCAGAAAAGCTTTGTGTAAGAGGTACCAGTTAAACTGAGTCTTGAAGAGAATTTAAGACAGTAAGAAGTAAAGGGAAGGTCAGTAAGCAATCCAGGTCTGAGGGGCAATAATGGAAAGACTGAGAGGTCAGAGACTAAACATAACATGGGAGTAGCAGCAAGGAGGCCAATTTGGCAGGAACACAGACTACATCAGTAAAAGTGTTAGGAAATCAGTCCAGAAAGATAAGTTGGAGCCAGATGTGAAAGGCATTAAATAGCAAATTGAGGTTTTTGTATTTTATCTTAAAGGCAATAGGCAATAATGAAGCATCTTGAAGAGGAAAGTGGCAGGATCAGATCTATGCAGAAAATCAATTTGGCAGCTTTGTGGAGGATGGATTAGACAGAGGAGAACATTAGAGGCAAAGGGAATAATTAAGAGACTATTGTCATAATTGAGGTAAGAGGTGATAAGGATCTTACCTATAGTGGTTGTAGTGTGAATAGAGAGAAGTAGATGAATGTAAGAAATGATGTATAGGGGGCACAGAGATAGGTGGTTTACTGGCCTGAGATCCAGGCTTGGAGACAGGAGGTCCTGGATTTAAATCTGGTCTCAGTTGTGTGACTCTGGGCAAGTCAACTTTACCCCAGTTGTCCAGCCCTTACAACTTTTCTTCCATGGAACTAATACTAAGTAGCAACTATAAGACAGAAAGTAAAGGTTTAAAAGGAGAGAGAAATGATGTTTAGATAGAATTAATAAGACTTAGCAACCTCCTTCCTCAGGAGGAACCATTCAAGACCTGAATATAACATGCCACTGAAGTATTTCAGCAGTGGCAGGGAAAGGATGTTGAGAAGCATAAGCAACTAAATGGAAAACCTCAAAGGACCATTTTCATCTCAGATGCAATCTAAAATCAGAGGTCCCAAAAGACTCATGGGGTTGTTTTATTTGCAAAGATTATAAAAGTCATTTGTAAAAACCGGAACCCTATCCTGGACCTATAGCAAGTTCATCAATAAGTGTCAGCATGAGGGAGAAAAGCCCTCTAATTTTGCATGCCTTAAAAACAGCCTGACCTAGAGGCTACTAATCAAAGGAGCCATCAAGATGAAAGATATGAATGCTTTGAAGACTATTCCAAGTGAGCAGTAGATTACCAGAGAGCAGGATCTATGCAAACATCTGGTCATTCTTGAAGGAGATAGAAAGCAGATTGACTATGAACAGCTACTGTGGAAAGTAAATTTGAAGAAAAGTTAGACAGCACAGAATAAGATCTGGCAACAGAGAAAAATGACTTTGGCTGTCTCTAAGACATCTTCTCATATGTGGGCCAAGGAATAAAAGTGACAGATTATTCCTAGATGCTCAGTTCTAAAGGCAAAAGTCCATGGAAAATCAAATGAACAATGAAAAATTGGGCACAACTTATTCCATCAGAAAAAGATCATGGGACAAGAACACTTCTAGCAGACCTCAGCTAGGGAAGCAGAGCTATATTCTGTTACAACTGTGAATTAGGTAGCCATGAGTTCTGATTGCACTGAAGAAGAATGAGAAGTTTATGGAGCCAGAAGGTGAATGTAACTTGACTTTATGAAATAGAAATGGGGGTAGTGATGAAGAACACCTTAATCCTCTAATCCTCAGTTTAGCAACCCCAAAAATAACCTTGCCAAGGTTCTTTCTAACAGAATGCAAAAAAAAAATTTCACCAAACATGTTGGAAGCTCTACCCCAAAACACTTTTCAAAAATGCTCCAAATACTTCATCCTTCCATGGAACCTAACTCATCCAGTATTTGGTAGTTGTTTATGAAAGACAATATAATCTTTGGAAGTTATGCCTCAATGATCTAGTGGTAGAAAAGATCTAGAAGCAAAAATATGGTCTGAATCCTCTGATATTATTTGGAGTTTGTTGTATCATAGGGAGGCAGTCACCAACCCTTATGAGGAGTCATCAGCATATTCAATTAATGCAATTCCCTTCAAGGAAAAGGCTGACAGGTCTGTTTCCAAGTTTAAATTGTATGGAGAAATGGGCATTAAAACTGTAATAATAGGAGATCTCAATATAACTTTTAAGAAAAAATCTATTCAAATCTAACAAAAAGATAATCAAAAAATAAATTAAAGAATTGAATAAAATTTTAGAAAACTTAGAGATGACATATATTTGGCAATTACTGAAAAGGAACATAAAGGAATTTACATATCTCTCAGTTATACATAGTGCTCTTACAATTACTAACTATGTTGTGGGAAAAGAGGAGGAACCAAAAATTGCAGAAAGGCATAAATATAATTCAGTAAAAACATTTGCAACAACTGGACCTTTGAAGGCAAAATTTTAAATGTACTGAAGATTAAATAATCCTAAAGAATTGGTGAGTCAAAGAACAAATAATAGAGCATTTCAATTTAATCAAAGAAGATAAAAATGAGGTGGTATACCAAAACTTATGGGATGAAGCAAAACTAGGGCCCTATCAGGAAAACATCTCTAGATGTTCTCATCAACATAAGAGACAAAGAATAAATCAATAAATTTGGCAATAAATGCAACTAAAAAATAAAATAGAAACAAAAATTTTTTAAATTTAAACCACAATTAAACACCAAAGTAGAAATTCTGAAAATCAAAGTCTAACAAAATTGAAATTTTAAAAAATTGGAACTAAACAATAAAATTAGTAACAATTTAAAACTAATTAATATTTGCATTGTGTGAAGATTGTAAGAATGGGATTTGTGCAAAGGGGATGGGACAGAAGGAGCCAGAGAAGGAGTGACTGACAGTTGGTGACAGTTGAGACCAAAGAGGATTCTGGGAGTTTTTCTTGGAGGAGGAAGAAGAGGAGAGGGGGCTTCTAGGAAGGACTGGAAGGAAAAAGGAAGAGGATATCTCAGCTTGGATCCAGTCCCGAGAGCTTCCTGAGGATCTTTCCTTGGGCATTGAAACCCTGATTCCCTGATCAAAGGCATCCCATTGCTTCTCACCCATCAAGACTTTAACCATCGAGTGAGATAAGTTTTTGGACTCCATTTTGGGAGTGATCTCTTACTCTCCTTCCCCCATTACCCAACCTTGCTGAGAGACCCTCTCCCATCTAACTTATAATTATAGAAAGGATAGAAATAGAAATAGAAATAGAAACAGAAGGAGAAAGAGAAGGAGAAGAGGCAAGGGGAGAATCTTAGGAGTGGGAGCCATTAAGGTTCCCACCTAAGCGATGGACTCCATAGAAATAGAGAAGAGGGCACCCCAAAATCCCTCTGTCCTTCACCCCTTTCCCCAATCCCTGAATTGTGAAGAATAAAAGCCATTCATTAGTCAGATAGCCTTCCAGAGTGCCTGAGAGACAACAAGGGAGGTGGGAACCACAGCCTGGTCTGGCTGCCTCCATCCTGAAGGCAGACCACCCTTTGTGAAGTTGCCTGACCTCTGGGCAGGCTTGTGTGAACCTTGCCCTCATTCAGAATCAGATTGGGGTACCACATACCTCATCTTATAGGGAAGCCTCATCCCCAACTCCTGTGGGGTGGCACAACCATCCAGGTCACCCAGTTTTGGGGTGACACCCCCTCAAAGTCTCTCAGTGTATATTTGGCAAGAGGGGAGAGGAACTCCAAAAGAGTCTCACATAATAGACTTTCTCTCTCCCCTCTATCATAATATATGGTTACTGACTC
Source organism: Gracilinanus agilis (assembly GCF_016433145.1). NCBI lineage: Eukaryota > Metazoa > Chordata > Mammalia > Didelphimorphia > Didelphidae > Gracilinanus > Gracilinanus agilis. Next base: position 445,869,111 of record NC_058130.1, on the reverse strand, counting down.
TCATTATTATTACAGTTTTGGCAGAGGCTCTCTTTATTCTTATAAGATGGCAGATCTTGCTCTCCTAAAATCCCAACAAACAACCAAAAATAACTACAAAAAGTCAACAATGAAAGTAGCAAAGACAGATGGGAGTCCAGAGTGAAGCTAAATAGCCAAAAACAACCAGGAAGGAAAGTTTCTGACTTCCCTGGCCTTAGTGCCACTATGATAAGTCCTGGGGGCAAGAACAGAGCAAACAGAGGAAATCCACAATCTTGCCTTCAAGATTAACAACTTCACCTTGTTTACTGATCCGGGGGAACCTGTATCTCCCGGGATAAGACTTGAATCTGTTTTTGCAGGTGGGAGGTTCTGGGAGCAGTTGTGTTTGCTGTGGCCTTAGTTCTAGAGATCCTAGCTGAATGATAGCTGGGAACTTCAGAGTCAGCAGGCACCTGGCTCTAAGTAAAGAAAATCAAGCCTCATTGCTTACAAACAAGGACTTTGGAGGCCCAAAAAACACAGACTGCACATTTTCTCTGCCCTGGGCTAAGGCACTAGAAGAGGAATGAGTGTGTTTACTGAGGGACTGAGGCCCCATCAACTCTAGTCACTCCCAGGAGAGTGAAGTACTTGGTTGTTGCCACAGTGAGAGGTGGCTAGGCTGTTTATTATAGTTGTAGTAGCAGAACTGCACATGGGCTCTGGTTGGAGCACCTGAAATCAATAATGGACTAGAGCTTGAGGGGAATCAGAAATACATGCAACTCTGGACTATAAAAACCAAAAGAACTAAATAGGAACCAAGAAAAAAACTAGCACATATACAAAAATCCTGAAACCTGAGAAAACATACATCAACACAAAACAAACCCTGGGACTCCAGAAAAAAAAGTCATTAATTAATACTATTGGTCTGGCTGCTAACATGTAAAAATAATTAATAAGTAAACAAATAAAATGATCAAACAAAGAAGAAAGAACCCAACTATTATTGATAGCTATTTTGGGGACAGAGAAGATCTTTGTTCAAACTCAAAGGACAGTGAAATAAAAAGACCTACCTCAAAAACAATAAAAGAAATATAACAAATGACCAAAAGTTCAAAAAGAGTTTTTGGAAAACCTTTAAAAAGACCTCAACAAACAAATGAGAGAGTTGGAGGAAAATTAAGGGGGAAAAAAGAGAAATGCCAGAAAATAATTAAAGAAAAATCACCCAAATGGAAAAAAGAGATCCAGAAACTTATGGAAGAAAATAATGTACTTAAGAAAAAGAATTAGACAAGGAAAAGCTAATGATTTCCTAAGACAATAAGAAACAGAAAAGCAAAAGCAAAAGAATGAAATAACATAAGAAAATATGAAAATCTTATCAAAAGAACAACTGACTTGGAAAATAGATCAAGGAGAGAAAATATAAGAATAGCTGGACTCCCAGAAAGTTACAGTTTTACAAAAATAGGTTAGACATCATACTCCAAGAAATCACCAAGGAAAACTACCAGAAATTTTAGAAACAAGGGGCAAAATCAAAATTAAAATAATCTACTGATCACCACCCAAAGAAGAAAATGCACAGGAGCATCACTGCTAAATTCTGTAGTCCTGAGGTTAAGGAGAAAATACTACAAACAACAAGAAAAAAATCTAAAAACTCTGGAGTTACAGTCAGAATAACACAAGACTTAGCAATTGTAACATTAAAAGAATGCAGGACATGAAATACAGCATTTTATAGAGCAAAACAACTGGGCTTACAACCAAGAATAACATATCCAAAAAGATCAGAATAATTATACAAGGTAAAAAATGGATATTTAACAAACTAAAGGAGCTTCAACTATTCCTGGAGAAAAAACAAGAACTCAGCAGAAAATCTGATCTATAAGAAACATACAAAGATAATGAAAGACTAATCATAAACAAACAAAAAAATGAGATTTTTGGTTCTGTTATGGGAAAATGCCATCTATGGTCCCTAGGAATGGCATCATTACCTGTGTATTTTGAAAGGGTAGGTCATGGATAAAAGATTCAAGATTGAAGGAATGTTATAGAATAAATCAAAATGGTAATGAAATAGACTAAGAGGAGTCAGAGTGGAATGGCTATCTCATATAGAGGAGGAATGAATGGAGGAACTGGCACAGAGAAAGGGATGAGGAGAGGGCTGGGAGTTTTAGAACCCAACTCTCATCAGATCTGGGACAAAGAGAGAACAGTATATATAATTAGAAGGGCAAAAATGTTCTTAATGAACAGAGAAACACAAGGGAAGGAGGATGGAATAAGGGAGGGACTGGAAGTCCTTTTGGAGGAATGAGGGAATAAGATAAGTAAGGTGGGTTAAGGGAAAGGAAGACAAGGGGATAAGGAAAGGGAGGTAAGGAAGGGATACAAAGGTTAGAGTACATACTAAAATGTAGGGATGTAAGGTGGAAGGATAAGGGAATTCAAGAAGCAAGAGGGCACAATCTGGGGATAAGGAAGAGATTGGGAATGTTAAAGGAGTCAAAAGTTTAGGAAGTGGGGCTAAAGGAGTGATCTTTGGAAAGGTGGGCCAATTTGGAAATAGAAGGGTAAAGGGAGAGGATAAGGAAGGATCTTTGGGAAGAGATGTGAATAGGAGAGATGTTGGTCAAAGGAAATTGAGAATCTAATGAGGGATATAGTAGAAAGAAAGGAAGAGAGGGATGAACAGTGAGAACAGAGTAGATGAAAATGCACAACTAATAATTATGATGTTGAGTGTAATAAGATAAGTTCACACATAGGAAGAAAATGAATAATAGAAAGGATCAAAAGTCAGGACCTGACAAAGTGCTATTTACAGGAAATACATTGAAAATGAGAGATGAACATAAAGTAAAGGTGAGTGGCTAGAGCAGAATATACTATCCATTAGCTGATCCAGAGAAGGCAGGGGGTAGCAATCATGATCTCTGACAGAGTTGGAACTAGATTGGATATGCCTAGAAGGGACGAACAGGGTAACTATAATATGTTGGGGGAAAGGGGTGCAGGGGGTGGGGGGGAAGGACTATGGATAATGAAGTGTTGTCAGTATTGGACCTGTATGCACCAAATGCTATAGAAACCAGATTTTTAAAGGAAAAACTATAAATGAGATCCAGATGGAAAGAGATAACAAAATAACAATAGCAGCAGACTTTAATTTTCCCCTATCAGAATTAGATAAATCTAACCAAAAAATAAACAAGGCAGAAGTTAAAGAAATGAATAGAACGTTTTTATAAGTTAAGTAAGATAGATATCTGGAGAGCCCACATGATTGCATGAGTTCAGTAATAGATCTAAGCCTGGACATATACATAATCCATACATCGTTTCTGGTGAGACAACAATGGCTTAGAGAACATAAATATTTTGCAAAAGTCTTACCTTAATATTCATCATTTTAGGAAGGTAATCCTGCATCACTGAGGGGAACAAAAGTTCCACTGGGTATAACCAAGCTGGAAAAACTTGTTTTGGAAAGAGTATGATCCTGGCAACAGATTGCATCTGCTGCCTAAGGACCAATCTAGCAAAATATGGACCATATTTTGTTTACTGAGTACCAGACAGGCTAAAATGATCAAATTGAATGACAAAATAATTAGACATAATATAAATGCAATGAATTGGAGAAATGACTAAGTAGATTGTGATATTTGGTTGTAATAGATTTTATGTTATTAAAAATGACAAATATGGCATATTTGTATATATCAACTCAATGCATATTTCCTTATTTTCTAAAAAAAAGATTTGTAGCTGTTCTAGTAATGTAATATTAAGTCTGTTTATTCATGTTCTTATTAGTATTTCAAATAAAGAAAATAAGGGAAAAATATGGAGACATGAAAAGAAAAGAAAAGAAAAGACAATAAGAATAATATATACTATGGTTATATTTTTAAAAATAACAGTCAAAAATCAAGAGAAAAAGTATCCAAGTAAAATGAATCCAAAGAGAACTTAAAAACAGAGGATATTTATATTAACATAGATGTACAATTTATATATTTTTAAACAAACTGTAAATAATGTCCAAATTAACAGGATACATGATACAGATAACTACTATCAGAAAAAAAAAATTGAACTAGCCATAAATGAACTCTCAAAGGAAAATAATCTAGGACCAGGGAGATTTACAAGTGAATTATAACAAATAGTTAAAAAATAATTAATTCTAATATTAAACTGTTTCCAAATAAAATAGCAAAAGAATCTTTTTTTATCTCTCCAATGATACAAAAATTGGTGTTGAAACCCAAACCAAGGAAAGACAAAGGAGAGAAAGTATAGAACAATGTCCTTAATGAATGCTGATATAAATTTTTAAATAAAATATTTGCAAAAAAGTTACATCATATTAAAAATAATAAACATTGTGAACAGGTTGGATTTATACCAGATATATAGAATTGGTTCAATATAAACAAAATTATAGAAAGTGATTATTAAACATTTATTAAGGACCAGCTATGTGCCAGGCAGTGTGCCAAATACTAGAGATTCAAAGAAAAGTTTTAAAAAATGGTTCTTGGACCCAGGAAGTTCACAATCTAATTGGGGGGAGGAGGGGAACAATATACAAATAATTATGTTCAGAAAAGGTATAGAACCATGATGACAAACCTATGGCATGCACACCAGAGATGGCATGCCCAGACCTCTCTGTGGGCATGCACGCCAAGGACCCAGTGCGCTGGTCCTTGCAGCACAGAGTTGACCAGAAGTGAGTGGGAGGGAGGCTCAGCTGGCCTGATCCCCTCTCCTTGTCCCCAAAAGGAATTAGGAAGCAGATCTCTTCAAGACAGCATCCCTTATAGGACAAGATTGCACCACCCCATTCAGAATACAATGGCCTCTTAATTATCTTTGGCCTGAGTGAGACAGAAACAACTTGTGTTTTACTACAGAACCAACCAATGTCTTTACCATACGAAGTATTTTTGGAACTTGTGAATGTTTCTTCTGAGTTTATACTTTTAAAATGTTCAAAACTGTAGTCTAGTGATTTAGGAATAAGTTTTATGAACCTGAGGCTAGGCTAATAGCCTCTTCACTGTTCTCCAGCTCCCTTCTCCAGTTTCTTTCACAAGCATACTTGGGCTTAATTTACATTCTTCTTTCCCTCACTTCTTACTAACCTGTTCAATTTGCATTCAAAGGGGTGCCTGCCTAAGGCTAGAAGCTCTGGAAAACATAAGGGTGGCTTGTCAGAGGTAGTAATCAATTCTGCATCTAGATTAAAACCTGACTTGAACCCTTGACCATTTGCTAAAAAGTTTCATTTGGAGGATACCCCCTTCAGGAAGGCTGGATGTGGTGGGGTGAATGTGTCAAAATGATGTCATCTAACCTGAGGGTAATATTTTCCTGTAAATAAGAGGTTTTCCTTTAAGCTAGGGCTGTTTTGCTTTTTTTTCTAGGTTTCAGGAGATCATAACTCACTTTAAATAGAGGGGAGCACAATGCTTGCGCCCCTCACTTTTCCTTCTCCCAAAGCATGCGTACATCACCCCCTTTCCCCAACCCAGCAGTCCAATGAAAGTGCTTCCTCCTTCCCTGGGTGGTAAGGAGGCGGGGGCAGAGCACTTCTAGCACTTAGTGGGGGGAGGGGCACAGCACTTCATCTGGGAGGTGTCATGGGGCAGGGCCTAGCACTCCATTTCTAAAAGGTTCTCCATCACTGGCATGGAATATAAAATGGAAATAACTAATAGAGGAAAGGCACTAGAATTTAGGAGGATTAGGAAAGGCTTCCTGAAAAAACATAACAAAATATATTAGAATAATAAAATTATGAAAATATTAACAAAATAAAATTAAAACTTCAACAAAATAAAATTACATGATTGCATTTACAGATGCAAAAAATGCTTTTGACAAAATACAATGCCCATTTATTTTTAAAACCCTAGAAAGCACAGTAACAAATGGTATTTTTAAAAAATATGATTGGAAGTATCTCTCTAAAACTAAAAATAAACAGTCTAAGTAATAGGGAAATGTGAGAAGCCTTTCAAATAAGATCAAGAGTAAAGCCAGAAACTCCATTAATACTATTACTATTTAACACTGTGCTGGAAACACTAACTACAACAGTAAGATAATAAAAAGAGGCAAAGGAGAGATAAAATTATTTCTTTGAAGATGGTATAATAACAGAGCAGTAATGTCAAACTCAAATAGAAATATGGGTCACTAAATAGTACATAAAAATCCCTGCAGGTCACAAATTGACTTAGAAAACCATGTACATGTGAATGCAGATTGAAGTATACCATTTTTCACTTCATTTCATTTATGCGTTTTTTTCCTAGTATAAGTGGTATGTGTCTTCACAACATGACAAACATAGAAATAGATACTACATAATAGCACATGTATAAACTATATTATATGCCTTCTGTCTCACAGGGAGAAAAGGGTAAGAGGGAGAAAGAGAAAATGGGTCACAAAATATCAGAAAATTTTTATTAAAAATTACATGCAGTATAATCTGGAATGTAATGTACTTTGGAAAAAAATGTAATTTTTTAAACAAAGAAATTAAAAAATAAAAATTGTGTGAATGGAATTAGCTCTGGCCCATTCAGAGTCAAAACTCTACTTACCTGAGATGATATCATCCCCACCTCCGTTAGTGGGGAGGGGAGATGAGTTACCCACACGTGACAATAAGTAACAAATCAAGAACAAGGGACTGCCCTTTGGGCAGTCCAAATCAGTGTAGAGGCTGCCATTTGTCCACTTGAATTAGAGGTGGACCCACAGGAAGTGACAAGAGACACTATCTCTTCAAGTATGTTGGTTACTTCCTGTTGGGGCAGTTCCCGCTTTGAACTTGGTGCTGAAGGATCTTGGCTAAGACCTCAGGCTGCTTCCACTCTGAATGGTCACATGGATAAGTTAGGTTGACTTCCTTGGCCTACCTTGGTGTTTTCCAGACTCTACCTTAAGTAGGCTCTTGCCTCTCTGATTGCTAAGGCCTTGTGGCTTGTAGCCTAGTTTAATCAGCCTTTTAACCCTCTTTCTCCATCCAGGCCTGGACTAGCCTCTCCCTCTCTTTATTTCCCTACCTTTTACCCTTCCTAATTGTAAATAAACTACCTTAAACCTGATCCTGACTTAGGTCTATTTTAATTATGGAATCAATCTGAATTATTGATTCCTGGCAGCGACACCTTAAATATATATCTATATAATACCTAAAATCTCCCTCTTACAAAATGTACTATTTCTATGTTGAATTGCATTTTTGTTTATTTTATTAAATATTTCACAATTACTTTTTAGCCTGTTTCAGATCACAGATGTGTGTTGTAGGCCACATGTGGCCCATGGATAGCATCTTTGACACTTGTGAATAAGAAAACTCCAAAGAATCAACTAAAATGAATTAAAACCATATATTCAGCAAAGTTGAAGAATAGAAAATACATCCAAATAAATCATTAGCACTCCTGGAAATTGCCAACAAAACCCTATAGGAAAGAGAAATTCAATTCAAAGTAATTATAAAACAGAGAAAATATTTGGGAATCTATTTTCCAAAACATATGGAGAAACCCTATAAAAACATCTATAAAATACTCTTTATAAAAATATAGAACTAAATAAGAATAATTCATTGTTCATGGATGTCATTCCTGCCCAATATAAGAAAAAATTACAATACCAGCAAATAAATTTACTTATCTAATGCCATACCAATCAACCTGCCAAAGGATTATTTTATAGAGAAGAAAAATAAAAGAATAATGAAATTCATGTGGAGGAACAGTAAGTTAAGAATCTCAAGAGAAATAATGTGGGCAGGAAGAGAACCTAGCAGCACCAGGACTCAAAATACAATACAAAGCAGGTATCATCAAAATTAGTTTAAAATATTCATTTAAAGAATAAAGGCCAATCACTTAAAGAGATTACATGCACATCATACAGAAGCAATAAACACAGTAGCCTAGGGTTTAACAAACCCAGAGACTCTTTGTTGCTGAGATAAGAATTACCTACCTGAAAAAAATAAAATAAAATAAAATAAAATAAAATAAAATAAAACCCCTGGGGAAAATGGAGAACAATTTGGCTGAATATAAGTACAGCCCAACAACTCATATCATACACCAAAATAAACTACAAATGGCTAAACGACTTAGACAAAAAGGGTGATATCAAAAACAAATTAGAAGAGCAAGGAAGAAATTGCCTTTCCATTCTATGGATAGGGTAACAGTTCATGACCAAATAAGAGATTGAGAAATCAAAGAAGATAAAACGGTAGAATACTAATTACATAAAATTTAAGTTTGGGTTTTTTTAATCTATATAATGTTAGAAGGCAAGCAGGTTTACTAGGAAAAACAGTTGAAGCATATTTTCTGATAAAGTTCTCATTTCCAAGATATATATTAAGAACTGTTGCAAATTTATAAGAATGAGTCATTCCTCATATGAATAGGTAGTTTTCAAAATAAAAAAATTAAGCCAATAATAACCACCTGAAAAAAACCCAAAACAAACAACTTCCAAATCACCAAAAGAGAAATACAAATTAAAGTAAATCTGAGGTTCCATCTCACATCCTTTAGATTGGCAAAGATTCAAAAAGAGGAAAATGACAATTGCAGGAAGAGCTAAGGGACAAAAATAGTCACTCTAATGCACTGTTGATGGAGTTCAACAATTCTGAAAAAACACTTTTGGAATTATGCCCCAAAAGTCACTATACATACTTTTTGATCCAGTGATACTACTAGTAAGCTGACTGGAGCCACTACAAATATATGTTACATAATCACATTATAGCTCCCTAAATGATTCACTAACCCACTCAACACAGTGACTTTTCTAAATCATTTTACTTCTAAAATCCTGGCTCCTCTTTCCCCACCCTCTCAGCTGAGAACTTTGCCTTTTATTTCACCTCCAAAAATAGAAGCTCCCTCCTCTCTCCTCTGCCTCATCTAACAACACATATATCTTGCTACTGTACATCCACCTTCAAACCTGTTTCACAGAAATAGGTGGCTTTCTCTTTGCCAAGGCCACTAACAAAATAAAAATACAATCTTCACTTGATCCATAGATTCCCATCATCTATCATTCTATAGCTTTCCTCCCTTTTGTAGGCAATCTTTTTTAGAAAGTCATCTACAATTTATGCTTCTGTTTCCTTTTTTCTCTTCATTTTAACTTCTGACCTTATCCTTCATCAGAAACTTCTCTTCAAATTTACCAGTGATCTCTAAATTGCCAACCCTAATGGCCTTTTCTCAGTCTTCATCCTTCTATACTTTTCTATAGTCTCTGAACCTGTCAATCACTTTCTTTCCTTGATAATTTTTTTTGTCAATGTTTTTATGATACTTCTGTCTCCTGGGTTTCCTTCAGCCTATCTGATGACTCCTTCTCAGTCTCCTTTGCCAGATTTTCATTCCATTTGTGCCTCATAACACTGGGTATCCCCCAAAGAACTGTCCTAGACCCTCTTTTTTTCTACCTCTCTATTATTTTCTTTGGTGTCAATTTCATTATTTCAAAATTATCATCTCTATGCAGGTGAATTTTAGATTTTTAAAATCATGTTCTAATCTATCTCCCACCCTCCAGTCTCATTTCAAATTCTCAAATATCTCAGACTGGTAGATCTCAAAATGGTAGACATCTTAAACTCAATCTGTCCAAAAGGCAATGCATTATATTTCCTCCCAAATTCTTTTTTCTTCCCTGATTGTACCTTTGTATGACTTCTCATAAAAGCCTATTTATCACCTCTTACAATGCCATCAGTGCAGCAAAAGCCATCATCACCTCATGCCTAGACTATTGCAATCACCAACTAGTTGGTCTCAAGTGTCATCCTACTCTAGTCCATTGTCCACTGAACTATGAAATAGATCTTCCTAAAGTATAAATCTAACCATTTCTGGTCTCCCTCTCCCTCCCTCTCTCCCTCCCTCTCTCCCTCCCTCCTTCTCTCTCTCTCTCTCTCTCTCTCTCTCTCTCTCTCTCTCTCTCTCTCTCTCTCTCTCTCTCTCTCACACACACACACACACACACACACACACACCCCAGCCAATAAATTCGAGTGGTTTTCTATTGCTTTCAAGATCAAAAATAAATTTTTATTTGCCTTTTTAATGACCTTTATAACATGACCCCTTCCTACCTTTACAGTCTTCTTATACAAAACTCCAGCTTTCAACATACAATAGGGCTTCTGAATCCAAAATACTTTTCCAAGACCTACCATGGAGTGGCTGAAAATTTAGATAGACACAAACACCTCTGCCTCCATATAGAACATGATTTTCTTGTGCATAAATACCTATAATAAATTTTAATTAACAAATTAAACATGCAGCGAGACATTAACAACATTAGATACACTAATAATAAATTGTATTATATACATATATATGTATGTACTGTGTGATTCAGTGGCACTGCCTTCCTTGCTGTTCTTTGAACAAGAGAAGAGAAGGAGGAGAAAGCAAGTATTTTATTAAGTATTCAGTTTTCAGATTTGACCTCAAATACTTTCTAGCTGTGTTACCCTGGGCAGGTCACTTAACCCCAATTGCCCAGCGCTTATAGCTCTTCCACCTTGGTATCAATACTTAGTGTTGATTGTAAGACAGAAGGTAAGAGTTCTTTTTAAAAAATCTAAGCATTTTACAAATATTACTTCATTTATTCAAGACACCTTATCTCCAAACACCATTAATTTTTACTAGCTGCTCCTCCCTCCCCAAACTTGGAATTCTCTTCCTTGTCATCACTACCTCCTGACTTCTTTGGTTTCCTTCAAGTCTTAGCTAAAATCCCAGCTTCTACAAGAAGCCTTTCTTTTAAAGAAATGCTTAGCATAGTGTTTAGCACATAGCTAGAGTTAAAGAAATTGCCTGCTGACTTGATTTGACCAAGAAGTAATAGAGTCAAGACATATAGAATGAGACGTATGTTCTAGATATAGCTAATTTAAGAATTTCCTTTGTGCATATTTGTTATATTTTTAATGTCATTTAGTTAGGGAGAGAAAAAACAAATGCTTACTAATTAAAATAATAAAATTTTATATATGCATAGAGTAAAAAGATAAGGCATGTGAAAAAAGATCTTAACAAAGATGTTCCCTCTCCAAAAGACAGATCCTCTACCCTAATCCAAGTCAATATATTGTTCTCCATAACAACAACAAAAACCATCATTAACACTGGAGAAGCAATCCCTATACCCATCTGACCAACTAAAGAAGAAACCACTCTGATACTTCACTATCAATGATCACTTCAAATATTCTAAGCATCCTGTCTCCTAGACCACAGAATTTAACAATGGTCACCAGGGGAATCCATATCACTTCTACCTTGGCTGTTATTGCATAAATACCTTAACCATAATGACCAACACCAGAGTCTCTTCTCTCATAGTCCAGGTTTTTACCCATACGTAAGACCTACAATCTAATAAATTTCTGAGGCATTATCTATTCAAGTGTTTTCAGCTGATGTTTCCTTAAAAGGTTCCTTAATGGGGTTTAAAAATTAAGAAACAAGAAAAAATACAAATCCCCTTTCTCCCCTGCTTCTTTCAAACTCTTTAGGAGAATAAAAAGAAAATACATCAAAGACTACTTAGAGAAGGAAATGGCAAACTACTCCAGGATCTTTGTCAAGAATCTATATGGTTAATGGTTTCAAATCTGACCTTAGACATTTCCTACCTATGTGACCCTAGGTAAGCCACTTAATTGCCATTGCCTAGCCCTTATCATTCTTCTGCCTTAGAACCAATACATAGTATTTATTCTAAAGTGGAAGGCAAGGGTTTAAAAAAAACCATAAAAATGAGATCACTAAAAGTTGGACATGATTAAAAAGGATTTAACAACAGCAGCAAAGACTTAACTCTTCCAGACAATTTTGTGCAAAAGTGTCAGGCTGGTTCCCCTGCTTTATTGTAACATCTCCCTGTCCTTCTTCCCCCAAGCCATAATTCACTAAAAGTACCTTATCTCTCCAAGTCTGACAAAAGCTTTGTGAATTCTTATAAATCCAATTCCAGTGGTCTATAAACTGACTTCTACAGTCTCTTACATTCATCTTGTGACAGGTACTTAGAACTAGTGGCATAATAACTGACTCAAGGGCTACTATTTGCATCAAGTTTTCCATGAGTTTCAATTGAGCGCTGCACCCTCTTGACCTCTTTACACTTCTCATTGCATTTTGTGTGATCCCTTCCTTTGCACTTCTGCCATGGAGCATGTGTAGTTATTTATATATTTTATCTTGCCACTATTCAATAAACTCCTTGAGGGCTGGAGCTCTATCATTTTTAATATTTCAACTTAGTACCTAAAATGTTGCCTTACTTGTAAGAGAAATATAAAAGTGTCTGTTAGCTTAAATTGAATTGAGGAATTAATCAGTCTCCACAGAACTGGCTACGTTTCCCAGGATAGGTGTGAATGCAAATGTTGAGTTTTCCACACCACATAAGTTTGTAATATATAATTGTATACAGACATGCTTGAAGACAATTTCTTATAGTAACCAGAAAATATACATTTAAATAATAGTTTGATGTGTTTCAAAAAACTTTCTACTTGCGTTTACAGAAAGATATGGTTACAAGTAAAGTACCAATGGAGTATTGATATTAAAAAAAAAAAAGTCTGAAAGGCATCTTGCAAATAGACCCACAGCAAAATAGGTGCGGAATAAGAAGACAGTATCTCCAGGTCCCAAGTACAGAAATCTGGTGGTTGTGGCATGGGGTAAAAGAACTAATTGTCGAGGAGTCACTGAGACAGAACAATGCTTGATTCTCTATCAATTAGTTTGATGTGCTTTGTAAATCAAATTGATAGCTTTGTAATAACTTTGTTCTAGTAATACTCCATGATTGTTTTTGTTGTTAGGACCCAACCAGGTTAGGAAGAGAGAAAATGGAATTTTGCTGAAGAAAAAAAGGTCCGAAAATGAAATGAACAATGTTACATAATTTTTAATGAATGAGTAAAGAACCATATAAAGTCACTAGCATTTTCAGCATCCTTTAATTAAATCAATTTGTATCTCTGGTCCTGAAACCATACCTCAGCTGTTTCTTTCAGGCTGAGTAGGCTTGGAACTCAATTAAAACTCAAAGTGATAAGAAAAAAGAATTAATTTAAAATGTGACTGTTTCCACTCCTGTTTTATCACCAGTGCACAATAGTTGGCTGACTTCATGTTTTTAGGTTTTGCATTATAACACCTGTAAAGCTCATAGCATGTTTTATCTTCCTCCTTGGAGTTTGACTTTCAAATTTGTATCCAGAATCATGGTTTATGAGCTTTACGAAGTAAACAAAATTCTCTCTGGCATGAACTTCCCAACATTGCCTCTAGGAGACTCTGGCATTTAAAACCTGTCAGAATCTCATTCCAGCCTATTTCCAGACTGATTGCAGATTATTCCCCTACTCTTGATTTACATGCCAGAAAAAATGGGCCAATTTACTATTCCCCATAGAGGAAGTTCCATCTCTTTCTCTCCATGTCTCTGCATAGACATATTCCCCACCTCTGGAATGCACTTACTCCCTCCTCATCCATAACTAACACTCTTTAGGTTCTTTCAAAGCACCACTCAGGTACCACCAGAGGTCTCCTCCCATCTCTCCAGTTTTGTGCTGCTCTCTGGGAGCCCATTCCAGCCAAAATTACTTTGCATTTACTCTGCATTCATTCTGCATTACTAATCAGTGTAATAGTGTTGTCTGAGGTCAAATATAAGGTCTCTGAGGGTAAGAATTGTTTTTGTCTTGGTATCCAGAGAAAACAGAGTTCAGTACCTGGCCAACAATATGTACTCAATAAATGCTTCTTGGATTAAATTACTTTGAACTGAAACAAACATAGTATGATCTGGATCCAAATTATTATAGTGACTCTAGTGGCCAGCAGAGGAGAGGACATGACTTAGATGGAAAAGGGAAGGACAAAACAGTAAGTGTAGGACCAGAGCATTCTTCATGCTGGTTCACCGAAGATTATTTTATTCTACATTCAGTGGTTTTTTTTATCCAAATTCATCCTTCTGGAATCTTCTTTAGTATTTGACACTGCTAATTACTTCCTCCCCTGGACCCTCTCACTTCTCTATATATTTTGTGACTCTGCTTTCTCATGGTTCTCCTCCGACCTGTCTGACTGATCCATCTCAAAAGCTGCCAGTTCAGTTCAGCATCCACATCCTGTGTCTGATCATGGCATGTATTCCAAGGATACCTTCTGAGTCTTCTCTATACAGCAAAGTTTCTTAAACTGGAGGAGCAGGGAGTCTATGAACTTGGATGGAAAAAATTACATCTTTATTTTCCCAGAACTTGAACTGAAACTTAGTATTTCTTTCAATTAAGGTTTTTAAAATATGAGAAGCAGTCCATAGCCCTGATCAGGCTGTCAAAGGGGTTTGTGACATACAAAAAAAGATTAAGAACTACTGCTATCTGGTTACACTATTGGTGATTTCATCAGCAACCTTTTGATATTATCTATGCAGATGAATCCCAAATCTACTTATCTCCAACTACCTGTTTAACAGTTCTACCTGAAAGTCTCATAAACAACAAAAATTCTAATACCCCAAACAGAACTCATTACCTTTTCCCTGGAAACCCACCCCTTTTTCCAAACTCCAAACTATCATTATTCTAAGCCTCTCAGGTTCACAAACTTGGAGACATCCCAGACTTTTCCCTCTCCTTCACCATACATAATCAGTCTGGTACTAATTGTCAAATCTGCTTCTACATCATTTCTGTCATGTGTTCTCTTCTCTCTATTTAAATCAGGGGTCAGCAACCTTTTTGGCCATGAAAGCCATACATGACACATTTTTTAAAATGTAATTTCATGAGAGCCGTACAGTGCTCACAGTGTGCACTCCTGTAACAGCGCCTGAAAAAAAATTTGACTTTATGGCTCCTACAGAAAGAGCCATATCTGGCCCTCAAAAGAGCCAGATATGGCTTGAGAGCCATACGTTGCCAACCCCTGATTTAAATAATCAACCTAATTCAGGTCCTTATCACTTCTCTTCTGACCATACATACAAGGTGATATTCTCCTACTGATTTTCTAACATCTCTCCTCTCAATCAAGCCTCCACAGCACCTAAGTGATATTCCTGGAACAAAGTTATGACCATGTCACTCCTCTGCCTAAAGAGATTCATTAACTCTCTTTTGCCTTTAAGGACAGAAACAAACTCCTCAATTTGACATTTAAAGTTTTTCACAATCTGATTCCAATCTTCCATTCTAGTCTAATTACACATATTACTCCCCTTCATACATTCTCCATTTTAGTGAAACAGTAGTGAAACAGACAGTGTCTGACACATATCCAGCGCTTAATAAATTCTGGTCAAATATTCTACTTCACTCAAAAGAATATGTATGATATGCACATTTATTTATGCATATTTTGATTGGTGCAAATCAGTACCACAGTCACTTAGAGTCTTGGACTTGAGTAGTCTACAGGAATCAAGAGTGTGACTTGCAAGTTCACATAACATGGGGAGGGAGGGGGTGAAGAGACAGACAGACAGACTGACAGACAGAGAGAAAACCTATCAATGGACGTATATGTACATCAAGATAGATAGGAAGCTATCTATCTCAATGTAAATATACATACATAGAGATCTAGGTCTGGATCTCTATACACGTCCAGATCTAAACCTAGATATTTCTAGAAATCTAGATCTAGATATATTTTTCTCTGATCTATATCTAGATATCTATGTTTAGATCTCTCAATATTTGGGTGATATCAGTGTGTATTATGTATGTATATTTATGTATGTACCTATGTATATTACCAGTATGTGTTCAGATCTTTGAATCCAGATCTTTCTTATGCCCCAAAAGACCCTCTATGCCATTCACCACCATACAGAATGAGCTCTGCCATGCACAGAGTGAAAAAAAGGACTTACCATCTATAGATGAGAGATGCATCAGAGAGCCAGACTCAAAGTAAAAAAGAACTGGATTCATGTTCTGTCTCTGGCACATACTAGTTGTGTGACTTTAACAAAGATGATTAGACTCTTGGTGCCCTCCCAGTCTACTCTCTAAGATTCTTAAATTTCAGAGCAGTTGCATTGTTAGAAATATTTTCCTCAGTGGGAGTTTACCACACAGGTGAAGTCAAATGTCAGGATCAATACTTTATAGAGATAAACACACATATAAAAACAGAGCAAACAATGAATCCCCTCAAGATGCTCTATAACTGTCCCATCAAGAGATGAACTTGTTATTTTATCTCTGCTCCAGTGGTAGCAAACTGTGGCTTGAGTAGTCTCTGGTTAGCTCATTCACTGCAATGGAGTAACATCAATAAACCTAAAGAATCAAGTGTTCCTGCAGCAGAGTGCATGGCTTAACTTGAAGAACTGATTTTTACTGAGTAGAAAAATAAAGGAAGAGAACAACTGTTCAGCTCTTTGCTTGTCTGACAAATGGAAAGCATACGATATCTGAAAGCAAGCGCAAACACTGTAGAGGAAAAAACAAAGAGTGGATCATTTACTACATTACACACTATACCAGGTAAAAGCTTAGCATACCGCAAGAGTAAAATTTCACTGTAAACTTCCTCCTAAAGTGTCTAAGTTAGTGGGTGCCCAATTCCTAGAAATATATGCATATATATCATCTCACTTTGAGTAATAAGACTGGATCTCAAGGTATAATCAAATCAAATTTAGAAGGGGAAAAGGGTACTTTTTTTGTGCGTGATAGCCAAAAGAAAAGTAATTTAGTATAAGGTTATACATTAAAATTGGGAATAATTTCATTCCTATTGTATGGTTTTTTATTTTACTTCAGTATATATTTGCTTCATAATTTTCCCCAACACATTTAATAACAGAAATGTGTTTACATGCAAAATATAAGACCCACTTAGGCAAGGGCTGCCAAAATCCCTTAGAAAAACCAGCATGTGCTTTGGAACAATGATTTGCTTAGGAATGGACTGGAAGAAGGAGCCCTTCCTTTTTTTCCTGTTTCATTTCTCAGTGATCTGACACTGCCAATTTGACACTTTTCACTTGGAAATTTCTGTGTTGCTTACTTAGCTAGAAGAGTGTGTGAATTGTGAAGTGTGTGGATATGAGGAGAATATACACAAATTGCAAAAGTGATTCAGAAAACAGAGTATATCTTTCTTGTGGCATGGTAATTTTCTCTAGAACAAAATCATGGGGAAATTTCATTCACTTAAACTCCAAGATGACCAAGAGTAATTAATAAAACATAAGAACAAGAGAACATTTTATAACCACCTCAGTTTGTTCATCCTTGGGGGTCAAGATTTTGTAAAAAGAAAGGAGCTCTATTAAATGTGGACCTTAAAAATAAAGAAATAAATCTATTTGGATTAGCACCAACAATGTTATTTCAGGATCATAATTTTCTTTGATGGCTTCAAAAGTTGTTTTTTTTTTAAAGCTCCTCCCCTTAAAGATTTAGGAGAAGAAGAAAGTATCTTTAATCAATGAAATAAAGAACAACCTATCAAGAGATCCATATTACAACATATAATAAAATGTCACAAATATGAGACTATTTTGTTGAAACAAAGCTATAGGATTCTTTTAAAGGCTGATTTTAAAGATAATAATAACAGTAAATTCTGAGAAAAGCTAAACATGGCAAAAAGAAAGAAAAATCTGAATGATCATTTGCACAGAATTAGTCTAACAATTTGTTATTAAACAATTATTGCAATTATCAATATTTTTGTTTTAATAAACTATGATGTATATATAATAAAGTTCTCCACAATACGTTTTATCAGAGTTAATATTTGGAACAGGAGTGCAATTTCATAGATATAAGGAGCTCCCATTGAGGAACTTTCTATGCTGGTGATAGCAAACCTATGGCACACGTGTCAGCACTGACACGCATAGCCATTTTTGATGACACGTGGCCACATGCTAAGGATGAAACCTTTGCTGTAGTGTAGACACTGTGTACTATAGATGACAATTCTACCTATATTAATTTGCCTATTTTGGTTTAATTAAATACAGTTATATATTACAATTATACAGTTTTGTTACTTAAACTATAAATTTTGCAAAATTATGGTGTTGTTTTTTCTCAAAGTGACACACCACTTGAGACATACTAGGTCTGGGAGTGATTTTTGACACACCAAGCTCAAAAGGTTGCCCATTACTGTTCTATGCCAAAGTGAAATCTCAAAGCAGGACTTTAATTGTAGTTTCCCTTAAATTAAAAAAAATTGCAGGGGAAACTAGGTAGCCAAGGGAATAGAATGTTAGGTCTAGAGTCAGGAGTACATGGTTCAAATCTAGCCTCAGGCACTTCCTAGCTGTGTTATCCTGTCAATTAACCACGCTAGTCCTAGTCTTTATCCCAAAGCAGATAGTATCAATTCTAAGACAGAAGATAAGGGTTTTTGTTGTTGTTATTTTTTTTAAAGCTAACCGGTAAGAGGAACTTGAACCTGGGGTTGGCAGAAGATGCTGATAGCAAGATTTGCCCCTCCTACAGGTGTACATTTTAGTTTAAGCAAGTAGACTGTTTTAACCTGAGTCCAGTCAGACCAGGTTCACAGTGAGTACTATTCTCGCTGTGACCAGAACCGCTGTGGTTCAGTTCAGTTCAGTTCTGTGGAGGAACCTGCCGGGTAACCAGTGTTCCAACTAGAAATTTAAAAGTTTAAAAAATAAAAATAAAAAACACAACACAACTCGGCAGATGAAACTGCTACGGGTATCTAGCTATCCAACTGATCATGCTCCCAAGAGCCCAGTGGGAGCTTAAGTAAAAGGCATTCGCACCGTACCAGCTTCTCCTTCTCCATGGTTCCGGTCGGCTTTCCAGGCTTTCTTTCTTCGGTCAGGTGCACTCCGTGGACTTGCCTCTCTTTGAGTCCTACCTGCCCCCAGGTGCTCCCGCTGCTACAGCTGCTGCCGTTCCTGCCTCTTTTGGTCCGGCTCCGCCCGGCCAGTCAAGCCACCTCATTCTAAGTACTGGGCTGTTTGCTGCTAACACTGTTGCCATGGGGATGAGGAATCCTCCGATACTCTGAGCTCCACATCCCCATCGCCCTCTCTTTCCCCCTCCCCTCCACATTCTTGCCTTGTTTCCTGTTCTTTCCCTCTCCTTGGTGCTTCAGTGGCTTGTATCAACTTGCTCGGCAGCCCACTTGCAATTAGGCTCTGGGCAAAGGAGAAAACTTAAGTGGTGGTTTGTTTAGTCGGGTTTCATTCGTTCCAACTTTTCCTAGCTTTGTTTTTTGGTAAAGTCGATAGTGGTTTGAAGCCTGCCCATTCTAAATGTCATTCAAACTTCATCTATATACTAATTTTTGTACCATTCTTAAGGAAGATTTTTAGAGCCCGGTGTCTTTTAAAGGAAAATAGTTGCAAAGGGCCATTTAAATTAGCTCATATTTAAATTAAACATATTCTAAGGCTTTTGATGCTTTCATATATACTTATTTTGTTTCCTTTTCAGTTATCAGCAATTACTACTGATTAAATCCAATGGAACAGAAACTATCAATAACACTAACTTTGGACTTAACTACACTTAGCTCTTTCTCTCACTGGAATAAACTCAGTCTCCTGGCATTAACAAAGATGTTTTATTGGGTAATAAAAACTTGTCAGTACAAAGGCAATTGTTTACATGTTATATTCCAAAATCTATGAAGACAAAGTTCCACATTTTTTCCTGAATCATGCCTATGAAAGGATAAACTTTGGATCTAAAGATCTTTCCCCCCCAACTAAAGTGGATTTTATTTAGTACAGCTCAAATTCAGCCTCGCCCACTACAATCTGGTTCAAAAGAGAAAATAAGCTTGGACTCCTGACCCTTGGTGCTTAAGTTGTGTCTCACTCGCTTCTTCAGTGAAGTACTGTTTCCTTCTCTGTTTTTTTTTCCTTTCACCCCCAAACTGAGAAGCTCTGTGACCTCCAAGGATCAGACATCCATAACAAGTAAGCCTAAACTTCAGGCTTGTAGCAAAGGATCTTCTCACCTAGATTGTAAACTATATGAAGGTGAGAATAACATCTCCTAATTTTTAGTAGACTTTCACAATTCATAGTACATAATTTTAGTATGTGTTCAAAAAACTCTTATTTGCCACCTGTACTCTAAAATGCTACCCAAAAGAATATTCTTATCAGGAACATTTTTTAGTCTGGAATTATGATTTCTATAGCCAACGGACCTGAGTGTAACTTCAGTCTCTGTTATTTACTTCCTGTGTGACCTTGGGCAAGTTACTTATATCCTCCCTCAGTCTCCTGAGCTGTTAAAGGAGGGAGTTGAACTGGATGTGATCCCTTCCACATTTGAGTCTATGATCATTCAATTCTATGATCAGCAAATTAGTGTCTTAGAGAGTTGTCTGGGTCAGAGAGGCTAAGATTTATTCAAGGTCACGAAGCTAGTAGGTGCAGTAAGCTAGTAAGGCAGAATTGAACCTGGTTCTTTATAATGACTCCAATGCCATTCCACCAGACAAAGTGACTGGATGCAAACAATTTGTCCAGTTTAATAATTTGTAAAATTATTTATTATGTATTTATTATATTACTTAAGGGACCAATAAGGGCCTTAATAGCTGCTTTCATTTGACTAGCCAGTGCAAAAAATTTCACCTCTCCATAAATCTCTGCCCCATAGGCTTTCCAAAGAATCATTCTTCCTTGTTTCTTGACCTGAAATTTCCCTATTATTAGAATTTGGGTAGAAAAACAAGAAGGAGCTTATTTGTCTCCAGAATACAACTATTAAAAATATAGCATATTACAGAGGAAAGAACTCTTTCTGGATTTGGAAGAAAAGGCCCTGTGTTTAAATTCAACTGGCCACTTACTATGTGACTTTGACCAAGTTATTTAACTCATTTGGACCTCATTCTCTTTCCCTGTTTTAAAAAAAAAGAAGTTTAAAATTAAAAGACCACTACTAACCCATCCATCTCTAAAACCAATGATCTTATATTAAAATACTTTGGAGGGGAAATATTTCCTCTAGGCTTTTTCCATCAGTCCACTAACACAGATTTCTTCATCATTTTACCTAATTATGTTTAAAAAGTCCTGAAAGACCGACTTGAGGGGGTGATTCAGGCATCTGAGAGGCTAAGGAATTAAGAACATTAAAAGAAGCATAAGGGACATGACAAAGAAAGGAAAGACAGACCATCTATTTCACAAATTCTCCTTAAGCTAGCCCTTGAAATAGCACTACCGGGCAAAGCTACAAAATTCTTTTTGCACATGGGAGAAGGCAAAAACCTCTCTGGTTTACAAAAGAATTCTCTATTTGTGGAGTTCTGTGGTATTGTTGTTTTGTTTGTTTGCTTTTTAATTAAAAACAAGTGCTTCCACAGTAGAAAATTTCCATCTGCTGATACCAAGTGTTGGAATGCTTATGATTTGTGTGAACTATCAAAGATTTGGAAGAAAGTTAATATAACAGAACCAACCAGGAAATTAAAGGATTGCCTATTTGAAAAAGCTCACCCTCCATGGAAGGGGAATTACCTATGTTTACCTCTGTCTGTCTTTCAGTCAACTGCCTGTGATCACAGTATTGCTTCACTGAGCAAACACCAATTTATCCAATCTCTAGTGTTTTCTCATTCTCCTAGCGGTCATTACAAGAGGGGGTGTGGGATTGCTTCTTCTTAATAAATACTTGTTGATTGATCTATCATTACCTCATCAAAAAAAAAAAAGACTATCTCATTTGATACTATCTGCTCAGATTATGTCCCTTTTCCCTGGAGGGAGAAAGAGATAGGTAGACAAAAACATCTAAAATGACTGATTCAAGAGTGTGTGTGTGCATGCATAATATGCACGTGTGCATGCGTGTGTGTGCACACACACACACATATACACTGAATTCCTGTGTATATTTTTATCTAGTTAATTCATGCTTTGTATACATATTCCAAAAGTTCCTAGCACTTGCTATCCTAGGCTGGGGGTATTGAAATAAAAAAAGAAAAAAGATTGCAGCTGTCTCTACCCTCTTGAGTAGAAAACAGCATTTTTGTTAGTCCTGCTACTGCTCAGACATAGCCTAGGTCAGAGCTTTTCCTTTTTCTAATTTATGTATGCTGCCTTGCTTCTCAAAAATGAGAAAAAAAACACAGCTGAGAAATTGGGTGACCAGTGAATGTAATTGGCATGTATATCATTTGGGGACTTCCATGTGTATCATGATGGCTTTTGTGTTATCAGTAAACTCTCTAGAGTTAGCCTAAAAAAAATGAAGAGTCTCTTCCACCTTCCGATCATCCTGACTCTAATCTCACACATTCTTCATGTTCAATCAATTGCTAAGCCCTGTCAGGCCTCTTCTCTCTACTTGGATCTCAACCACCCTAATTTCAATCCCTTCTCACCTCTTGCCTGGACAGTTGTAATGGATTCCTAAGTGATCTCCCTATGTATCTCTTCTCTCTAATTCATTCTTCACAGTCCTGAAGGATAAGTTGACCATTAAACAAACAAACAAAAAAATTCAAGTGGCTCCCTACTTGCTTTAAGAATAAAAATAAATTAATAATAATAGCACCTAGAACTTATATAGTACTTTACAAATATCATCTCATTTTTTTCATCACAACTACCCTAAGAGGGTGGGTGCTATTATTAATCCCTATTTTACAGATGAGAAAATCAAGGCAGAGGTTCAGTGATTTAAGGAGGATTACACAGTGTCTAAGGTCAATTCTGAACTATTATCTTCCCTAAATGTAGACTTCCCTGAATCTAGAACTCCAGTCCAGTCCTACACCACCTAATTGCCTCATACTACTCTACTAAAAATTCTGCATTATTTGCTTTAACTATCTTGGTTCTTTTCTTTTCAACCACAAATTATTAAGCATTTTTCCAGAATAAGTATTCATTTACTTTGTCTCACTCTCTCTATCCTCTGGTCTCTTGTCTCCTTCCTCCTTTGCCTTAGCAAAGGTTATTTTCCATATATGGAGTGTTCTCCACCTTTACCAGTGCCTCTTAAAATTCTTTAAGGCTCAGTTTAAGTGCCACCTCTTCTAAGGGGTCACTTCTGATTGCCCCACTTATTTGTGCAGCACCACAATCACCATGCATATGTGTGTATGTATAGTTTGTATGTAGCACACTGTTCTGGGCCCACCTTGGGCCTCTTCAATTCTTGCTGTATTAAGGTTATTGCATTTTTTTTATCTTGCCACCAAAGAGTAACACTGTAGAATGCTAGCATTTTTTAAATGTCTTTGCTTTTTTATAGGAAGTTTCAGGTCAAAATGGAAATTTTCCCATTAACTGAAGGCAATCCATCCCATTCTACTCCTATTCAACTCTGGACCCAACTTGTTGCCTATCAGTGCATCTGCGTCTGTCCTGAATGTATATAAGATGGGCAAGATCTATTGATTTTCTATCCAAATGCATGTTGTAATCTGGGCAATAGTCATTCTTTACCTTCTGGTCTTTTCTGTGTGTCTAGTCAGGCCAAATTACTCTAGGAGGTAATTCTGGCTCACATCGAAGAAGTTCTGAACTATTCCAGGCTTGTCTGCAAACAGGAAGATCTGTAAGTCATTATCATACACAAGGAGGCTCATCAACTTGAACTCTTTAATAAATGTCACAGAATGGGCACTTAATAAATTCTTATTTACTGATTTATTTGTATTCCAAGAGATCAATAATTGACCCAATTTAGCACAAAAAGTAAATCTCCAGAAATCACTGGTTTCAAATAAGATAATCTTTTTTTTCTTATAGACTAAGCATTTTCTTTTTTTTTAATTTAAATTTTTTATTGGTAAATTAAACATCAACCCCCCCACTACATTTCCATACAAATTATAGAACACAAAAAGAGGATTATATACAAAAAACCATGAATCTCTATTTCAGATCACCAGTCTTTTTAAAGTACATAATAAATTCCATACATTACTTTCAAAACTGTCCTATTTGTGTATACTTCTTTTTTAATTCCCTTTTTTTCTTCTGTGTATTTTTTTAAATGTTTCAGTAGCTTTTTTCTTTTTTGGCACAACTATTGCTAACTAAGTTTTTGTTGTACTTGTTCAGTTGTTTCAGTTATGTCTGACTCTTCATGAGCCTATTTGGGGTTTTCTTGGCAAAGATACTAGAATGGTTTGCCATTTCTTTCCCTAACTCATTTTATGGATGAGAGAATGAGGCAAAGGGCATACAGCTAGTGTCTGAGGCCAGATTAGAACTCCAAGCCCAACACTCTATCCACTATACCTGCTAGCTGCCACTACACCAGCATTATTCCCCACAATTGAAAAAATGAGAGAAAAAAATTTTAACAAACATAGTCAAACAAAATGAATCCACATAGTGGCTATGTCCAAGAGATAATGTATGTCTTTTTCAGTACCTTGAAACTATCACCACTCTAGTTGGTTAGTTCATTGACTAGAGAGTTCTTAAATCTGTCAAAATTATTTGTTATTCCAATATTATTCTACTCGTTCTCTCATTGTTACAAATTGTTCTACTCATTCTGCTCATTTTACTTTGGAACAATTTATCCAGAGTTCTCTGAAATTATCTCTTTAATAATTTCTTCTGGCAAAGTAACAATCCATTGCATTTATATACTATAATTTGTTCAGCCATGCTCCCAACAGATTGGTATCCCTATTAGATTCATTAGAATCTAGTTCTTTTTTCCCCTTTTAATCTTTCACTGGAGATCAGAAAGTTTATTTTGCTTATAACCATTCCTGCCCCCAATATCTGGGGTGTACTGGTACATGTTTAATAACTATCTTTTTGGGAAAAAATGTACAAAAGATAAATTTTTAAATTTAGCCTGCACTATTAATACTTTCTTAGGTCTACACAATTAAAAAACCATAAATCAAGCCTGATTTGTAGTATTTAGCTATTTCTGAGATATCAGTGCTCAAATTAAAATTTTAACAGTTGATTCTCCAAGATAGTTTCAAATTGGTTCCAGACATCCTTGCCTAGTATCATTGTTTCTCATACTGTGGTAAAATTTTGTCACATCAGTACACTCTCCAAGCTATTATTAGTTTATTGAGAGATGGACAGTCTCATAATAAAGCTAGACTTTGGTCAATGTCAAGACCAATGACATAGTGATAGAAAATACAATCAAAATTAAAATAGAATGGATGCAAAATTTTTCACATGGGCAGTTCTTAATTAATGACACAAATGCTGATTAAGCTGGAAAGTACAAAAATAATCACTAGGGGTAGTAGCCTATGTCTATTACTATGCCTTTAGGGGTCAGCAGTTGGATGACTGATATTTGCACCCAAGAGCAGCCCTCTACCTCCTGTCTGACTATCCTGTCATACACTGAAAGGGGTGTGGTGGGCTAAATAAAAGCTTTGGGGGTACAGGCTTAAAGTCAAAATGCCTCTCAGCAAGATTTGGTACCACCCTAAGTTGTATTTTTCTTAGCTAATACTTATAATCCATATAAAGCAAACTATTATTTGACTATTGACTTAAAACTAATGATTGTGTTATAAAAATAATCATAAGGGCTAATACTATTATTGTAATAATTAAGAAAGCCAAGTAACCAATGTTAGGGATAGATGGGAGATAGAGAAAGTCTATGAGGTGAGACTCTCTGCTAGCTCTCCCCTCCCACCGAATATGCACTTAGAGACTTTAAGGAGGTGTCACCCCAAAACTAGGTGACCTGGATGGTCATGCCACACCACAGGAATTGGGGGCAAAGCTTCCCTATAAGATGAGGTATGTGATACCCCAATCTAATTCTGAATGAGGGAGGGGTTCACACAAGCCTCCCCAGAGATCAGTCAACTTCATGGCGGGTGGTCTGGCTCCAAGATGGAGGAAACTAGACCAAGCTGTGGTTCTTCTCTCCCTCATTGTCTCTCAGGCACTCTGGAATGCTATCTGACTAATGAATGGCTTTTATTAATCTCAATTGAGGGGTTGGGGAAAGGGGTGAAGGGCTGAGGCATTTGGGGTGCCCTCTTCTCTATTCCTATGGAGTCCATCACTTAGATAGGAACCTTAATGGCTCCCACTCCTAAGATTTTTACCCCTTGTCCCTTCTCCTTCTGTTTCTATACTTTCCTATAATTGTAAGTTTTGACGGAAAGGGAGACTCTCAGCAA
Organism: Gracilinanus agilis; assembly: GCF_016433145.1. NCBI lineage: Eukaryota > Metazoa > Chordata > Mammalia > Didelphimorphia > Didelphidae > Gracilinanus > Gracilinanus agilis. The sequence goes on along the minus strand of NC_058130.1, from coordinate 445,842,868 downwards.
AGCTGGGTAATGGGGGAAGGAGACTAAGAGATCACTCCCAAAATGGAGCCCAAAAACTTAACTAATTCAATGGTTGAAGTCTTGCTGGGTGAGATGCAATGGAATCTTTGACCAGGGAATCAGGGTTTCGATGTCCAAAGAAAGCTCCTCAGGAAGCCCTCAAGACTGGATCCGAGCTAGGATGTCCACCTCCTTTTTTCCTTCCAAACTCTGCTGGAAGACCTCTCCTCTCCTTCTTCCTCCAAGAAACTCCCAAAATCCTCATGATCTCAACTGTCACCAACTGTCGCCAACTGTCAGCCACTCCTTCTCTGGCTCCTTTTGTCCCATTCCCCTTGAGCAAATCCCATCCTTACATTATAAAATCATAAAAGGGGTAGGAGGTTTCACACTCACAATATACTTCTTCCATCTCCTGTTTATTTCCTTGTTGAAGTTGATATGTATTTCTTTACTAAACTGTTTGTATGCACTTGTGTATATTCAACCTTTCTTTGTATGTTTCAGAAAAGATCATGATTAGTCTGATTAATGATCTACCTTTTGTTTTTATGTCTGCACACTCTTCTTAAGCATCCCAATTATGAGAAAAATCAAATTCCATCCTCCCTTTCTTAGTTCTTTTTACACTAGTATATTTCTCATTTTGCCATCCCTTCCCCTCCTCTTTTTAATCCCTCAATATAGAGTCAATTTTCGCATAGCTCCTCTGCTTTTTTTATTTAACTCCCTCAATACCCTTTGAAGGCATAATGGTTCTGAAAAGAAACTTGTTTCTCTTCACACTATTAAAATACTAACACTATATAATTATTTAATACCTTCCAATTATTCAATAAATTTGCCATTCTAGGTTTCTCTTGATTCTTATTTGTATTTCAGTGTTCCCACTCAACTCTGCTCTCCTCATCAGAAATGATTGAAAATCCTCTAGTCATTAATGGCCAATTTTTTTCCCCATAGGAGCTTTTCAGGATAAATATTCTTGGACATGTGCCTATCATTTTTACCTTCTGGAGTAATATATTCCAAGATATACTTTGAGTTATAGTAGAAGCTGCCAATCCTTGTATGATGCTGATTGTGGTTCTTTGATATTTAAATTTTTTAAGGATGGTTGCCACATTTTTTCTTTAGAATAGGGATTTTGGACTCCCATGAACTTAAAACTTTTTTTTTAATTTCCCCTTTTGTAGTTTCTTTAAGGAGATTATTGGTAAATTCTATCTTTACTTTGCCTTCTAAGTCAAAGTAAGTTGTAAGTCTAAGATTGTAAGGAAGTTTTGTTATGTTTCTGAAAATATGGTATACAAGCTTTATAATAAATCATGGCTATTAGAAAAAAATTAGTGACAAATTATCTCAACTTCTATTTTAGGTCTTTTTAAATATTATATATTTGACTTTTTTTCTTTTATATTCTTTTGGTTTTGATCTAATATTTTTGTTATTTCATTTATTCTTATTTGACATATAATTTTCAAGAAGTGAATTTCTTTTTTTAATCTTTAGAAGATTTTGTGTATTTTAATACATTTCTGCTGTCATTTTTCAAGACATTACAAACAAGTATCTTTTCCCTTTTAGATACTGGCTGATTGGCTTTGAAATCTAGTGCAACATGGAAAATGGCAGGGTGGAATTCCTGCAAGATACAGGGTCAAGCCTCACCCAGAATTCCAGGGGAACCCCCTAGAGAACTCTGGGTGAGGGAACAGTTTGAAAGCAGTTAAACAATTGATTCCTGGGGATTGAAGTGAGCAGGTCACTTTGCTTGCTGCTCCCAGTTTGGGGGATTGCTTTGGAGGCCATCTGAGGCAAGAACCATCTTTTGGGAGCAGTGCCTGTTTATTATTCTAGGGATACTTACATCCAACTTCAGCTAAGTTTCCTTCAGCTGTCTGGCCCATACAAGTTAGATTCATCTGTCCTTGATAACTACAAGACATCAAGCTTCTCCTATTGTCCCTCAGTCAAACCTGTGGGGAATATAAATTGAGAAAATGAACATCATTAGATTTGCCTTGCTGAGCCTTGCCAGAGGACATCAGTCCTGCCTCCATTTCCAACTGATTTCCAACTGCTTGGTGGGAGGGGTGAGAGTAAGGAGTACCTACCCCTCCCTTCTCACTCAAGCCTGTGTGTTGGGGAGGAATGAGTCCTGCAGGTTTCTAGTTTCAGGCCATCTCTTCAGCTTCCCAAATATCTCTGTTAAGATCAACATAACATATAGATAGACTTCTTTTTTCACTACTTAAAATACTTTACTTTTTTTCCTCAATTACATGTAAAAACAATTTTTAAGGGGGCAGCTGGGTAGCTCAGTGGATTGAGAGCCAGGCCTAGAAGCGGGAGGTCCTAGGTTTAAATCTGGCCTCGGACACGTCCCAGCTGTGTGAACCTGGGCAAGTCACTTGACACCCATTGCCTACCCTTACCACTCTTCTGCCTTGGAGCCAATACACAGTATTGACTCCAAGACGGAAGGTAAGGGTTTAAAAAAAACAACAATTTTTAAGTTGTGTTTTTTTATTTTAAGCCAAATTCTCTTCTTCTATATAAATTTAAATGTGCAATCATGTAAAACATTTTTCCATATTAGCCATTTTGTGGAAGAGAACTCAAACAAAAAAAATGAAGAGAGTGAAATATAATATTTTTTAGTCTATATTCAATCTCCATCAGTTTCCCTGGAGGCTGATGGCATTTCATTATGAGTCTTTGAATATTGTCTTAGATCATGGACTTGCTAAGAATAGCTGAGTCATTCATAATTGTTCATCATATAATATTGCTGTTACTCTTTACAATGTTCACTTCACTTTGCATCAGTTCACATCAGTCTGTTCAAATCATTGTTCTTCTAAGCTCTTTCTAATTCTCTCCTAAGAAATTTTTAATCTCATTTTTATCTTTTGCTTCATTTCTTTTAGTTATTATTATAGTCCTTGTGGAAAATCCATTTTTTCCTTTTTATTTCTGATTATAGTTGTTACTGAGTTACTCTCTTCTTCTTTGGGGGACTTATAGACCTACAATAATTTTTAATACTATTCAGTACTTTCTTTGTTTTAGTCTTTAGCTTTAGCTCCTAAATTGGGGCTTTATACTAGCATCAAGGATGACCCTCATGCTGTGCTTTCAGATGACATAGTCAACTTACTTCTTTTTGCTCTGAGTCATATGGATTCCTATGCTGACCCCCTTGGACTTTTTGGCATCTCAGAACAGTTGTTAAGCATTGCAAAACTCCCTGAAGTGTCTGAAGTGTCCTTGTCTGAGAAACTGAACCACAACAACCACCACTGCTCCCTGAGGCTTCTTGGGGTTCCTACACTGGGGCGTTCTAAACTCTTTATAGAGTTTAATGAAGGGAACTTGACTTTTGCTTCCTCCAGGCATGGAGGCTGGTTTGCTTTAATTGACTACATTAAAGCACATACTAGCTTTTTGGGTAGCCCCTTTTATTATTTACAAAAAGCTTCCAGTTGGTTTTTTGTGCAATTATGGAGTAGAAAAAGTCACATTGTCTTATTTGTCATTGAATTTCCTGATCAGCATTTGGGTAGGTTACAAATTTCAGGTTTTCGCTAGAGTAGATAGGTATGTGAGCCAGGCAGTCTATCTCCATTAAGACAGCCATTATGGCAGGAACTTAAGCTGAGCATTTTCAGTACATGTTTAACCCAGTCCTTACCCCCATTTCTGAGAAAAAGCTTCTCAGTATTTCTCATATGGATTCCATAGCAGGCCATTCCATAGATATTTCTTCTACTATTCTAAAAAAAGTATAGAATCTTGGAACTAGAAGGAAACCTTACTGATCAATCATCTAGTCTAATCATGTCATTCCATAGGTGAGGAAACTAAGGCTCTCAAAGTTTAAAACTTTCCTAAGGTCATACAGCTAATAAACTACAAATCTTGTATTTGAATATTTGACTCTTACACAATGTTCTTTCTTAATGTATCTCTTCTTCACAATCCACCCCCACCTTTTGCCTCAGGCTTCAAATACTTTCTATATTAACTTGGTTCAGAATTTATTAAATTACATCTTGAACTAAACTTAAACATCCAAAGAAAAAAGATGAGAATTTTTAGAAGACAGAAAGCTAATGAAATGCAAAGAGTTAGGTTTTGCTATAATAACTATAATTTTTCCTTCCAAAATCTTAGTTCAGCATTCTTTAATGGCTATCTACAAGATAGGATTCCCTCTAAGAGTAAATAATAGCTTTTGGTCCCAAGTCTCTCAACAACCATTTGCAGTCCCAGAACCTAATGCTGAACAAAAAGACTTTTCAAAAGAATCCATTACAATTCTTTAGTGGAAACCAATTGTTTCAGCACTTTTATTTAAAAAAAAAAAAGCTTAGATCTCCCTAAAATGAAATTTTAAAAAGGAATAGCTACATTACTAAGCACTGTAAGCTAAGAATATATAATAGATGTCCTTCATCTTTCTCATTCAACTACAAAACACACACACACAGTATAAACCAGAAGTCTGTATGTCTACCCCCAAAGACAGTGCCAGTAACTTGTCTATTGAGCTTTACTTTATATGACTCTCAAAACCTTCCCTTATAACACAGTGGGGAAAGAATAACCATAAAGAAGTAGTCAAATATAGATATCTGATATCATCACAATATTACAGATTTATAAGTCATCTAGTCATTATTCTTTACAGATGAGGTATTGAGGAGGTCTGGGGACATCAAATGACTTGAGAAAAGTTAACAGTAACAAGTAGAGTTAAGAACAGATGTCAGGAACCAGGAGAACATTGTACATTGAAAGTGAAACATTGTGGAACCGTCCAATGTAATGGACTTCACTACTAATAGCAATACAATAATCCAGGACATTCCTGAAGGACTTATGAAAAAGAATGCTATTCATATTGGAAGAAAGAACTATGGGAGTAGAAAAGAAAAAAGAAAAACTTATGAATTATCACTTATCACTTGTATATATGGATATATGATTTGGGGTTTCAGTTCTATGGTAAAAATGAATAATATAGAAATAGGTATCAAGTGATAACATGCATACAACCCAGTGGAATTGCTTATCTGCTCTGGGATGGGGGAGGGTAGAGAGGAGGGAAAGAAAATAAATCATGTAAACATGGAAAAATATTTTTAAAAATAAAATAAAAAAGAATAGATGTCAGGTCCTATACTTCCAAGTTCAACCTTCAAACTGGTATTTGACCACAAAAAAAATTCATTTTTCCAGGAGAGATCTGTTTTAATGAAGATCAGTAAGCTTTACAAAAGAGGTCAAACATGAGCCTTTGGAAATATAACTAAAGCATAACAATATTTAATTTGAATATATATATATATATATAACATAGATTTTGGATCTACTCTCCCAATACCCACTCAAATTGGCAGTCTAGATTCACAAAGGAAGGCTACTGTGATTGCCTTCAGGCTTGCAGGAGAAACACTGAGGGAAAAATACTCCTTTAGCTCAGAAGCCCCAAATAGTGAACTTCTCCATATGATTTATCAGTTGGTATTAATTAGTCAGCCAGCCCATTTAAACTTTTAGAAAGGGGCATTTACTAAGAACAGTTACTAAGAACTTTCTCCCTTCCCCTGGTAAGTAATTTATAATAAACATCTCCCATCAATACATATAGAATGAAGGGGGAAATAGGCTCAGATTTTGAGAATGCATGTGGCCAAGAGGAAACTCACGGCTCTTGTTTATTGAGTCCTTTTCTTCACTGTTACATGGTACTTATAAAGTTCTTCTTGGGCTTTTCTGCTGGGCTCCTTATAAAGTGTATTTTTTAAAATATTCTTAGGAGATCTTGTTTGTCTTTGACTCCCTGATATAAATATCATATTAGCTATTCAAAGTCCCTGCCATTGTCATGACTAGAATGTCAATGGGGAAGCCAAATTCTCCATTCTCTTAATTTCACAAGAGCCTTCTTCAGCCAAGTTGCTCATCTCAAAGGTTTGGCCATATTTCCTTATATATAATCTTAAATGTCAAATTAAAGAGATATTTGAGTAGGGAGATCTTAATCTGGAGTCCATGAACCTAGATAGAAAAAATGTATGTTTATTTCATTATTTCTGATTTCCTTTAATCTGGTATATCGTTTTATTTATTTAAAAGTACTATTCTGAGAAATGGGTCACAGATTTCATCAGACTGCCAAAAAGATCCATTACAAAAAATAACAGCAAAAAACTTAAGGACCTCTATCATAAGACAATAGGAGTCCATTGAAGTTTTTTCAAAAAAGGAATGACAAGGTCAAACCCATGACTTAGCAGGATTATTTTGGCTACTATACAAAAGATGAATCAAAGAGACAAGAGACTTGAGGGAAGGAAACATATTAAGAGTGTATTACCTGGGGCAGCTGGGTAGCTCAGTGGAGTGAGAGCCAGGCCTAGAGACAGGAGGTCCTAGGTTCAAACCCGGCCTCAGCCACTTCCCAGCTGTGTGACCCTGGGCAAGTCACTTGACCTCCATTGCCCACCCTTACCACTCTTCCACCTATGAGATAATACACCAAAAAGTACAAGGGTTTAAAAAAAAAAAAAGAAAAGAAAAGAGTGTATTACCAAAATTAAAAAGTAGAGTGTATTACAAGGAAGAGCAGAAACAGAGAAAGAAAATTATAGACCAATTTCCCTGATGAAAATCAATGCAAATTTTTTACTTAATTAATTAATTTTGATTATTTTTCCATGATTCCATGATTCATGTTCTTCCCTCCCCCATCCCTAAGCAGACAAGCAATTCCACTAGGTTATACATGTATCATTGTTCAAAACCTATTTCCCTATTGTTAATATTTGCAATAGAGTGATCATTTAAAGTCAATATCTCCAATCATATATCCATCAAACCATGTGATCAATCATATGTTTTTCTTCTGCATTTCTACTCCCACAGTTCTGTCTCTGGATGTAGATAGCATTCTTTCTCATAAGTCCCTCAGAATTGTCCTGGATCATTACAATGCAAAAAATTTAAATAAAATGCTTGCAGGGAAATTACTACAATATATCACATAAATCACATACACTATGACCACCTGGGATTTATACTAGGAATGCAGAACTGGTTTAGTATTAGGAAGACTATAAGCATAATTCAACCATTCTGGATAACAGTTTGAAATTAATACCAAAGGACAATAAAACTATGTATATTCTTTGACCCAGCAATACCACTCCAAGGTGTGTATTGACCACATCAATAAGAAAAATGACAAATATTACATGATTATATAAATTAATGCAGGAATAACTTTTGAAAAAATATAATACCCATTCCTATTTAAAATACCAGAAAGCATAGGAACAAATGTAGTCTTTCTTAAAATGAGAAATAGTCTCTATCTAAAACTAAGAGCAAGAATTATCTGTAACAAAGGTAAACTAAAAGCCTTTCCAGTAAGAGTAGGGGTGAAGCCAGGATGTCTATTATTACCACTATTATTCAATATTTTATTAGAAATGCTAACTATAGCAATATGACAAGAAAAAGAAATTGAAGAAATTAAAACAGGCAATGAGGAAATAAAACTATCACTCTTTGCAGTTTATATGATGGTATACTTGAAGAACCCTAGAAAATCAACCAAAAAAAATAGTGGAAAAACTAACAACTTTAGCAAAGTGGCAAGACAAAAAATAATTTCTATACATTACAAACAAAACTCAGAGAAACGCCACTTAAAATAACGGCAGACAACATAAAATGCTTCAGAGTCTATCTATTTAGACAAACCCAGGAACTATATGAATCAAATTATAAGATACTCTTCATATAAATAAAGACAACAATCAGAGAAATATTAACTGCTCGTGGATAGGCTATGCCAATATGAAAAAATGATAATCCTACCTAATTTATTTATTCAGTGATATGCCAATTAAACTACCAAAAATATTTTGTAAAGCTAGAAAAATGAATATAAAATTCATCTGGATGAACAAAAGATCAAGAATATCAAAGGAATCAATAACAAAAGAAACATGAAGGAAGGTGACCTAGGAGATTTGAAACTATATTACTAAGTGGTAATTGTGAAAATAGTGTGGTACTGGTTAAGAAATAGAGTGATAAATTAGTGGGATAGATTTGGTACTTAATACACAGTAGTAAATGACCATTGAGGTCTAGTGTTTGATAAATTTAAGGCCACAAACTTTGGGGAAGACCTCAGCATTTGACCAAAATTACTAGGAAAACTAGAAAGCAATTTGGCAGAAACTAGTCATAGACCAACATCTCGCACTGTATCCCAAAATAAGGTCAAAATGGATAAACAATTTAGACAAAAAGGGCAATATCATAAGTAAATTATGTAAGCATAGAAAAAAATTACCTGTCAAACCAACAGATAAGGGAAGATTTTTGTGACTAAAAAAAGTGACAGAGAGTATCACAGTAGGTAAAATGGATAATTTTGATTATATTAAATTCAAAACAGTTTATACAAACAAAAGTAATGAAGCCAAAATTAGAAGGAAAGCAAGAAACTAAGGAGGGAAATTATGGGAAGTTTGTACAATAAAAGCTTTATTTCTCAAATATATAAAGAACCACACCAAATTTATAAAAAAAAAAATAAATAAGAGCCATTCCCCAATTGGCAAATGATCAAAGGATATGAACATGAGTTTTCAGAAGAAGTCTTTTGAGAATACAGATCTAGTAGTGATATTGATGTGTCAAAAGGAATGCATTTGAGGGTTTTTTAATAACCCTTTGGGCTATAAGTAATGACAAACATTTATATACAAATATTTGTGTTTTGCAACATGGCTAATATGAAAATATTTTTACATGAGTCTACATGTATAAATGATATACTGCTCATGAGTTCACATTATAAATGATATATTGCTTGTAGTGGGGAGAGGAGCAAGAATGAGACAAAGAATTTGGGACTCAAAATGTTTTTAATGAATATTTTTTAAAAAATTAATGTAATGGATATTATAAAAATAAGTGAGCTGTAAAAATAAATAGATGAAAACTACGTAAATAAAGGTTCAAAACTGTTCAGATACTTTTGATAGATGTAATCAAATGTATCTTCGGTGATAAAGTGAAGTGAAGCTCATAAATGAACTTCTCTTCAGGGCCAGGTGCAAGGAACACTAAAGAGACTCTTGTTACAAAAATAAAATATTTATTGAAATATATAAGGATAAAAGGATTCTAACTCCACCCAAATAAAACTCCCTGGTTCTACAAGAAACCACTTCTCCTGTGTTTCACAGGCTCCACTGATCCTCCCTGATCTGACTAACCCAAATTTATACTATTCTAAATAAACTAACAATATTATCCTTATAATTTTTAACTTCACCTTCAAGTTATAAAAATAACAAAGGCTAGCTTCTTGAGTCTCATCAAGAATCAAGTTAGGACTCTGAGTTTTAGCAGATTCAGAGTCCAAACCAAAGACCAAAGTTTTCTTGGTCTTCTCAGAGTTAAATCAGTCTATAAAAACTGCAATAGAGAGTCAATAATGTTTCCCAAGTTGGAAAAAGAAAACACCAAGCTCCTTCAGGTCTTTCTCTCAGACAGTGACAGAAAGGCAAAGATGTTACATCCTCCAGCCCTGAGAGAGAGAGTCTCCCAAATGAGACTCTGCTGACTGCCAGAGACCAACTCCCAAATGCCACACCCAGAGAGAGTAACTGTCACAGGAAACCGGTTACAACTGTCAACATTTGAAATACACTGCCTCAGCTCTGCTTCAAACTCCAATTCTTTCTCAAGCCAGCTTCTTCACTTCTTATCTCTAAACTAATATTTTCTAATATCCTTAAAATAAATAGTAAATGAAATTAAAATACATTCAAAACTTTTTAGTGAGTATATTGTAATAGTTCAAAGGAGTAAAAATGAGGGCCCTGACTAGAGTAATGACTGTATTAACAGAGAAAAGGGGACTAGATGAAAAAGATATTGTGGAAATAGAACTGAAAGGACTTTGTAACTGTTTAGATGTGAAGATGTAAGGAAAAAGGAAGAATAAAAAATGACCCCAAAGTGACACATATAAGTTTACTAGAAAAATGCTAGTACCTTGAAGAGGAATTGAAAAGTTTGGAGAAAGAGTAGTTTTAGGAAGGAAGATGATCAATTCCATTTTAGACATTTTGAATTTGAATGGAGACACCCAAAGAGAAGTTGCTGAAGCAGGACAAGAATTCAAAGTACAATTTAGGGCTAGAGGGGCAGCTGGGTAGCTCAGTGGATTGAGAGTTGAGCCTAGAGACAGGAGGTCCTAGGTTCAAGTCCGGCCTCAGACATGTCCCAGCTGTGTGATCTTGGGCAAGTCACTTGACCCCCATTGCCCACCCTTACCATTGTTCCACCTAGGAGCCAATACACAGAAGTTAAGGGTTTAAAAAAAAAAGAATTTAGGGCTGGATATTTAATTTGAAGCTATCGATGTAGTATTTCTAATTGAATCATTGGGGGTAAATAAGAATGCCAAGGGGAAAAATATAGAGGGAAAAGAGAAAAAGACCCTGGACAGTCTTGGAAGATGCTAGATCATAGAAGGGGTTGTCTCACAATTCATCACATGAAGAAAAACAAGAAAATCCAATTCCAAAGCCAAAATATATGCAGATAATAACTAATCCTAGGCATTTTGACTGCAGAAAATTTTCACCTGTCTGTAAAAGATGATTTGTGACAAATTATACTACTAGTGCTGCTATTAAAGCAGAAAGCAGAAACAGGTAGCAAGTTTCAACAGCAAGTCTAAAAAGTCATAGTTTCCATAATGCCATACGCCATCTTTTCACTGATTCTCTTCCTTTCTCTTGCAGATCACAAGCAGCCAGTTTTCTCCTCTATATTTTATTTTAATCCTTTCAATATTTTTTGCATGTCTTCAGAAAATCTGAGTGGTTATCATTTTCTACTAGCAAATTGTGGAGACATTTGAAAATGATATCCACTCCAATTTTGTGATAGGTAGTAAATTTTCAATTTCAAGTTTACTGTCTATATGCTTCTGTGGCAAATGTTTTGCCCATAATAAAGGACTCTTACTACTGCTCATGCATTAGAAAACAAAGGAATGTACCAGTTCAAGAAATTTATCTGTTCCATTTAATAGTAGCAATAGGATCATAGATTTAAATCTAGAAGAGGTCTTAGAGGCCATTGAGTACAACTCCTTCTTTGTACAGATGAGGTAATGGAGGCCAAAAGAAGTTAAGTGAATTACCCAGGATCACACAGCTAAAGAAAGACTGAAGCTCAGGATTCCTGATCCTAAGGCAACATTCACTAGGCTACCTTACTGCCTAAAAAATTTCGGACTCTTAGACCAGTCTCATCAAATTCAATTAAGAACAAACATTTATTAAGGGCCTGCTATGTTCAAGGCACTGGAAGATTTTGTAATATTGCAAAATTAATATTATATCAAATGCAATATGCTAAATGTAATATTTAGAAATTTATTTGGAAATGTAATATTGGTAAAAAATTGGTGTGGTCACCATTTATAAAACAATTATTGCTCACAAGAGTGTCTTCTGCCTAAGCCACCCACCTCCAGAGAAAAAAGACAGGTTTCTCTATCTGCTATGCTATCTATCCTCAATTCTTTTAGAGTCTTTATACTTCCATTGACTTTATACAAATAATTCCTCATGCCTGGAAATCATTCCTTCCTCTCTTCTGCTTCTTGGAATCCCATTTTTCCTTCAAGATATAGCTCAGCTGCTATTTTCTACATGATGCCCATCTTGACCCCTGTAAATGCTCTTTCCTTTTAAATGCTTTAATATTATTTTGTACAGACTTTGAATTCCATTTCTGTGTACATATTGTCCTCTGTTCTCATCTTCACCCCCTAATAGAATATAATCTTCCTGGGGAGAGAAAACATTTCATTTTTGCCTTTCTATCCTCAATGCCTCCCTCTCCTTGTACTTTATACCTATTAGGTGCTTATCAGTGTCGTTGAATTTGGATTTTAATTCTTCTGGTGCAACACTTAGCCTTTTTTTTTTCATTCAATAATGTTTTATTTTTCCCACTTCTATGTAGAAAAAATTCTTGGCATTTACTTTCTGTCATTTTGAGTTCCACATTCTCTCTCCCTCCTCCCTGAGATGGCAAGCAATTTTATATTGGTTATATATGTTCTATCATGCAAAAAAATTTCTATGTTCCTCATGTCATGAAGGAAGAATTTTTTTTAAAGTCATGAAGAAAATAAAGTGAAGAATGGTCTACTTTGATCTGCATTCGGAGTCCATCAGTTCTCTCTCTAGAGGTGGACATTGTTCACCAAAAGCCCTTTTATATTGTCTTAGATCATCATATTGCTGAGGTTAAGTTGCATATTGCAAATGGAGAGTCAGCCTTGACATTAGGTATGAGGAAGACTTCAATTCAAATTCTGCCTCTGACACACACTAACCTGGTGACTATAGTCAAATCACTCAAACTCTGAGGGCCCCATGCATCTCTCTAAAATTCTAATTTTTAATTTCCAGATTATATGCCAATACAATTTTAAATAATCATTTTCTGATATTTTTGCAATCCATGTTATCTCCCTCCCTCCCATTCCACCCTCTTCCCCAAGATAGAAAATGTGAGTGAAAATTAAGAAACTAGCCATAAATTAATGTTTATTAAATCAAGAGCAGTAGGGGAAAAGATGAAAAAATAGGATAAAGATATATAGTTTTCCTTCCTTATTGCTTCATTTAGCTTGTCATTAGGGCCTCCTAGTCACACTCACAGGGAAGACCAGTGAACTCAACAATACAGAAGTGAAGGCAAAATCCTCTCTTGCCTCAGTTTATCAGAATATCTTGATTCCATTGCTGCCCCCTTTCCGACTGCCATTCTACCCTCCTGACCCACTTCACACAGTCCTCGCTTCTGGGCCAAATTCAAACTCACACCAGGTGCAAAAAGTTGAAAGGTGGAAGGATAAATTTCCATTGCACACAAGTAATATAATATAGGTTGTACATGTGTTATCATACAATCCATATTTCCATGTTTTTCATGTTGTGAAATCTAAAACTTATAAATTGTAGACAGTTGCCATTCACACAAGCCTTCCCTCCACTTTAACTGATTAAATTACAAGTCTGAACAAAAAACTGCTCCCACAAAAAATGACTTGAAAGCAGTAAAAATATCCATTTCTTTTCTAAAAATAAATCTGATAATTTGCATTTTTAACTAAAGTTTACCTGGAAGGCTTAATTTTGTAAAATAGTGGAAATCCAGCTTTTTTTCTTTCAACAATGATTTAAATAGAAATTGTAAATGCAAGCCAAAAAGATAAGCCTCTCCATACAGACTATCTTTAACCACAAAACGAAGAAAATTATATTAGTCTCTCTCTTTTTACCTTCTCTGTAGATGGGAGAATCTAAAATTATCAAAGAAATATAGTCCAAATTCCTGTTCTGATAGATGGCTTAGTAAAGCAGGTCACTTCTCCACTTGGTCAAGGACTAGTCAAATAAACACAAGGTAAAACAACCTGCCACCATCTCAACCTCACATCCAATTGAAAGGAAATTATTACTATTGAAATAATGCCTGAGATTTATGCATTTTTCTCCCAAATAAAATATATTCTTCATTCTATTCTTCTTTATAGTCTCAAGGTTTATTCATTCCTGTGTAGCTGGAATGTTGTACCCCAAGACTATATTTCCCACAATTCCTTTTCCCTTTCATTTACATTTGCATTATACATTATTTGTATATAGGTTTCTCCTCCCTCTCACTCTCTTCTTCCACGTGAGTGCCTTGAGTGAGCTCTCTATCTGGACTCTAGCCTTTTAGTTTCCCTTTTGCTTCAAGTTAAATTTAATAAATATTATTAATATAATACTTGGAGTACTATATATTGATTTTTTTAAACATTTATTAATAATCATTTTTAACATGGTTACATGATTCATGCTCCTACTTTCTCCTTCACCCCCCGCACTCCCCCCACTCATGGCCGATGCACATTTCCACTGGTTTTGTCATGTGTCCTTGATCAAGACCTATTTCCATATTGTTGGTGGTTGCATTGGTGTGGTAGTTTCGAGTCCACACCCTCAATCATGTCCACCCCGACCTATACGTTCAAGCAGTTGCTTTTCTTATGTGTTTCCTCTCCTGCAGTCCTTCCTCTGAATGTGGGTAGTTTTCTTTACCATAAATCCCTCAGAGCTGTCCTGGGTCATTGCATTGTTGCTGGTACAGAAGTCCATTACATTCGATTTTACCACAGTATATCAGTCTCTGTGTACAATGTTCTTCTGGCTCTGCTCCTTTCGCTCTGCATCAGTTCCCGGAGGTCTCTCCAGTTCGCCTGGAACTTCTCCAGTTTGTTATTCCTTTTAGCACAATAGTATTCCATCACCCGCATATACCACAGTTTGTTCAGCCATTTCCCAATTGAAGGACATACCCTCCTTTTCCAGTTTTTTGCCACCACAAAAAGCGCAGCTATAAATATTTTCGTACAAGTCTGTTTATCTATGATCTCTTTGGGGTACAAACCCAGCAATGGTATGGCTGGATCAAAGGGCAGGCATTCTTTTATAGCTCCTTGAGCATGATTCCAAATTGCCAGCCAGAATGGCTGTATCAGTTCACAACTCCACCAGCAATGCATTAATGTCCCAATTTTGCCACATCCCCTCCAACATTCATTACTCTCCCCTTCTTTCATTTTAGCCAATCTGCTAGGTGTGAGGTGATACCTCAGAGTTGTTTTGATTTGCATTTCTCTAATTATTAGAGATTTGGAACACTTTCTCATGTACTTATTGATACTTTTGATTTCTTTACCTGAAAATTGCCTATTCATGTCTCTTGCCCATTTATCAATTGGGGAATGGCTTGATTTTTTATACAATTGCTTTAACTCCTTGTATATTTGAGTAATTAGACCCCTGTCCGAGTTTTTCGTTATAAAGATTTTTTCCCAATTTGTTGTTTCCCTCCTGATTTTGACTACATTGTTTTTGTTTGTACAAAAGCTTTTTAATTTAATATAATCAAAACCATTTAATTTACATTTTGTAATTTTCTCTAACTCTTGCTTGGTTTTAAAGTCTTTCCTTTCCCAGAGATCTGACAAGTAAACTATTCTGTGTTCACTTAACATGTTTATAGTTTCCCTCTTTATATTCAAGTCGTTCACCCATTCTGAATTTATCTTGGTGAATGTGCCATGTGCAGCTGAGAAGAAGGTGTATTCCTTTTTGTCCCTATTTATTTTTCTCCACATATCAATTAGATCTAATTTTTCTAGGACTTCATTCACCTCTCTTACCTCTTTCTTATTTATTTTTCGGTTTGATTTATCTAGATCTGACAGAGGAATATTTAGATCTCCCACTAGTATGGTTTTACTATCTATTTCCTTCTTGAGCTCTGCCAGCTTCTCCTTTATGAATTTGGGTGCTATGCCACTTGGTGCATACATATTGAGCAGTGTTATTTCCTCATTGTTTATACTGCCTTTAATCGGGATGTAATGACCTACCCTGTCTTTTTTAATCATATCTATTTTTACTTTGGCTTTGTCAGAAATCATAATAGCCACTCCTGCCTTCTTTTTCTCATTTGATGCCCAAAAGATTTTGCTCAAACTCTGAACCTTAAACTTGTGTATGTCCACCCGCCTCATATGTGTTTCTTGTAGATAACATATGGTGGGGTTTTGGTTTCTAATCCACTCTGCTATTTGCTTCCGTTTTATGAGCGAGTTCATCCCATTCACATTCAGAGTTATAATCATCAGTTGTGCATTTGCTGACATTTTCAAATGCTCCCCCATTCCTACCCCTTCTCCTTAAACTATTTCCTTTAAAACCAGTGGTTTGCTATTAAGACCCTATCCCTTATCCCCTCCCTTGATTGACTTCCCTTTCTACCCCTCCCTTATTTTTCCCCCCTCTTTTTGTTTTTAAAGGCCTTATGAATTCCCTCCCCCTTCACCCCTCCCTTTTTTTGACCTCCCCACTCCCCTGCTCCCCTTGGTTTATCCCTTCTAACTTTCTCAGAATGGTTAGATAAGAGTTTTATTTCCCAATGGATAGTATAGCTACTCTTCCCTCTCCGGGTTGATTACACTGAGAGTAAGGTTTGATTATTACCTCTTTATGCTCTCTTCCTCTCCTTCTTATAGTAGTATTTGTCCCCTCTCCCTCCCATGCCCTCTTTGTGTGTAATAGAATATTCTATTTTCTTATTCACCCAAGTTTCTCTTGGCGTCCCCTGCTATTTACCCCCTCTTTCCCCTCCCTCACACCATCTTAGATTATTTAGTGTTCCACCCTCACCCTGTGAATTATTCTTCTGATTACTATAATAGTGAATATTATAATAGTGAATAAGTTCACTACAGAGAATTATACATAACATTTATCTACATAGAAATACAGATAATTAGATCTCACTGAGGCCCTTAAAAAGGCAAATTTAAAAATTATGTTTTCTTTCTTTCCCCTCTGTATCTTATTTACCTTTTCAGGTTTCTCTCAATTTTTGTGGTTCGATATCAAACTTTCCATTTAACCCTGGTCTTTTCTGTGCAAATACCTGGAATTCTTCAATTTTGTTGAATGCCCATACTTTCCCCTGGAAATATATAGTCAATTTTGATGGGTAGTTGATCCGTGGTTGTAGGCCCAGCTCTCTTGCCTTTCTGAATATTGTATTCCAAGCCTTACAGTCTTTTAGCGTGGAGGCTGCCAGATCCTGTGTGATCCTGATTGGTGCTCCTTGATATTTGAATTGTCTCTTTCTGGCTTCTTGTAAGATTTTTTCTTTTGCTTGAAAGCTCTTGAATTTGGCAATAATATTTCTAACCGTTTTTTTCTCTGGATCGAATGTAGTGGGTGTTCTATGAATCCTTTCAATGTCTATATTGCCCTCTTCTTGTAGGACTTCAGGGCAATTTTGCTGAATAATTTCTTTTAGTACGGAGTCTAGGTTTCTATTAATTTCTGGTTTTTCTGGAAGACCAATTATTCTCAAATTGTCTCTTCTAGACCGGTTTTCTTGGTCTGTCACTCTCTCATTGAGATATTTCATGTTTCCTTCTATTTTTTCAGTCTTTTGACTTTGTTTTATTTGTTCTTGTTGTCTTGAGAGATCATTAGCTTCTACTTGCTCAATTCTAGCCTTTAGGGATTGATTTTCGGCTATAATCTTTTGGTTTTCGGCCATAATCTTCTGGTTTTCGGCCATAATCTTCTGGTTTTCGGCCATAATCTTCTGGTATTCCTTTTCAATCTGTTCATTTCTGGTGTTCAATTGCAAGATTCTACCTTTTAAACAGTTATTTTCTTGCCAGATCTCTTCCATTTTCCTCAAAATCTCAGTTTTGAACTCTTCCATAGCTTGTGAGAAGTTTTCCTTATTTGAGGAGGGTCCGGATGCTTATTTGTTCTCCTCCTCTGTTTGCTCGGTTATCTGGATTTTCTCTGTGTAAAAGTTGTCGAGTGCTAAAGGCTTCTTTTTCTTGTTATTCTTTCTCTTCTGAGCTTCCTGAGACTGGGTAGCCATCATTAGCCCAGCAGCTTCTCAGGTTTATCCTTGCGCTCAGTGTCTGTCCGCGGTCTATTGGCTCCTGAGGTCTGAGTTCTGGTTTTTTCCAAGGTCAAGCCCCCTGGTGGGCCCCCTTGCTTGATCCTCTGCCGGAGGTTCCTTTACAAGTCTCAGGGCGCTGCTTCCACAGTCGTATACCCGTCTGCACTGGTTCCCCACTCAGGTTTTCAGAGCTTTAGTTCCTGGCTGTGTCTGCCTCCACCCACGCCTCCGCCCGTGCCTGTGCTCTCAGCCCGCGCTCTGCGCCCGGCGTCCACTCTCTGCTCCCGCGCTCAGATTTCGCATGCGTTCTTTGGCTTACTGGGGTCCCAAATCTTGCTGCTCTCAGGAACAGGCCCTGGAGCTACCAATGACTCGATGGGTGCCCCAAACTTGCTCTATTTCTTTTTAGCTGGCTTCGGCGCTATAGATGTGTGTGGAGGGGGTGGGGGTGGGGTGGTTGCTCAGCCTGCGATTTAGTGAGAGCTGTTTCACCCCTTTATAGCATGGAAATGCCTCGATTCCACGTACCTTCCACGCTGTGCCCTGTTGTGGGGTTCCTCCGTTCGTCTGGACTTGTTTTTATGTCCCCTTGAGGAGTTTTGTGTGTTTCGGTCAGGAGAGGTTAAGAGCTGCTTCTTACTCTGCCGCCATCTTAACCTGGAACCCCCCTATATATTGATTTTAATCTTTACATTCCTCAATAGTTAGAAGGGTCATATATCCTACTTCCAGACTTTTCTAAATGAATCCCTGAACTTTTATTAGGCTCCTGCTATGTTCCAGAAACTCTTCTAAGTGCTGGGAATACAAAACAAAGGCAAAATAGCCACCATCCTCATGGAGCTGACAATCTAACTAATGGAGGAGACACATATATATTTAGGAATATACAGAATACATACAAAATAAATACAAAGTGATGTGGGGAGGGAAAGCCCAAGTAGACATGAAGGGGTAAACAGGAAAAGCTTCATGAACAAGTTAGCATGAGCCAAGCTTTGAAAGAAATCAAGGGTTTCAAGAAGTGGAAATTTGTATATTGCTTGAATACAGAGGCATAAAGAAAGGAGATGGAGCATTGTGCATGCAACAACAGCAAGTAGATCAGTTTTATTGGACCATAGAGTGCATGGAGGGGAGTAATGCGTAAAAAGACTGAAAAAGAACGAAGGGGCCCAGTTTTTAAGAGTTTTAAATGTCAAAGAGAATGTTTATATTTGATCCTAAAAGTAATAAGGAGCCACTGAAGTTTTTTGAGTGCAAGGGGTATGGGAAAATGGACCTCCACTAAGTCACTTTGGCAGCTGTGTCAAGAATGGATTATAGAGGGGAGAGGCTTGGATCATGAAGACCACAAACTGAAAGGGATCAAAAACCATATTAAATATTTATTTGAGTCCAAGTTTTGTTTTTTTTTCTTTAAACCCTTACCTTCCATCTTGGAGTCAATACTGTGTATTGGCTCCAAAGCAGAAGAGTGGTAAGGACAAGGCAATGGGGGATAAGTGACTTGCCCAGGGTCACACAGCTGGGAAGTGTCTGAGGCCAGATTTGAACCTAGGACCTTCCGTCTCTAGGTCTGGCTCTCAGTCCACTGAGCTACCCAGCTGCCCCCAAATTTATTTTTAAAAATCAAACCATCCACATAATTCTTTAAATGTACCATACTGCTTATATTATCATGCTACAAATTTTTTAATAAAAATTTAGCTTAATTCCATCTTAATTTTCAGTGAAGTTTGTTTGTTTCTGATCCAGAGATATAATTTTATTACTGTGAGAAGCTTCAAATGATGTAAGAAGGCAACTCATCTCTTTTATAAAGTTGCCTGTCACACAGAAAGGCTAAGTAACTTGTCCATCATCCAATAGCCGTTATGTTTCATAATCAGGATTTGAACCCATCTCTTTCTGGCTCCAAGGATGATCCTTATCCATTATACCATTCAGTCTCTCTTTATCTTTATTGCATGAATAATAAATAGTAATAATAAGGCAACTCAGAAATCTATTAATACTAATTCAATCACAATGTTAAATAGTTAAAGTGTCCTTTTCTAGATTCATTACAGCTTTCTAGTGATTATGTTACTCTTTTCAAAACTAGCTTTCATCAGATGGATTAAAGAGTTCTTCAGTTTCAAGAAACAAGATTTTGTTTCCACTAATGAACAACCTCATTAATGACAAATGGAACATGTTCCTTAAAATATGGTAACATCTCTCTCCTGTATTCCTTGAGTACAAGGCATTGTAATGTACATGTTAGCTGTCCAATTTAATACTAGAATATTTTTTATTACTTTGAAGACTACTTCACAATGTCGCTGCCAGGTTTGGGATCCCAGGGGCTTATCAGATCTCAGGGATGGGAGGAGGAAAGCTTCAGGGATTGTTTGGATTTCTCAATAAGCAATGTTTATTAAACGAAATCTGTCATCTCTGGGTTTTGGGTACCTGCAAAATAGATCCATACCCCACTATACAAAACTAAAATTACCAGGGGACTGCCTCACCATTTGACTTTCAAACTTCGTATCAAATTACATTACATGATACTACCTGAAGCTATCTTTCACACAAGCAATCAAGCTCTTCCCTCCCTCCTTAGGCTCTGTTTGTTAAGGAAGGATCCCCAAGACAATCGAGTATCTTATCTTAGGAATGAGCCAGTCTCTAGGTATTGGGCTCTACCATAATGAACTATATGCATGTTAGTCTTTAAGAGAGCAAGGAAGAAAGTTCCTGAAATAAGACCTTTGTATTTTAACAAAGAAGTGTACAGGAAGGGGGAAGGTATTAATCATCTACACGTCTATTCAGAGGATTTAGAAGTCCTTATTTTGTGTCATTGCCCCATTTTACAATCTGGTGACATCTATGGGCCCTTTTATAAAATGTCTTTAAGTGTATAAATAAAATACATAGCATTACAAAGGAAAGCGATAATGTTGAAATATAGTTAGCAAAATATTTTTTTAAAAAAACAAATTCACAGACCTTCAGGGTAAGGGCCCTTGGTCTAGTTTTATATTATCAAAGAATATTTATGAATTAAAACTTATGATCTCATAGGGCTTGTAGAACTTTGGCCATCTCCTAAGCATTTTAGAAAACATGATGGAAGAGATTCAAGTCAATTTAGCAAGCATTTCTTAAATATTTACTATGTGCCAAGAACTGACCTAGGCACCGTGTATACAACAATAAAGGCAAAATAGTCCCTGCCCCCGCCCAAGTCCCCCAAGTAACTCACATTCTAAAAAATAAAATAGCTTTTCTCAAAAGTCAAACTATCAATCAAATTCAGCCACTGAAAAAGAGTTTTCTAACACACAATAAGAGATTTGATGAGGAGGGTTAATCTAATCCAACACTCAAACAGTTTTAGAGTGTGCACATTTTAATAAGATGTGATCTAAATATCAGAGAAGCAGATGGCTGGTAAAATGCAAAAAACTATGGGCTGGTAAAATGCAAAAAAAACTATGAGGGATGGAAGATGATTTATGAATACTGAACTCTGACCAAAAGCAAACACAGCTTGATTTGCAGTTTTCTACAGGTCTACTTGGGCTATTCTAATACCAAGCAGATGATTTTATATCACAAGTCTTTTTTTAAATTATATTTTAGAAGAGCTTTATAAAATAAAACGTGACTCTCCACATTCTTTTGCATGCTATCATGCTAGTAACATCAAAATAAAGAAAAAATATTATCTCCTTCTTGATCATTCCAAGATTTTCTATGTAACTCTTGATTTAAGTCCTATAATAGATAGTACTTATATATAATAGATAATGATCTATAATACCATAATTGCAGAAGTATCTAGAGCAGTGATTCCCAAAGTGGGTGCCACCACCCCCTGGTGGGTGCTGCAGCGATCTAGGGGAGCAGTGATGGCCACAGGTGCATTTATCTTTCCTATTAATTGCTATTAAAAATTTTTTTAAAATTAATTTCCAGGGGGCTAAGTAATATTTTTTCTGGAAAGGGGGCGGTAGGCCAAAAAAGTTTGGGAACCACTGAGGGTACCTTAATCACTTGGCTACATATTAATTCTTTCCTACAGTCCATTCTGCCCCTCTTCCAAGTTTAACCTATGATGATTTGTTTTGCACCCTGGTCTTCTAGATCACCAATTTTCACAGCAGTGATCACTTAATCTCTACCAACAGGTTGAGTACTTATCCTAGGATGTTATCCTTGGGAAAAATGTTTATCAGGAGCTCTGGATATGTGATCCACCATAAATTAAGGCTTGCTCCTGTTAGTACCTTGTAAGTGGTTCGAGTAAATGGGCCCTTTCCTTGGTTTTCTATGTATTCTCATCTGCAATTCAACAAACATGAAGTTCAACAAATGTCTATTATATTCTCTCTTTTTAAGTGCAAGGCACAGGGCTAAGTCTGATAGAGATTTTATCCAATGACTCAGTGAGTCAGTATTCTGCTAGAGAAACTGAATCATAGCAATCTTGACATTCTTGCTATTAGTTCATCAATATACATTTATTAAAACCACAGCTATATGTGGGATACTATGCAAGGCACAGGGAATAAGAAGACAAAGAGATGAAATAGTCCCTGCCATCAAGGTTTAACATTCTATAAGGGGAGATGATATGAATATATACAAGCACATGTGGTCAGACAGGAAGCACTTCTTAAATGCCTACTGTGTGCCAGGTATTGTGTTAAATATTAGGGATGCAAAGAAAAGCAAGAGTCTTTGCACTCAAGGGATTCAGTGTCTAGTGGTGGAGACAACATGCAATTAACTATGTTCAAATAATTTTTAAATGAGATAAATTGGAAATAATCAATAGAAAGAAGGCACCAGAGTTAAGGAGGATGGGGAAATGTATATGCAAACTATACAAAATCAATACAAGGTAATTTTGGGGAGGGAAAGCACTAGCAGCTAGGGGAGGGATAGTCAGGAAACACTTCATATATTAAAAGTCATTTGAATGAATTATAAGGAAAACTACATATTAAAAAAACAACAGATGTGATGAGGGAGTACATACTTAGTATGAAGGAGAGCCAGTGCAATGGAATAGACACAAGAGTGTAATGTGTGAAAAACACTTTAAAAAACCAAAGGCCAGTTTTGCTGAACTTTATTGTGTGAAGGTAAGTAGTTGTAATAGACTAGAAAGGTAAGCTAAAGCCAGAATGCCAAAGAGAAAAGCTCGTATTTCATACTAAAAGTAATAGGGAGCTACTGGAGTTTATTGAACAGAAAGTCTCATGGTCAATGTCTCCCTATTGTATGCCTTACCTTATATTATTGATGACTTTTTGAATAAGGTTACCTCTCTTTTTTTAATTTTTTGAGGAATCCGGTATAATTCTGACTTTTGAAAGGGAAACTTCTTCCACAAGAAATAATAAATGTTTGTTGAATTGAATTGAATCCAACTGAATAGAGCCTGTATCTTTCTTTTCTACTCATTGAGCTACTTCCTCTAATCCTGTGGCTTTACCTTGTTCACTGCTACCAGCCTTTCTTCAGGAAACTGAAAGGACTTACTACCCCAAGCCTAAATTCCATGACTGAATCAGCTCTCTGGTGCCATCCTGCTTATGCCTCCATCTCCTGCCTCCAGTCAGCATCACCTTTTGAAGCCAGGCTACATTCCCCTGCCTCACAAGGTGCTGTTGTGGCTGCCAGACTTCCTGATATTAACAGCCTGCCGGGCCATCAGTCTATTGATTACTACTGAGCTCTAGCTTCTACTGGAAGCCTTCCTTGATCCTTCCTCCACCCCCAGCTCATAGACTTCTCCCATTCACTTTATACATGTGCACATCTCTCCTGTGCACACAAATGATGTAATTCCTTGAGCAGAGTTTCATTTTTGCCTTTGGATTAACAATATTTTAGTACAGTACCTACCATAAAGTAAAACCTTAATAATGTTTATTGATTGGTTACTAGATAGGCTCTTCTACTCGTCACTAGTTCCCAGGAAGTATGTTTCACCACCTTGCCTAGACTTTATCCTATTACCTGCTTTCCAGATCTCCCCCATAGCAGATCCTTAGTCAGATACCAGGTATATCAAACCTCCACACTAAGTGCTTCCATGGGTCCACAGTTTCAGCTAGGTGTGTATTGTTATTGTTTAGTTATTTCAGTTGTGTTCAACTTTTTGGCATCCCATTTGGATCTTTTTTTGGCAAAGATACTGGAGTGGTTTGCTATTTCCTTCCCCAAATCATTTTGCAGATGAAAAACTGAGGCAGAATTAAGCAACTTGCCTAGAATCAAACAGCTAGTAAATGTCCAAAGCCAGATTTGAACCCAGGAAGATGAGTCTTCCTGACTCCCCGCTTAGAACTTTATCCGCTGCACAACAAATGAGTATTCCACAGATAAAAATAGAAATCTATTCATACCCTCTTATCCAATACAATTCTTGTCCACAGATACCTGTTAAATCTTCTTTTGAGTTTCTACCCAATGAGCTTAAAGTCATGCTCTATGTGTACATGTGCAAGCACTTGATCTGTCCTTTCTATTGTTCATTCTTACCAAATTCCTGTTCTGTTCATAAATATCTTGAAGGATATTTTTTGATGCTACTCCTTCCAAATAGATCATCATAAGAAAAATAGCGTGGCCTACTGACAACCACCATGCATTCTTATATTCCCAATTTGTTCACCCACAACTCTGGTTCTTTGACAATTGTATTGTAAAACAATGTCAGTCAACAAGCAACATGGATTGCCACGCTTCTTCATCTAGCCATATGATCAAGCAATTACAACTAAGGTAGATTCTTGTCTCTTTTGGGCTCTTTATTGTAGTAATTTCATCATATCAATTAAGATCATAACTGAAATGGTGATAATTAAGAACACAATATTTACTTTTTCCCATTTTTAATATTTGAGAAATGATTGACTAGTTTTAATAGGACCTGTTAAGAGTATTGCAATTATATGCATTATCCATTCATCTTTCATTTCTTCTAATTTAATTTTCTTTTTGACTTTTGCTCTGACTAGTCAACTATCTGACTGAACATAGATGGCTAATTCTAACATGATCCCCAAATCAATAACCAATTATTTCTTGTCTGTTAAGATTTTATTCAAATCCAGAGACAGTTCAAATAGATCAGCAGAGACACTGTATTCTGGAAGGAACAAGTCCAGTCTAGAAGCAAAGTAATTCATTTATACCTGATCTTCATGATGGGTATCTATTCTGGAGTTGACTTTCCTTGATCACATGTGTTTCTTCTAAATGTACCTCAGTGCCATTTTAACTTAATTTTGTATATATCTTCTCCCAAATGGACTCTGTGAATTGGTAGGAGAGTGAACTCCAAGTTTTTTGAGAGAAAAGGGTATCTCATACCTTCTCTTCTTGCTACAATATTTGAGTGAATACCTTTGCTAAGGGTTGATGGCATCCATTATTGGATTATTGTTCATGGAAAGCACAAACACTAGCAGGGTTACTTCTAGAAATCAAAATAGAAGTCATTCCTGTGGAACCTCAACTTACAAGCACAAGTATAAATTGGGGATTGAGCTCACAGGAAGTTTTACACATGCATTAGACTTTTACATTTATTCCTGTGAAAATGAATATTATAAGATTTAATCTAGTGTTCTAAACTATTGGGATCATTTAAGTTCTTAACTCTGCTATCTAATGTTTGCTATTTCTCCCATTTTAGTGTTACCCTCAAATTTCAAAAGCATACTATCTATATAGTTTTTGATTTAAAAAATAAACATCAAGAAGTCAAGGACTAATCCCTAGGATATTCTGTTCATAAATACATTAAATAGTACACACTCAAGAACAGATCCCTGGGACCCCTTATTAGAGACCTTCTTCCAAGATACCATTAATTATTATTCTTTTATTACACCATTCATCCATTAGTGAATTCACCCAAGATTATTATTATCATCTAATTCATATCTTCTATCTTAACATAAAGGGGAAAGTTTACAACAATCAGGGCAATCTAAAGATAAAATGGTTTGACTCCGGCAGCAACAAGTAGTTTTTCCCGATATCCAATATTTGATAGATGAGAAATAACATCAGAGTTGGTTTTTTTCCATTTTTTAAATCATCAGTTTCTAAGCTAAACTATGATTTATTCACTTTAATCTGGAACCAAATAACAGAGAGAAAAAGTATAAAAATCAACCCCCAAAATGTAGTACTTCAAAATAGCCATGAGGGGGCATACCTTTAAACTGCGACCCAGAATGCAAATTTTTTTTTTTTTCTCTGAAAGTGATCAAAAGCAGATAGAAAATAGTACTTCCTCAGAGCACTTGAGGAGACACGTTAGACATGCACTCTTTCGGCAATTTTACCATTTCCACTAATGATCCCACAGCTTTCCCCCCTACGCCCAAATCTGAGAAGAAAGCGAGAGATAACATCTGGTTTCCCCAGCATCTCTCTACAAATCTGATAGCATCCGGATCTCAGTTCTCATCTCATATGGCACACATTATTCAAGTTAACCTTCTGAAAATTCTTAGTGAAGTAAAAATAGTACTTTCTCTAGTTCTATCTCTAGTGCAGGGTAGGAATGCAAAGGAGCCCTAGAGGAGGAAGGGCTATTGGTTAGTGTAACCCCAGTGGAGAAAACAGTTACCCAGACAACACCATTAGCAAAGCCCAAGTGTTGCAGCTGTTTGCTTGGCAGGGTATCCGCAGTGCTACTGACTCTGCAAATACTGCTGGTGATGTAAGGCTCCTGTCTTAAACAAACAGCTAGAGTGAAATGTGAGAAGGTGAAAAATATATGACTGTAGCAAGATGTTTTTCCTTGTTTGGGGAACTATATTCTTAGATGGTTATGTTATTCATGGATCAATTTTTCCCCTAGGTCTTAGAAATGCAGCACATCTTTACAATCCTGTGCAAAACCAAGGAGTTGGCTTGCAAGTTAATTGAGCAAGGAGCATTACTCATGAGCTCAAAAGAACTCCTTATTCATAAAATTCTATGTCTAGAAGCATCTTAAAGTAACCCCCTTTCCACCCTTCTTCCTTGAAAAAGGGACTGTATCTCGTCTGTCATAGGCACAAGGAGAATCTACTCTGGAAAGATCTTCACAGAAAGTCCACAACTTTCATTATAAACACATAAATGTATTCAAATAATTAACATTAAAGCTAGGCTTAAGGAAAATTGTTACAAAATCAAATCTAAAAACTCAAACAGGATGTGGTTGTGGGGGGGAGAAAGAAGAAAAAATTAAGACTTGTTTTGGAAGGGGGGAGGAAAACTGTGTTTAAGGCATGCAATATTTCATTTTACTCACTTGAAAAAAAGTAAACGGAAGAGTAAGAATGTACTAATCTCTTAATTGGCCCTTTCAGAGAAACCTTATTCTGTCTGCTCATTAAATAGATATTTTTTTGGCACATATGCCTTCATAAATATGGGATCTGGACCACATTTCAGCTGTTTTACTCCTACTTGGATGTCATTCCAAAGTATTATCCCAAAATGCATTAGATGAGGCAGTCCTTAGATGAGCATCATCTAGTTCTTTGAAGTACTCTTACATACAGGAAAGGGCTTACTGGTCAAAGAAAATAAGTGGACTTTCTACCTGTTTATGAAAAAAAAATAGATCTGTAGTATAACAGGTAAATTGCTTAGCTTTTCCTTCACTCACCACTCCCAGATTCCAGATATTCTCTCCTTGTAGAGTCAACTGAGTAAAGACAGCTGACTATTTCACATTTAAATTGCCAAAACCACATCTTAAGATTATGTTTCTCTGCAAAGTAACTGCATCTCCATCTCTTTTCTTTGTTGGAATGTGATTTCATCATCATACAGTGACCACCAATTAACTGCACCAGAAATCCTCCTCAATGACACAGAGGACAAGATAAATAGAGCAGTCTAACCAGACACCAGAAAAACAAAAGGGATGAAAAACACACATGACCCCAATTATGATATGTAGGAATATGAACAGGCTACAAATTTAGTCCATTTAATGCATATATCAGATGAGGACTACAAAAGGACAGTTAGCTGAGCCAAAAATTAGGTAAAAGAAGATGGAGCTGGATCACATTTGGGAAACTGAGCTTTATTTTCTATGTTCCCCAAATTGTTCACCACCACAAAAGTCTATCTCTTTAATACCAATATTCTCACTATGATGCTTGACAGTGATAAATAATAATCTCAAAAAAATCAAAATGACATGTAAACAAAATAATAATGGAAAGATGAAGCATAGGCATAAGTAGGCATAAGTAGCATATTATCACTGAGAAATGTAAACAAGAAAATCTCAAGGATATGTGACAGGAAAAGGAGATGAGCCAGGGATGAAGTGAAAATTAGACAACAGATGTATATATAGCTCAATATCTAAACTGGTGCTCTTAAAACTTGAAAATAATTAAAGGAACATCTTCA
This sequence comes from Gracilinanus agilis, assembly GCF_016433145.1. Taxonomy (NCBI): domain Eukaryota; kingdom Metazoa; phylum Chordata; class Mammalia; order Didelphimorphia; family Didelphidae; genus Gracilinanus; species Gracilinanus agilis. Next base: position 445,814,818 of record NC_058130.1, on the reverse strand, counting down.
GCATAGTGGATAGATTCTCTACAGAAGACTTATCAAATGACATGGAGAAGAATTATATGAGATGAGGTATGAAGGAGTTTAGGTCTGCATGGATAAAGGAAGTAGCCAAACCAATTACATGCAATCACTGATCCATCAAAGAATGAAACTGCAGGGAGAAGACTTGATTTACTTCTCTGAAATGCAAGTATGTGACAGGTTTTGTGACTGAATGGCCAAGAGTAAATATTAGCAGGCAAGGGCTGAGAACAAAGTCAGCTTAACAACACACAAAAGAACTAGGAGACCATAATCAGAGAAATTAGGTCCTCATGAGTATAGGTTCAGGTGTAATCAGAAGGCAAGTGGAATATAGTTAGGCACCAGGCAAGTCCACAAGATTCAATATAATAGGGAGTAAAAAATGGAAATATTTTTTTCATTTCAGGAACATGAAAACTATAGATATAGAAATAGCTCACAAGCACAAAAGAACACCACTGTAGCATGCCACAGAGAACTAGAATTTAGACTAAAGTTTAAGCAAAGAAGAAAGAGGTAACCAAGAATTTTTCCTTCAAAGAAAATACCTTATATTCTGGGACAAATGATATTTGGGAGTGTGCTCAAGCTTTGTTTTTCTTTTTCCAGTGGGAGTTGGGTGGTGGGATAGTGAAGTAGAGGGGAGAGGAAAAAAGGTCACTGAAGTATTAGGTTTGGGGCAGGTTTTCTGTTTGTCTTTTGTTTGTTTAGGAAAGGAGACTAGAAAGAATCAGACTGGTAGGACAGTTTTGAAAAATAAATGATAAATTTATCATATGTTTAAAATAAAAGTTGTACATAGAGATCTTCCATTTCATGTGCACCATGTATATGGAAATGCCCACTTTATTCTTGTACCTGCTAAGTTCAGAATTTTTAAAAAGGAGAAAGTGTGTCCTCAGTTCATAGGTTCATAGTCTTAGAACCACAAGAGAATTTAAAGATTGTCTAGGCCAACTCATTCATTTGGCAGGCAAGGAAACCAAATGCTAGGGAGGTTAAGAACTTGTTACTTTTGAACTCTGATCCTCTGACTACAATCCAACACTCTCATGGAAAAGGTATGACAAAATACTGGCACACAAATGTGGTCCTCATAAGAGGGGTAAAAGGGAGGGAGTGGCAAAGGAGAAGTTCACTCCAGTTTGCCATCTGGTAGGTTCTTACTTTAATTTATTACTCTTTCAATCTTTGTGCTTTATAAATTCTATTGTTTCCACAGTGCTGAAGGACTCCAAGTACTTCCAGTACCCTCAAGTTGTGGTTCTGGCAAAGATGATAGATATTGTGAAAATCATTGTACATATGCTGATAGAAATTCCTTAAACATCAGCCAAGGGTAGCATTATATGATTTAAGAGATCTTAAGGGGTGTCTAATTCAGTCCCTTTCTAGTGAAGAAGCAAAGTATTTTCAAAGTATTTTGACATATTAATATTTCAGTCTATCAAACCTGTCCCACTCTACCCCTCTGATTTAGTTTTTTTCACTTCTAAAGTATTTGGTGTTGTTGTTGTTGGTGGTGGTTTGAGGGTCTTTTTGTTGTTGGAGGGATAAAGAGAAAGGTGGGGAGGAAGAGAAAAAGGGGTGCATTTTCAAGGCTTTGTATGAAGTTAGGTGTGTCAGATATCGAGTAGAGAGAATGCCACTACAACTGAGAGATCTACTTAACCTCATATGTAAAAAAAAGTGCTTGTGTCACATCTGCACTTCTTGATTAATAATAATAATAATAATAATTAACATTTATATAGCACTTGCTATGTGCTAGGCACTATGCAAAACATTTTACAATTATCTCATTAGATCCTCCCAATAATCCTGGCAAGTAGGTGTTATTATTATCCCTACTTTATAGAGGAGGAAAATGAAATAAACGGAACTTAAATGACCTTCCCAGAGTCACACACATATCCAAGGCTACACCTAAACTCAGGTCTTCCTGACTCCAGGTCCACCCATTATACAACCTAGTTGCTCCTCCAGGAGCTCCTTTTGCCCTAGGATAATCACTACTCCATCATATAGAAGCAGAAAGCATTTTAAATAAAAAATAAAGAATCCCTTAAATGCTGAATCTGATGGTCTTTTCTTGACCTCTACAACAGTTGACACTATTGATTAACTTTTCCACCTGAATTCTCTCCTCTATAGCTTTTCATGGCATATATATATACATATATATATATGTATATATATATATATATATATATGCTAGACATGCTAGACACCATGCTAGACAGTCCTGTGCAAGTGTCTCCCATGTCTCACAATCAATACCAAACTTCTTTAGAAAAATCTTTAGAGTGTCTTTGTGTTGATTCTTCTGACTCACTCCCTGTGAGTGCTTGCCTTGCGTGTGCTCTCCATAAAATAGTCTTTTAAGCAAATGTGTGTTTGGCCTTTGAATAAAATGGCTAGCCCATTGGAGTTGCATTCTCTGTATTAGAGGGTGAATATGTAGCAGTTCAGCTCAAGAAAGGACCTGTGTCTGGTACCTTTTGTTGCTAGATGATCTTCAGAATCTTCCTAAAACAATTCAAATAGAAATGACTCCATTTTCTGCCATGGGGCTGATATAATGTCCAGGTTTCATAAGCAAAGAGGTGTCAGCACAACAGCTTGGTAGGCAGCCTAATACCTCTTCTTTCCCACATTTTCCTTCAGAGCCTCCCAAACACTGAGCTAGCTCTAGCAATGAATTTATCAACCTCATCATCTATGTGTACATCCCTGGAAAATATACTGCCAAGGAAAGTGAACTTATCCGCAGCATTCAAATTTTCTCCATTTGCTGTAACTGCTAATTTCACATATGGATGGCACAGTGCTGTCTGGTGGAGAACCTCTGTTTTCTTGGTACTATATTGTCAAGCCAAAATTAGTACAAGTGGCAAAGAATCAATCTATGCTCTGTTACAGCTAATCTCAGAGGCTGTGTTGCATATATAATCATCTATAAACAGAAAGCTGTGCACCAACTCTCCCTCTAGTTTAGTCTTGGCCATGCTGTTGTGTTGGATGCCTCATTCTTGTAATGCTCTCCTTCATCTCTATCTCATAGAATCTCTAGCTTCCCTCAAAACTCAGCTTGAAACCACCTTCAGCCTTGGGTCAATTCTGGTTCCCAAAACTGCTAGTGCCTTCTCCAGTGTTGCCTTCTATCAACTCTGTAAGTATCTTGTATTTACTTATTCATAAGCATGTCGTTTCATCTATAGTAAGTAAATTCTTGAGGATGGGGCTATTTGGGTTTTTTCTTTGTGTCCTTAATTCTTAATACAGTACTTGAAATGTTTTGTTGTTTAGTCATTTAGTTGTTTCTGATTTTTCATGACCCCACAGACCATAGTACATCAGGCCCTTCCAACTATGTTAATAAAATAAAAGTCAGATGATCAATTGAAAACCTCTCCTATGTGTCCCAGTTTCCGTTCTTTTTCTATCTTAAATTTCTGCAACTGTCATTTGAATTTCACTGTGGTAATCTAATCTGTTTCCAAATAAACAAACCAGAAAAATTTGTCATATTTTTTCTTATGGTTGCAAAGTAATAATGATAGCAATTAGCAAAGGCTTATTTTCATCAAATCCCTCTGAAAATTAACCAGATCCAACATCTAGTGCAACCATCCACCACTATCATATAATGTTAATAGATTTGTATAAAGTTTCATTTTACTATTGATTTATTTAAAAAATATGTCTTCCTGCCCCTACTTTAAAATTATGTGCATGATGCAATATCTATGTTTGCTCTTTTAAAGACATTCATTAGCATCTAATGTAATTTACTTCAATTAAGCATAATAGCAATTTAATGAGAAATTGGTATAAGTTAGACGGTTCATATAACTGTCCCAATTAAATTAACCACAACACCGCAGAGCCTACTTGGAAGAGTGACAGGAAGTATGTTTTGGATCTTCTAAATGATATTCAAAGTATTTTACTAGAATTCAAAGAGGTACACATGAAAAAATAAAGACAACAAAAATATTCAAATAACTCTTTATAACCAATCCGCTAGAAAGAAAAGGAAACTTTCTAAGACTCTTTTATCTCGGATTTGAAGTGTCCATGCAATTTACTAGGTCCATCTCTCCTAATCAGCAAGGCCCTAGTTTTATTTACTCCTCCAGCTATAGAGTGATACTGGCAATAGTCAACTTCTCCTCCATGAAGTAAACTATTAAGGCATTTAGTCATTTTTTGGGTAGCCATTACTAAATTCTACAGCTCAGGAATTCAACCTACAAAGTAATCACTGAGAATAAAAACATTTATTTTTGAGTACCATTAGTTCCTGATCTGTTCTCATAAAAGGAAATAAGGTAGCCAGGGATTCAAGGTCTAGTCTCAGGCTTCTGTGGATTAGCATATGGCCCCCAATGCCATGTGCTTCTCCTGTAAGTCACCATAGACACTGGGGCAGCAGCAGGGGAAAAACTCAGTATTCTCCCAATCCTTGTCAGAAGTACAGAGGAAGAGCAGAACTAGCAAATTATTCCTCCCTCTTATAGACTAAAGAAGAGAGAGATTCCTCTGACAAGATTACATCAACCTAATTCTTAATTGCCAATCATCAGGAGACAATTCTTGTAGCTGAGAAGTAATTAGAGGAGTTCATAGAATATTTCCTATACAGAACATGTGTTCATGATTTTTCATTATCAAGCATCAGATGGAGAATATTGGTATTGTTATGGGAAGTATGGTGATACTGGATGGGACCTGAGCTGAGTGAAGGCAGAAGCCTAGATGAACACCAGGTCCCACAAAATATTTGAAGCTCAGCTAATTATCACCTCCCACCTAAAAGTGCCCAGGACTAAGTAATCAAGTGAGAAGCTGTGAATTGAATCACACAGCTTTTCTGACTGCTTATCCTGCATTTAGCTTGATGGATAAAGCTATATGATTAAGTGGATAACACTGGTGACAGAGATTTGATTTTGTTTGATCAATCCCTTCCCCTTCGATCCACAGAATGTAGAAATGATCTTTAGGATAGTAATAGCATTCACCTAAGTAAGCTTAAAGATTTAATTGTAATAAAGTCAGGGGAAGGATCAAGGTTGAAGGATGGAGGTGTTGGGAAACTGCACTAGACTACTGTTGATCAGCTTTGTCAGTCAAAGAAATAATCAGGTTGAAACTGTCTGCTGGAGAGGGTTCCCTCTCTGTGGCACTCTAGCCAGGTCAGGCACCTTTGACCCTGACCAGGTGAGTTGAGGATTGATGGCATTCTTCCTCGATGTTAAATAAATGATAAACAGCACAGCTCTGTCCAGAAGTTGAGGATGTGATAATTAGTGGAATAGGATGCAGGAAACCTAAGCAGGTTGATTGGCCTACCCACCTAGCCACCTGGGTCCCCTTCTCAGGAGTGAGAGAGCCTCCTGATCCAGTCTCTGCCTTTTATAATCCTGGCAGCAACTGTTTTTTGCCCTTTGGCTCATGGCATCCGAGTTAGTTCTAAATTCTAAAACTGTTGGGTGTCACTCATCCTATTCTCCATTTTACTTATCAGAAATTGATGTTACAGTACTAAAGAGATGTGCTTTTGTGCTGGTGAGCAGTTTCAGTATCACAGAAAATGCAGCTCAGTTGCCCAAATGTGATCCAGCTCTATCAAGGGTGCCCTTTCTGATAAATCTCTATGCCTTGAAGCTGTGTCAGGTTAACTAAAACTCTTCAAGCAGAACTGAAATTCTACTGATTACTTCTACTATACTCATGGGGTTATTCGGAACAAAAATACTTGGTCATTTTATTTTATTTTGTTAACATTTTAGTTTTTAAAAATTATGTTTACAGATGTCCTTTGACCACTTATCTTCTGACTCTTCCTAGCCCCAGCTTGCTTTACTAGAGACTTCATTAAAGTTTCCCATGATGAAATCTAGAACTCTTTTCTCTTGGTTGAGCTTGATCCCAATGGGAGAACTTCTTTACTCTGTATTACATGGTATATACCACTGATGGCAAACCTTTTAGAGATGGAGTGCCAAGACCCACCATCCCGTTTACCCCCTTATCCCAGACAGGGGAGGGAGGAAGCACTCTCAATGGGCTGCTGGGAAGAGGGGTGGGGGGAGTGAGGAATGTTCTCAGGCACATGGAGTCAAGGAGAGGAGCAGCTCTACCCCAAGTCCCTCTGACTTTCTAGTAACAAACTCTGGCAGGCAACTACAGGTATGCTCACAGAAAGGGCTCTGTGTGCCCTTTGGGGCACATGTGCCATAGGTTCACCATCACTGATACATACTATCCTATGTGCACTTTCTCTGATTTTATTTTGCTGTCAATTTGAATAAATGAAATTTCTTGGCTAAGTGTCATGTATGTTTATTGTGGAATTGATATTTGGTGGGAATAGGGTCAAGTTGTAAATAAAACTTGGGATCCTGGTTTTCCTTACATCAATCAGAAGTTAAGTTGAACTCACATTCCCTAGATTAAGAATGTTGAAAAGAATAGAAAGAAATAATTCTAGCCCAATAGCCCCTCTTTCTGAATAGAGCTGAGTGGCAATCTCTGGTTCCTGCCATACTACTTCTCTTCCTAAAAGGGAATAAAATCTCCTCTGGAGAAAGTAGTAGGAGAAGAGGCCAGAAATCTCTATTCTGCTTCCCTTCAAGCCACACAAGCACACTCTCATGCCACATGTGGGAGATAGTCCTCAAAACATGTAAGTTTCTTTAATACTTATATAATAATAATAATAACAAAATATACTTATGTAAAATCAGTGATACTTGATGCAAAAATTTTCCTCATTCTACAGTTTCCTCTTTATTCTCCTTTCATTGATTTTATACATGAAAAAAGTTGTGTTTTTTTTTTAATTTTATGCAAAAGAAGCAGGCTCAGTCTTTCAACTCAGTCTCTGTCAGCAAAGGGCTGCACCCTTTGGCTGGATGGACTATCCCCTGTGCTCTCTGGAATCACTGACTCTGCCTGGGCCTCTGCTAATAGATCTATGCCCTCTGCAACCTAGTTACTCTCCACCACTATGGTGAAGCTTGAGAAAGCTGCTAAAAATCAAAGTGAGCCAAAGGAAATGGCTCCTCTCCCTCAGGAAATAGAAAGCAGTGAGGATTAGCACATATCAGAAGATGAAGAAAAAAGTAATGAAGAAGAGATTGCAGTCTCTCAGAAGAAAGGAAAGAAGAATATGGCTACATGAGCTAAAAAGATAACATCAGGAAAAAAAAATCATTATCACCCATCTTCCAAGAAAGCAGTCATGACTCCTGGTAAAAAGGCAGCTGTGGTCCCTTCCAAGAAAGTGGCTACCTCACCCAAAGCCATTATAAGGTCTGCAAGAAAGGAGTCATTAAAGCTAAAGCACCAGCCACTCTAGCTAAAGTAGTAGCACCGATCTCTCCACCAAAGGGACATGAAATGAGAATGCCAAGAAAGAGGTCAATATATCTGTAAAGGAGGACATCAAAACTGAGGAAGATAAAGAATCTGAGCCACCCAAAGTAACAAAAATGGAAGCAGTTCCAGCCAAACAAGACTCTGAAGTTGAAAGGAAGAAGATAATAGTCATGAAGATGAAGAAAATGATGAATTTGAAGAAGATGCTATGGTACCACATTTGCCAAACAGAAGGCTATTTCTGTGAAAACTAACCCTGGGAAAGCTGGGAAAGCCAAGGAATCAGAGGGTTTGGTTTTTTTACTATCCCATTTGAAGGGTGTCCTAGGAGGGAAAGAATGAAGGAAAAGAAAGAGGAAGAGAAAGTTGAGGATGAAGAGGAAGTGCCCATTAGTACCAAGGAAGAGGAAAAAGGAAATGGGCAAAAAGAAAACCCACAAAGACAAGAAACAGAAATTGGAAACTAAAGCATCTACAAATTTCATTCAGAACTTCAACAAAACTGCTTCTGAGCTTAAAAAAAAAACTGGCTTCACAGACTTCTATGCAGAAAAAAACAACCTTACAGTAGTGGACATCTGCATTGATACCATCAGAAAATTGGACTATGTAAAGTTTGAATCAGCTGAAGGCATGGGAACCGTTTTGAAACTCAGTGGCACTAAATTATAACTGGAAAAGGCAGAAGAAAACAAGAAAGATAGAAATGCAAGGAGACTCTTCATTAAGAATCTGCCTTATAAAGTAACTTAGGAGGAACTCAAGGAAGTGTTTGAAAATGCTATTGAGGTTAGACTGCTCTGCATCAAAAATGGGACACCCAAAAGAATTACTTTTGTTAAATTTAAGATAGAAGTAGTCATGGATGAGGCCTTGGAAGAGAAACAAGGAACCAAGATAAATGGTCAAGTGTTCATTCTGGACTCTGCCAGGGGGAAAAAAATATTTTTTATGGAATGATTTGTATAAACCAATGAAGATGAAAATAAGCAGAATCAGAACTATTTATACAGTAATATCAGCATTGCAAATACACAAAATTTGGAAAAACTTGGGAAATCTGATAAATGCAGTGACCAACTACAGTTCCAGAGGGCTCAGATAAAGCATGCTACCAACTACCTGGTAGAGTCACAATGGACTCAGAGTACAAGTTGAGACATATTGGAAAGGGAGAGACATAACCCCATAGGAAGGGGAAATATCCATGGTCAAATGGATACAGTAGGAATTTGTTTTTGATTGTATACGTGGTTGTAACAGGGGTTTGGTTTTTCTTACTATCCCATTTGAAGGGTGGCCTAGGAGGGAAAGAATGAAGATCTGAAATTTTTTTTTAACTTCAAGGAAAAAACATTCTAAGGCATAGTTGGAAAAGTTGTCTCCTCTAATCTCTTCTAATATTTTGAATGATAGAACATTTTGTATTAGGCTACATATTCTTTTGAGTTTCTTATGAAATATAGTTTAAGATATTGGTCTAAACCCTAATTTCTATCACAGTGCTTTCCAGTTTTCCCAACAGTTCTTGTCATAAAAAGAGTCCTTTTACCACTAATTGATATTCTTGCATTTGTCGAACTCTAGTCTATAACCTCATTTATACTACATACTTACATTTTATTTAATAAATCCCATCCCACTAACTAATATTTTGTCTTCATTCAATAAATATCTTTCAGCCAGACATGGTTTTAAGTTCTGGAGACATGAAGATTTTTTTTCAGTCTATGTCTAGAATTTTATATTCTAATGGGTCAAAAAAGCTAATCATCAAATAAAAAACATGTACAAAGTAATATGGATCGTGGGGGAGACCCTAACAAAGACATTTTGTAGGAAATGGAACCAATATGACAATTTCTAAGAGTATAGTTTTGTCCAAGACACCTTCCACCTATTCTATCATTATGTCAGGCTTATATCCTTATTCCTTACATCATAGCATTCACATGCACAAAATAAATTAATCATTGTTACTAAATATATAATAAAGTAAACCCACCAGTTGCCTCCTAACGAACTAACTTCTTATATTTGTTGTTGCTCTGTTGTGTCTGACTCTTCATGAGACCTTTGGAGGTTTTCTTGACAAGATACTGAAGTGGTTTTCCTTTTTTCTTTCTCCAGCATATTTCATATATGAGGAAAGTGAAGCAACCAGGATTAAGTAATTTGCCTGGTGTCACACAGCTAGTGTCTGAGGCCAGATTTGAACTCAGGGAAATAGTCATCCTGTCTCCTGTTTACTGTACCACCTAACTGCCTATACCAGTAGTCAAACCTAGACCACGTGGGTGAAAACTAGGAATTCTGACTGCTAGATCAGTTCCCTGTGACTGTCTTTTATTTATTACTGAAACACCACATCACCCCTACTCTCCAAGCAATAACTCAATTAATTTCAATTCAGAAGCAATTGACAAGAACCTACTAAATGCCAGCCCCTGGATTGTGACTGAAGATGCAAAAACAAATATCTTACCCTCAAGGAAATTATATTCTGTTGGAAGGAAACAACTGGTGCATAGAAAAGTAAATCACATACAAACACACACACACACACACACACACACACACACACACACACACACACACACAACACACAGAGCAGGGAAGCTAGGTGGCTCAATGGATAAAAACCAGGCCTAGAGATGAGAGATACTGGGTTCAAATTTGGTCTGAGACTTCCCAGCTGTGTGACCCTGGGCAAGTCACTTAATTCCCACTGTCTAGCCCTTACCACTTTTCTCCCTTAGAACCAATACCCAGTATTGATTCTAAGCCGAAAGGTAAGGTTTTAATATAGATAGAGCTATGTGTGTGTGTGTGTGTATATATATATATATATATATATATCCATAGTAATTTCTGTGAAGTCTAATATCTAAGGTAATTTGTAAAGAATAGAGTGTGTGTTGGAAGAGAAGATTCTAGAGGGGACAATGGATGGATAAGGTAGAGTAAGATAGATGAGAAAGGAGTTTAGATGGGGTAGGGGAAGGGAAGACTGGCCTGGATAGATATAAAGGAGTCCTGGCCAGAGAAAGGATTTTCAATAACCTAATATTATCTTCTTTTAAAAACTGTGGGAGCAGAAACACAGAAGAGAAACAACTGCTTGATCACATGGGTCAATGGGGACATGATTGGGGATGTAAACTCTAAACGATCATCCTAGTGCAAATATCAATAATACAGAAATAGGTCTTGATCAGTGACACATGTAAAATCCAGTGCAATTGCACGTTGACTATGGGAGGGGGGTAGGAGGAGGGGAGGGAAAGAACATGAATCATGTAGCCATGGAAAATTTTTAAAAATTAAAAAAAAAACTATGGGCATTTAACAAAAAAAGAATTATCTTCTAGTATTTATTTCATTATCAAATACCTCTTTCATAAACCACCTCAGGTTTCTACCTTCCTCTTCCTTTACAGACAAACTTTCCAGGACTCTGACCAAGAAAAATTTTCAATTACTTGGATTACTTCCATGGTTTATGGACCCATCCATCGACATCACTTTTAAATGAGGTGACTTTAATGATTACATTCATTTCCCACTATCTGGCAAGAGATTATAAATGTAAAAAGAGATTACAGAGAAAGGAGAAGTGACAGATTATATTATAAAAGAAACTCAGTTTTCCATGTCATGTGCTGATTGATTGATGTATCATTTTTTCAAGCACACAAACACTCAATATAATTTCTTCTAAACATTCAAGGAATTGTTACAAAGTTTTAGAGGTGAGAGACATAATTTCTAGTTAAAATTTTTTAACAATTTCTTTACATCTCTCATGTATTTTTCACATTCAACCTGCTTGATTTTCTTATTTCTACCTACTAGATTATAAGTTTATTTAGGGGAGGAGTGCTTTATTTACCTTGGTATTCCTACTAAGATCCTAGCACAAAGTCTTACATACATTGTGTGGACATACTGAAAACAAGGGAAAGAAAGACTTTGTTGATTAGTTATGCTGCATGTGGAAGTCAACTATGTGAGGCAAATGCTTTGAGGCAACTACTTTAAGTTTTAGTCCACTATCCCCTGGTACTGAGGTGATATAGAGGAGAATGTGCCCCCAATTTGGAGGGGGACAAAGGGGATATGGTTGTATTTCTTTTTTTTTTTTTTAATTTTTTTTTAACATTTATTAATATTCATTTTTAACATGGTTACATGATTCATGCTCCCCTTTCCCCTTCAACACCCCCCCGCGCCCCCCCCACCCTTGGCCGATGCGCGTTTCCACTAGTTTTGTCATGTGTCCTTGAACAAGACCAATTTCCAAATTGTTGGTAGTTGCATTGGTGTGGTAGTTTCGAGTCTACACCCTGTCATGTCCACCCTGACCCATGCGTTCAAGCAGTTGTTTTTCTTATATGTTTCCTCTTCTGCAGTCCTTCCTCTGAATGTGGGTAGCGTCTTTACCATAAATCCCTCAGAATTGTCCTGGGTCATTGTATTGCTGCTGGTACAGAGGTCCATTACATTCAATTTTACCACAGTATATCAGTCTCTGTGTATAGAGTTCTTCTGGCTCTGCTCCTTTCGCTCTGCATCAGTTCCCGGAGGTCTCTCCAGTTCGCCTGGAACTTCTCCAGTTTATTATTCCTTTTAGCACAATAGTATTCCATCACCCGCATATACCACAGTTTGTTCAGCCATTCCCCAATTGAAGGACATTCCCTCCTTTTCCAATTTGTTGCCACCACAAAAAGCGCAGCTATGAATATTTTCG
>NC_058130.1:445678440-445737664 GCF_016433145.1 Gracilinanus agilis | reverse complement strand
TCTTCCCTCTCCGGGTTGATTATACTGAGAGTAAGGTTTGATTATTACCTCTTTATGCTCTCTTCCTCTCCTTCTTATAATAGTATTTGTCCCCTCTCCCTCCCATGCCCTCTTTGTGTGTAATAGAATATCCTATTTTCTTATTCACTCAAGTTTCTCTTGGTGTCCCTTGCTATTCACCCCCTCTTTCCCATCCCCCATGCCATCTTAGATTGTTTAGTGTTCCACCCTCACCCTGTGAAATTTTTCTTTTTATTACTATAATAGTGAATATTATAATATTGAATAGAGTTCACTACAGAGAATTATATATAACATTTCTCTACATAGGAATACAGATAATTAGATCTCACTGAGGCCCTTAAAAAGGCAAATTTAAAAATTATAAGTTTTCTTTCTTTCCCCTCTGTATCTTATTTACCTTTTCAGGTTTCTCTCGATTTTTGTGGTTCGATATCAAACTTTCCATTTAGCCCTGGTCTTTTCTGTGCAAATACCTGGAATTCTTCAATTTTGTTGAATGCCCATACTTTCCCCTGGAAATATATAGTCAATTTTGATGGGTAGTTGATCCGTGGTTGTAGGCCCAGCTCTCTTGCCTTTCTGAATATCATATACCAAGCCTTGAGATCTTTTAGCATAGAGGCTGCCAGATCCTGTGTGATCCTGATTGGTGTTCTTTGATATTTGAATTGTTTCTTTCTGGCTTCTTGTAAGATTCTTTCCTTTGCTTGGAAACTCTTGAATTTGGCAATTATATTTCTGGGTGTTGTCTTTTCTTGATCGAATGTTGCAGGTGTTCTATGAATCCTTTCAATGTCTATATTGCCCTCTTGTTGTAGGACTTCAGGGCAATTTTGCTGAATTATTTCTGTTAGTATGGAGTCCAGGTTTCTATTAATTTCTGGTTTTTCTGGAAGACCAATTATTCTCAAATTGTCTCTTCTAGACCGGTTTTCTTGGTCTGTCACTCTCTCATTGAGATATTTCATGTTTCCTTTTATTTTTTCAGTCTTTTGACTTTGTTTTACTTGTTTTTGTTGTCTTGAGAGGCCATTAGCTTCTACTTGCTCAATTCTAGCCTTTAGGGATTGATTTTCAGCTATAATCTTTCGGTTTTCGGCTATGATGTTTTGATTTTCGGCTATAATCTTCTGGTATTCCTTTTCAATCTGGACATTTCTGGTGTTCAATTTGCTTATCAGTTCATTTGGTTTCTGAGCCTCACTTTCCAGTTGCAAGATTCTACCTTTTAAACTGTTATTTTCTTGCCAGATCTCTTCCATTTTCCTCAAAATCTCAGTTTTGAACTCTTCCATAGCTTGTGAGGAGTTTTCCTTATTTGAGGAGGGTCCGGATGCTTGTTTGTTCTCCTCCTCTGTTTGCTCAGTTGTCTGGATTTTCTCTGTGTAAAAGTTGTCTAGTGTTAAAGATTTCTTTTTCTTGTTGTTATTCTTTCTCTTCTGAGCTTCCTGAGACTGGGTAGCCATCGTTAGCCCAGCAGCTTCTAAGGTTTATCCTCTCGCTCAGGGTCTGTCCGCGGTCAAGCCCCCTGGTGGACCCCCTTGCTTGATCCTCTGCCAGAGGTTCTTTTACAAGTCTCAGGGCTCTGCTTCCACAGTCGTATACTCGTTCACACTGGTTCCCCACTCAGGGTTTCAGAGCTTTAGCTCCTGGCAGTGTCTGCCTCCACCCATGCCTCTGCCAGTGCCTGTGCTCTGAGCCGGCGTTCTGCGCCCTGTGTCCACTCTGCTCCCGCGCTCAGATTTCGCGTGCGTTTTTTGGCTTATTGGGGTCCTAAATCTTGCTGCTCTCAGGAACAGGCCCCAGAGCTGACAATGATTCGATGGGTGCCCCAAACTTGCTCTATTTCTTTTTAGCTGGCTTTGGCGCTATAGGTGTTGTGTGTGGAGGGGGTGGGAGTGGGGTGGTTGCTCAGCCCATGATTTAGTGAGAGCTGTTTCACCCCTTTATAGCACAGAAATGCCTCAATTCCACGTACCTTCCACGCTGTGCCCTGTTGTGGGGTTCCTCCGTTCGTCTGGACTTATTTTTATGTCCCCTTGAGGAGTTTTGTGTGTTTTGGTCAGGAGAGGTTAAGAGCTGCTTCTTACTCTGCCGCCATCTTAACCCGGAATCCCCCCTCATTCTTTTTTAATGAATCTTTAGAACCTGTACCAGTAGGAATAAAGGTTGATTTTCATCTCTGGTTCTGTTCTTCCCAAACTGGGAGATTGTAGAACCTCTTATTTTTCATGAAGATTTTGTATCTTCTTCCTTCTGATTCTCAGTGGGAGGTCCAGTAACCAGTATATGGACAATCCCTATAATTCTTATCACTCCAGGAATGCTGGAATGTTCTACTGGCTTGGCTATATTACAGAACACATAGATCTGTCTACCTTCTTGTATACTTTAGCAATTACTTTGTACCTACTGCAACTATCCAATAGTATCTTGGTAATGCATTTTTGATAGCCTTGTCCCCATAGTAAGCAAGCATTATTAAAGCTAGCAGGCTCCCACAATAATGTTTAAAAGATTTAGCAACTATTTCACTTACTTTACTTTAGTAATAAAAAATAGAGCCCATGAAATATAATTATTTAATAATATAAACATAGGATGGTAATTAGTAACAATATAGTTATTCTGGTGAGAAAGAGGGCCCCAGCAGTAGCAACAAAATTTTGAGCTGCCAATACTACTAAAAATAGGGAGAATTAAAAAAAAAAACAACACCTCTAACCCGAAGGGAATATCTTAGCCTGCCCAAGTATTCAAACAGGCTTACACATAATTGTAAAACTGCCAAAAATGTTTCTCTGGATAATATTCCCACATGATATCTTTGGACCCCACAAACACTAAGGACCAGGGGGCACATGGCAGTTGGTCAAGCAGTACTTGGTTCTCATAGCTATAATAGGGACTCTTCTCTCTCAGTTTGTCAGTTAAATTCTGTTTTATCCTCAGCAAACATTGTCATTTAATATCTTTTCCCTCATCAGAATATTGCTTTATTCATTGTTGTTCATAAATTGGAGGCAGGTTGGTAAGAAAGGGCTGCTAAGTTTCACTTGGACCTGACAGGCTCTGTTGGCCAAGTCTGCCAAGCTGGCTCTGAATCCACAGATAAATAGACGGATCTTAGCTAGTGAGTGATGTGTTTGCTAGGTGCTAGTAACCCCAGGATTTAAGAAGTTCAGCTTAGTCAAGCCTCTGCCTCTACAACAGTGCCCAAGCAGGGAGTCTAATGGGAGTTATATATGTGTTTAACAACTTCTCTAGCCCCTGGCTTGGAGTTGGATTCCATGGTAAAGGGTTGGTTTGGGCTGGTACTATGGACTAATGCTATTCTGCCTGCGGTTTGACTAGATCTCTTCCCTAATTAGCTACAGATGATTCACCAATTAGGAAAGGAACACCAGTCTTCTTTGGATTGATTGCAATAGGATTTATTTGCTTATCTAAAAGGTTTAGGAACAAGGAAGTAAGGATAGAGGTTTCGGGAATGCTAAACTAACTCTAAATGAATAAAGGTGATCTAAATCAAATGGATGATGAGCTTGATAATAGGCTGGAGCTTTCTTCTCCCTCTCTCAATCCCAGGCTTGACCCCACTGTGGCACAAGCCAAAGGATAAGGAAGGCTAGTGATGTCCTTCTTGTTGGCTGTGGTGTTGTCTCTCTCTGCTCTATTACTAGCAGGTAAAATGATTTCCTATGGCACTCAAGTATGGATGCTGGATTGCAGGTCTAGGGCCTACCCTCCCTCTAATCCACCCTCCTCCCAAGATTCTCAAAAGTGAGATCCAGTGTGCTGTTGTCCCAGAGTATTTATAGGAGTGGTTCCAACTGTCTTCTGGCCCTGGCTCATGTCATCTAGGCACATTCCAAAGTCTTTAACCAAAGTTTCTGTCATTCAAGATGTTCTCCATCTTGTCCCAGAAGTTCCTTATTACATCATCCACCTTTTTCAATTCATAATTATAATTTATAGATTAACAACTTAACTAAATGAATAGTAAAAAGCATTTATTTAATAGTTTGCAGGGTTCCATTCAATTACTTGATCCAACTTTTCCCAAGTCAGAAATGTCTTTTGCAGAGTTTCCCTTTTATTTTCTCCCAACAGATTGCTTTCTTCAGCAGAAACCTCCCTTCATAACAATCCCAGTGTGCCCCTTTCCTATGGCTGATCCTCCAGTATTCATGGCTAGAAGAAGAAAATATGGAGAAAAGGATAAATCTTGCCCAAATCCTTTCCATAAGATAACTTTTCTCAAATTTGGGCACCAGAACTGAAGCTCTGGAGTGGTCTGGCAGCTTCTGCAGTCTATGTTAATTGGGGAAGTCTTAGTTATTTTGTTGTCTTGATTTTTCTCATTTCCCCCTCATCCTTATCAGCAATAACTTTCCCAGCTGGCTATAACCATGGATGGATCATAAGGGGGGAGCTCTGGTGTGGCTATTTTTCTCCCTTTCTTCCAAGGAGAACTGGAAGAACTTACGAAGTTCCGGGATACCTCTTTTCTGGCTTAACGTTCAATAATGTAAACTTTTGCACCGAAACCAAAGCCAATTTGAACTATCACAGTACTTGGAAATCTCCATTGGAAATATTATCTGGAAGATCCCAACAGATTCACTAATCTAAAATTGCCCTCAGAAGTAATCAGTATTTAGCTTCCCTTAGAGATACTAGCGTTCCCCTCCATCATTCATATATATGTTCATTCTCATTTTGCACATAAAAGATTGGGGAACTACAGACATGTGGCAATATAATAATAAGATTAATAAGTCTCTCCAGCACAAGGTTTTATAGTGGAGACTTATACTTTTATTAAAACTTGCAATTTAGAGAAGAGAATCTTCCATATAAGGAAAAGGGCACTATGAGGAGATGTGGGGAGGTCCAAATGATATCAGTTTCCTAGTTTGTAAATTGGGGATGATAATAATATCTACATCCCAGGTTGTTACAAGTATCAAATGGGATAATCATTGTAAAACCCTTAGCATAGTGTCCTAAATACACTTAGTGTGCTATAAACATTGTATAAATGTTTTTGTTAGTTTGTATTTTGCCCAGGGCTCTGGCACTGGCATCCTCTTGTCTAGTATATGAATGAAAATATCATCTCTCACTTATTCCTTGGCATATAACTGTCCATTACCATTCTCAAACGCATAGGGTAGACACGAATGAGAGTATCATGAATATTGGTTTCATTACACAAATGTGTTTGGGTCAATTGCTGTAATTTAAGCTTGTCAAATGGGATTAGGGGAAGGTTTTAACCTTTGTGTTGAGATAAAATTTAGACAGTTGCTTCCCAATGAATTTGGTTTTTTTTTTTTTTTGAGAGGACAGGTGAGGGAAAAGAAATCATAATTGTTTTAAAACAGATACATTCAGGCAGGGCATACTGAAACCTGTTCAAGAACCTGTAGAGAAATTTTCAGTGTATATCTCAGAAATAAGCAAATATACTATAAATTAGGGCTGAATTTATTATCTTGTTGACTTTCTACCAGGAAGTATACAATTCATAGACAAAACCAGATTAAAATATAATTGGGAAATGTTTAACAAAATAAGTAAAAATATAGTACAGCATAGATACTATTAGTTGTGGTTTTCTAAGCCAGTATGTGGCCTAAAGACATCTGCTTCTATTTGATTTTGACACCATAGGTGTAGACTTACAGTGATGAAGAAATGTTAATAATACAGATTAAACTGAAAACTATGTCACGTGAATGCTTTCCCTGCCCCCCATAGTCAGTTATTAAACATTTCATTGCATTGGCTATATTAAACTATGGAATGCTTGCAAGTAATATTGAAATGGATTTGTCAGATCATATCAAAGAACTAAGATACTGCTTGAAAAGGGAGTTGGCCCAATTCTGTAGTTTACATGAAAACAATGTACTCTGATTATTAGATTACTAATAGAAGAGAAGAAAATGTGCTAGTTGCTTTAAAAAAAAGCATATTCAAAAACATCCAGGTGTTGTACCAGCTGGAGTGCTTATTTTAAAATTATGTTTATGGAGGGAAAATCCATTTCCCAGTTTTCAATTGCTATTACAGTTAGTTGTATTTAATTCTTTAGAATTTATTTTATTTTATTTTTTGATCGTAGCAGTTAACAGCTGTTACTTTAATGATATACAAGTATATGAACAAATGCAAAATGCTCTTTTTATCTTTAAAAAAGCAAAAAAAAAAAGCTAAATTTGACATGGTATATAGACTCCTAAATTAATTTTAAAAAAGTAAACAGCAAGTTTTAGAAAACAGTGTCTAATTCTGCCCTTAGACATTAGCAAATTTTTATTTCTGGCTAGAAATTTTGTTCTAGTGATTGAAACTAAAAAAGCCCCATGGTCCAAAATGTGTAGTTAAAAATGGAAATTTACTAATGTCTAAAGGGCAAATATCCTTAGGATTATACACTTTTTTATTTGTCAAATTGCTTTTCCTTTCTAGCAGAGCAATGAGAAAATAAAGATTTAAAAGAGGCCAAAGGACTAGATGGATTTTAAGCATGGAGCACTGTGTGTTCAATACAAGGACACTGGGTATCTAGGGGATATATATGACTGGCAGTGGGAGGAAGGCAATAGATTTGGAAATCTAGCATGGGACACTATCAGAATCAAATTTCTGCTGTTTCATAATTTTTTCCTCTTAGGACTGAATCCTGATGGATGCAGAGAAGCAAACAATCAGCAAGCATTTGTTAACCATCCACTGGAAGTACAGCAATGTATAGGCACTGGGGTATACAAGAGGAGAAGAAATGACCTGGCCTTCAAGAACTTAAACTTTAAACATTTTTAGAAAAAGAACTTGATCAAGAAATATTTATTAAGCTACTACTCCACGCTAGGCACCGGGGATACAAATGCATCATGAAGTCATCTTTATTCTCTTTACATTCAAATGAGGAAGATAACAAGTACATATATGTATACACAGAATAAACATTCAACAAATAAAAATAAAGACATTTTAGTTAAGACAGTTAAGTATAAGGCAACTTGGGAGAGAACTCACTAGCAATGGGGGAGGTCAGGAAAAGTCCCTAGCAAAAAATAGTACGTAAGCTGTATCTTGAAGAACGAGGATTTTAGCAAATAGAGGAGGGAGGATCTTCCAGGCATGAGGGAATGCCAATTCAAAGACAGAGAGAAAGAGACAGATAGACAGACAGACAGACAGAAACAGAGAGTCAGAGGGAGAGGGAGAGGGAGGAGAGAGAGCAGATGGAGTATCATAGAAGAGGAAGACAGAGGCTGACAGTTTCTCTGAATTGTGGAGTATGGGAGGAGTAATAAGTTGAAATGATGCAAAAACGATGGGTTGAGGCAAGGTGGAGAGTTCTGATTCAGGTAGACATCCATGAACAATTCATATTATGTTAGAAACTTTCTGAGGCCCACTGCCCTTCCAGTGAAAGAATTTCAGTCGACGATTGGGTAATGGGAAGTAGTCTATGGCATCAGTAGACCTAAAGCCCAGAGGAAGCCTGCATAAGGAATGTCAGAGTAAAAGGAAATATCTTCCATATGACTTTTCACATAATTTTCCTACTTAAAATAAGGTTCTTTAGAGAGGTCATACCATACTTCCCTTACCATGTCCATGTTGCCATGAACTTAAGTGCTGTGTCCCCTGTTTTCTTCATATGGACCGGTAGCTAAACATCTTTCTCGAATTCCAACCTAGGACTTGAGGCTATGGCATGTGGTGAGTGGGGAGGGTGTGTAGCATTGGGATGTAAATCTGTTCCCTCTCCAAGTCCCTGAACCTGAAAGCCCAACAGGTACTGAACCCACTCCTCTAAGGTTTTTTGAAGTATTTTTTTTTCTCTTGTATTTTCCTTTCTTGGACGGGGGTCGTTTCAAGTCAGATGAAATCAAAAATAGGGATCAGTTGAAGATAGGTTGGATATGTTAATAAAAATTATTCTAGCCAGTGGTGAGAAATGATTTATTACCTCATCTGTTGACTTCTGGGAAAGTCTATGTGTACACAGATTCTGGAAAGCCCCTTCTTTCCCTGGTAGTATAATGGCAGATGGTCTTAAATTTTAAGTCACCATTCTATCTTTAGGAAGTGCTGTGATTCAATTCAAGCCGCTCCTGATTGTTTATGCATTCTCCACTTCATGGAAGGTGGTCCCTATCTCCCTCTACATCTTTTAGTACTGAATTATTTTAGAGGCAGCTGGATAACACAGTGTAAAGTTCTGGGCCTGGAGTTCAAATCTTGCCTCAGAGTCTTATTAGCTGTATGACCCTGGGCAAGTCATTTAACCACTTTATGCCTCAGTTTCTTCAACTGTAAAATGGGGATAATAATGGCGCTTACCTCATAGTATTGTTTTAATGATCAAATGAAATATTTAAACTTATAATGTGCTTAGCACAATACCTGGTACATAGATATATGTAAATGCTTTTCCCCCTTTTTATTGGTTGATGGAATTGATAAGCAACTGTCAGTGATGTAGAATGGAACAGTGGAAAGGACCTGGGCTCCAGAATTGGAGGAAATCAAATCCTACCTCTGATGTATATTACATTTTACCCAAGAAAGGTTAATCTTAGTAGGCCTCTGTTTCCTCATCTGCTCAGTGAGACTAGACTAAGAAATGACCTCTTTCAACTTTGTATTATTTAATCTATGCTTGAAAGATCAAGGAGAAGGAAAGGGATGCTGTGGAACCAGAAAACAAATGTGCCCTTGATTTGATTTGGCTTAAAAAATTATAGAAATTATTAAAGGAGTAGTTAGTTTTTTAAAAAAAGAAGTGGTGATCTCAAAGAGTAAGCATGGCTTAACTAAGAACTATTAAGTCTGTTCATGGCAGACCAACTTGACTTTCTTTTTTTTTTTCTTGACAGTTACTAATAGATGAGAATTTGGCTTTTAGCACAGCAATTTGACAAAGGATTTCATGCCATTCTTGTGGGAAGATAAAAAGATGTGAACTAGATAATGGGTGGATTTGGAACTAGTTGAATGACTAAACTTCAAAAAGTAATCAATAGTTTGATGTTAAAGTTCCTATTTTGTGAGTCTGGAAAGGGATAGCCAGTGCTCCAGGGATCCATGCCTGGCCCTGTGCTGTTTAAATTTTTATTATCAATCGCTTGGCTAAAGACAGATGGAATGTTATCACATCTAAAGACACAAAATTGGAAGTATAGCTAACACATTAGATGACAGGATCGAGGAAAACATCTTGATAGGCTAGAATCTGAGGATATAAGGTGAAATCTAGCAGGCATAAATGTAAAGCCTTGTATTTGGGGTAAAAAAAATCAGTTTCACAGGTCCATATTAGGAGAGAGGAGTCTAGACATTTTTCCATCTGAAAATGCCCTGGGTGTTTTATTGGATGGTAAGACCAACTTAAGTCGAGTTTGATATGGCAGGGTAGAAAGCTAATGTGAACTTAGGATGAATTAAGAGAGGCAAAGTTTCCAGGGCTCGGAATGTAGTAGGATCACTATGTTCTGTACTAGCCAGACTATATTTGGGGTATTGTTTTTGTAATACTGTGTCCCTCTTTAGGAGGAAAATTAACTAGAGAGAATCAGGAGACCACTGAATTTGGAGATTTTGCCATTTAGTAGCCATATGACCTTAGGCAAGTTTAGTCTCTCTAGACCTTATCTACAGTAAAAGGTAATTCTTGGTTCTCTTTGAGTACACACCTGTGAAAAGGAAATCTTTTGTTCTCTTTGCCTAGTTGGAGTTAAAACTTTGACAAAAAAATTTAAGTACCCTTACTTGGTACCTCAGCAGATTGTGAGGGCAAGATTAGCTCTCCCTCATCGACCTTTTGACTGAATCAACAAGCTTGATCTAGGTGAATTCACACCTTACTTGATGCTAGGTGAGAAGCCAGTAAGATACTTGGAGAGCTCCACCTTTTTCCCCAAATTCAAACAGCAAACAGTTCATACACTCAGAAAGGTGTGAACTCAAAGGTGACAACTCAGACAATTTGACAACTGTAATTGGCCCCCATGAAAAGGGACGGGGATAGGAAACCACCATAAAAGCCATGAAAATCCCTGAGCGGGGAGTTTTCTGAAGGAGTCTAAGAGAAAGTGAACTCCAAGAAGAGAGTCACTCCAAGAAGGAAGTTGGCTTCAAGAAGAAGGTAGGCTCAAAGAAGAAAGTAGGCCTTAGGAGTCACCTTCAGCTCCAGTCATTGTCTTGGGTGAGTGGATAGCTGGTTTTCCCTCTTGTCTTCTGGGGAGAGTTTAATTCTGACTGAAGGTTAACAAGTCCTAAACTGGAACAATATTTAGTTAGATAGGTTAATGTCTTTTCTACCCTTTTTGTATTTCTCTACTTTCACTCTTTCCACCTCTTTTATAAATAAAAGATTTATAATTTTCATTAATTTTAACACAACCACTAATTTTAACACTTACACCAGAAACCTGTGATCTCATGACCAAGAAGCTGGAGGATCTCAAGATTGTGTCTTATTGGGATAGTTTTAAGGAAATGGAGATGTTAAACCTAGACAAGAGAAGACTAGGGGGCATTTTGGGAGGGGGACACGATAACTGTCTTGAAGGGTCAAGTCACAGGTCTGATTACATTGCTTCAACTGTCTCCAGAGAGGAGTGGCAAGATATAGAGGCATTTTTTCTTGATGGGTGAAGACCCATTTCATAAATTTTGTAGGATTCCTCAAATCCTTAGTCCTACATGCCATAGAAGGGGCAGGAGGAAACAATATGATATTAAGAATACATGAACTCCAATTCTACCTCTGACAGCTTGCATGACCTTGCGCGTAATTTTCTCATGTGAAAATGAAGGGCTGGACTATATAGCTTCTGAGGTCCATTCTAGTCCTAGATTTTTGTTCTTATCATTCTAAGCTGATGCTCACTAAACTCCATGGCATCGAAGGTTAAACATCTAGGTTATGTAGCAGTCTGAGGTTAAGTGAGGAAAAGGGAAATATGATTTCTTCATTGTCAAAGACTAAAGCCAAGCAAGCTAATCCTTGAATGGCTCTGTATCTGGGTGGAGCTGGGGCTGGGTTATACTTCCCCTGAACCATTCATTGAACATGTACCCATCATAGTTAAAGCCTCCCCAAAATGCATTCACTAGGGACAGATATTTTATTCCAAATTTTGACAAAACAGAAGGAGCTGCCTGCCCTACTCTGCTACATTCACTTGCCCTATTCCAGCTGGTGAATCTGAAGGGGGTGCAGTTTCAGCCCCAAGAGGCATGGTGGATATTTCAAGAAGTCTGTCACAGTGCCCCATAGGGTCCTGTTCGGGATGGGGACAAGTGGGCAATCTGCCCCTGCAGTGGTTGGTTTAAAAAATGATCATGTCCTAGACTGTGGGGAGTTCTGCTTCAGGTAAATATCCATGAACAATTCACACTTAAATGAGGAACCTTGGGAGGTCCACTGTGTTCCAGGATCTCAGTGACTCACTGGGCTGTTGGTAGAAACAGAAGCTTACTTCACACTTCTGGAGCCATTTGTTAATTTCCCGTAAGGTAGCAAATGCTGTCTGGCACTTAGCCAGCTCTGTGCAGGCCTGCTCCAACTGGTGTTTCAGTACCATTGTCCCTGGGCCCTGTATTTTATTCCAAATTTTGACAGAGAGGTTACAGGCTCCCATGAAAGCAGTTGGTGGGGGGAGGAGCTGGATGGGTAGTCTGGTTAGAACCATTTTTGTTCAATCTCTGGCTCCTGGGACAATGAGGCTGACATTTGCAAGTAATTAAGGTCAACCAAAAGGATCAGAAGGAAGAAATACCCCTTTTAGAAAAGAGATCCCTTTTAGTTTTATTCATTGGATGTCTTTGAGGCAGGCTATGCTTCATCTGTCTGACTGGACTGCTCCCTTCATGGTGGGATGCTTTTTAACCATTCTTTACAGGTATGGCTCTCACAATTCTATCCCCACCAAGATGAGCCCTAGAATTAGCAAAGGATCAGTTGTAGGTACTAGAAGAGGCTAGCCAGCAAATTTGGCTCCAGCCCTTCCCCAACCAATACCTTCTTCTGCCTTTCCTTTAAACTCCTTCCTTTGTTGTATGACACAGTATAATATTGGATTTGGAGTCAGAGTTTGAATTTTGATTCTCTCTTATAAAAAGTTCACTGGCTCTGGAATGAGAAGATCTGGATTCAAGTTCTGAGTTTGGCACTATTTGGGAAAGTCATTTAAATTCTCCAAATTGCCCCACCATGTATGTGTTCCTTCTTATAAAATGATGGGATTGGTTTAAGTGACCTGTGAGATCTTTTCCAGTTCTAATTCTACAGTGGAACTTTTTTTTTCCCTCATGTTCCTTTCATGTGATGATGCTCATTGAAACTTTTCTCCTGAAGATATTACATTTCTTGATCTCTTTGTTAAGGTTAACTAATCCTGCATGGGATAACATGCAGGGCTAGACAGAAGAGTTGGCACACTGTTTTACTGCTACTTTCAGACTCTGTTGTTAATACTTAGCAACCACCTTTACAGGATCATAGAAATAAATTCCATAATCTTAATGTCCATGACCTCTGACTCACTTCCCCTCAAACACTCACAGATAGGAATGGTCTGCCATACTGTAGAAACCCTCCTTCTAATTAGGGTATCAGAATTCCTAGTAATATCTCTGCCTTGAGGAAGTTACTTAGGACTTCACTAGATGACCTTTATAGGTCTCTTCTAGCTTGTCCTAACAAGGGAAATACCACTTGCAGTTTTTTTCCCCTCAGGCAACTTTTCTGCCCAAGACAGCTTTGCTTTTTATGGCAGTGGCATAAAATATTGCAATCCTTTGCATTCACATTGCCATTCGACAGAACAGGAATGAATACACTGAAAAGTTAGAGACCTTAAATGAGTTAGACTACATGTAGCTAATGTAGCATCAATGCATAAAAAGCAAGGGGTAAGAGTTTAAATTTAGGTTTTATGCTAAACATGAGAATTCTAAAGTAATATTGTGGTTGCCAATTTAAAAATATTACAGCTTAAGTCAAAATAACTTTTAGCAGCTTTATTTACAAAGAGGAGGAAAGAGTGAAAGTGGAAAAATGTAGATAAAGAGATGGACTCTAATAAGCCTACCAGCCCTTCTCCTGAGAAGCCAAGCTCCAGCCCCAGCAGGGGTTCCCTAAGACTCTGTCTCCACATAGATTTTCCTGGTAATCCTCAGCCAGAAGTCCTGGCAGTGGTGTCTTCAGCCGGGGTTCCACCAATGCAACCTCCTTCAAATCCAAGACGGGAATCTCTGGAACCAGTTTCTCCAAAGGCCAGGAAAAGAAGACCAGCTACTCATCCAGAAAGCTGATGCAGGATCCAGGGAAAGAGTCTCCTCCTTCAGTCCAGCTCACCTATGCAGAGAGACTCAAAAGATGAACTCCAAAGGAGAAGTTCAAAGGAGAAGTCCCTTGGACAGGAAGTTTGGGACTTTTTATAGTCCTTTTTCCATGTCACTTCCTGTCCCTTCCTCACTTTACAGAACCAATCGCAGTCTTTCAATTTGCCTAGCACTGCCCAGGGGAAGGCAGTGGCCTCTGGAGTTGTCACCCTCTCTAGCAAGTGACT
The DNA here is from genome assembly GCF_016433145.1 of Gracilinanus agilis. Taxonomy (NCBI): domain Eukaryota; kingdom Metazoa; phylum Chordata; class Mammalia; order Didelphimorphia; family Didelphidae; genus Gracilinanus; species Gracilinanus agilis. The sequence continues at coordinate 445,724,036 of NC_058130.1, read as the reverse complement.
TGTGAACTCTTATACTTAGTCACTGGTAAGGTACTAAGTAGGGGTACTTAAGTTTTTGATTGATTGATTAACTTAAAAGTTGCTGATTGATAGACAAAGAGAGTTTGATTCACCCTTCACAGAGGCATGTAACCAAGAGAGTGGTCAGTGCGAGATGTACATCATGTTTGCTCCTCTCAGCAATATCTCCTGGTTGTATTAACTATTGAATGACAAGATCACCAACACTGAAATCCTAGAGTGCGGTCATTCTGCTGATATTTAGTTAATATTTTCAAATGCTTGTGTCTTACAGACTAAAATATAAGAAAGTTTACAGTAAAATACCTAAGCAGCGACTTGAAGGGAAGCTTAAACAGGAGAATTGCAAAGAAGTTGGGCAGAAGAAATTTTATCCAGAAACTCAGTAATAACACAGCAGGCAAATTAATTACATGAGCAGCAATTAAATAACAGTTTGTTTTGAAGGAAAGAATCTGAGACTAAGTAAAAGGCTCAAAAAAGAAAAAAAAATAGAGTCAGCTTACCACCACCAAAGAAACAAACAACAAATATTCAGTGTGGAAAGGACTGTGTTGTGGGACATAACAGTTTTCTTTATCCAGGATCATAGGATATATAGGAATATATCCTATAGGAAGCAAGACTGTAAAATGTGTGATAGAACCTTAAATCCTTTGAAATATATTTCATATTAACAAGTCATTTGGGGGCACTTTCTCCTCCAGTATAGATGTCAACCACTTTGAAGTATGAGTGTACCATAAATTGCAGATAGATAACATTAGGTCAGAGAATATTGGTGTTAAAAGGATTTTGTTACAGTAATTATCCATAAATTGTTGATGACCTCAAACCACCATTTGGAGGCATTGATGGTCACTGAAAAAATTTTTACATGAAATTCAGCCTGATCTCCTCTTATTCAGTTCTATGTCCAACTTTTTATTTATTCACATGACTTGTTCTGGGTATCCATTAGAGATTAATTCAGTGGCACAGTAATTCTAACTGCATGGCGATATTTGGTTTTTATTCACTTTGTATTTTGATTGTGAATGGTTAGGCTGAATTATGTGTGCTTGCTTATGCATGTGTGTGTGCTCATGTGTGACATGCATGTGTTTCTGGGTTATACTGAGAAGATGTTGTAGCATTTGGGAAATTTATCATGCTAAGTCTTTGTTGGTGAACCTATGACATGCATGCTGGAGGGGTCTGCTCCCCTTCCTCTCCCTCAATGCCTGAGGACATTTCTTGCATGACCTGCCCTTCATCCCAGTAGCCAAATGGGAGTGCTTCCTCCTACCCCTGGATAAGGAGGGGTGACTCACAAACAGTGTGAGGGTTGTAGTTTGGGCACTTGGTCTCTAAAAGTTTCACCATCACTGCCCTAAGTCATTCAATAGAATATAATAGAAAGTGTAGGGATAAAGCACAAATTCTTATGACATGTAATAGTAATCAATGGTATTTGGGTTATAACTATCCCATAATGCCCTATTTTTTGACATTAATATTATAGAGTTTAGCTGAAACAGAACAGATTTTGCTCCAGCCCCTTCTTTAACTCTATGTGAGTCTTTATGTTTCAAGTGTGTGTCTTATAAACAACATATTTTTGTATTCTGCTTTCTAATACATTCTGCTCTCTTCATATGTTTTATGGGTGAGTTCATCCCATTCCTATTCACAGTTACGATAATTAATGTGTTTAATTCACACCCAATTTACAATTTAAAATATCCTATTTTTATTCTTTATATTTTTAAAAATTCTTTTCTTTAACTCTATTCTTGTATTTTTTTCTTTATTTTCTCTTTTTACAAGAGAAGTTTGTGCTGTTATCCTATGCTTCATGCATTCTGATTTTACCTTTCTGTTCCTCTTTTATTATTGCCCTCAATTATAAGTTCTTACCTTTTCTTTCTTTCCTTTTAAACCCTTCTTCATGATTTAACCTTCAAAGTTAGAATTTGCTTTTCTTATGACTAATTCCTCTCTGAATCTAGCACTCCCTCTATTTCACTCTTGATGCATGTATGTGTATGTGTGTGTATCTATTTTTGTTTTGACTTGTTCAGATGAAAGTAAGATTCAAATGACTTCATTATCACCAACACCTTTCTCCTTATTTATATTGTCTACTTACAAACTCCAATAATATAAGAAAATAAGGTCTCCCACCCTTCCTTCCCTCTTTTCCCCATATATGTTCCTCTCTTCCTCCCTTTCTTTTTTCCTTTAAGATAATCAAATACCATTTTCTTTCCCTAAATCTTATTAAAATGTCTCTATGACCCCAGATAGGATCTAGTTGGGTTAATTAGGAGATACAAGTATCATTTCCCCATATTGGCATATAAACAGCTCATTAAACAGTTTATCCTTATTTAGCCCATTATGATTGCTCACCCATGCTTACCTTTTAATATCTTTCTTGCTCCATGTTTATATTTCAGTTTTTAGACAGCTTTAGTTTTTTCAACAGGAATGTTTGAAAGTTCTCTACTTCATTAAAGATCCATTACCCCCACCAAGGATGAGGATTGTTCTACTCTTTTTTTTATTAGTAAGTTTATTCTTCATTGTAAGCAGTTATTTTGCCTTTTGGAGTATCATATTCCAAACTCTCTGCTCCTTTTTAATTGTAGCTGCTAAATCTTGTGCAATTCTGATTTTTTTTTGTGCTTGAAATCTTTCTTTCTGGCTATGTTGCCTTCTGACTCTAATATACCAATATACCTGAGCAGTTTTCTTTCATGATTTTTTGATATAGTATGTCTAGGATCTTTTTTTGATCATGGTTTTCAAGATCTCTAATGTAAAATTATTTCTCCTTGATCTGCTAGTCAGTTCAGTTGCTTTTGATATGATATACTATATGTTTAGTGTAGTACTTTGACTTTGTTTTAATATTTCTTGTTTTATGGAATTGTTAACTTCTATTTGGTCCATTCTAATTTTCAGTGAGTCTATTATTTGGCTGAGGTTTTATTTCTCTTGTACTAAGTTGCTAGTTCTTCCAAGTCTTTTAAAGCTCTTATTATTTTTCTAGTTCTTCTCTAGCATTTTCATTTATTGTCATTTTAAACTCTTAAGAAAAAAAATACAAAAAACCTTGATTTATTTTTCCAAGAATCCTAGCTGACTTTGGGACTATGCTGTGTTTTATTCTGATGTTTTGTTAAAGGATTTTGGAGTTATTCTCTTCTAGATCTGTTTCTTATTCATCTCTTACACTGTATCTCTTATAGCCCTTTATTATGAGTCCTTTTTATTACTCAGTTTTCTGTTCTTGTTTTTTAAACTATTACTTCATGTCTTAGTAACAACTCTAAGAAAGAAGGGCAAGCAAGGGTGAGGCAAACAGTTAAGTGACTTGCTCAGGGTCACATAGTTAGGATGTATCTGAGCTCAGATTTGAACCCAGGTCCTCCCAACTCTTGATTACTAATTTTTCTAGCTTTTCTTCTTAAATTGGTACTTTGTATTAAGGTCAGAGGGAGGGAATCTGAGTTTTGTCTGATCTTGAGTTTGTATCCTTTAAAGCAGTGATTCCCAAAGTGGGCACTATCACCCCTTGGTAGGTACTGCAGCGATCCAGGGGAGTGGTGATGGCCACACTTTTTTTGTATTACATTCTATTCTGGGTTCAATAAATAGTTTCATAATTTCCAGGGGGTGCTAAGTAATATTTTTTCTGGAAAGGGGGCAATAGGCCAAAAAAGTTTGGGAACCACTGCTTTAGAGTCTTGCTACTACTTTTTCCATGTACTGATTGCTAGGTTCTTTAAAGATCTGAGGGCATCTGGGACCTACAGACTTTATTGTGAACCAACGGTGGCCTGATCTATTATGAAGTCTGACTTTTCCCCCTTCTTAATCTGAGCTTTGCAAGCTCATGATCCTACCTGGGCAAAACAATTATAGGCTTACCTCTATGTAGAACTCCAATAAATTGTTGTCTGATCCTGTACAGGTTCAGAGCAATAGAACTGCATGCTTTTGCTTGGTCTGAGATCCCTACTGTGGTTGCTCATCTAGGATTAGTGGACTGCATCTGCTGCTCCTCTCCAGGTCAGAGTGACACAGCTGCTGACAAGCTCTTATAGCTTATTCCTGAAAGGAAGGAACAAAGGGCAGGTCCAATGTTGGCTGGATCTCCAGCCTCTGATTACCTTAGAATGCAGTTCAGGATCAGCCCCAGCTCAGAGTCACAGCTCCCTTCTTTAATCCACCCTGGATTTAGCCATTGACTGGCTCCCTACCTCTTCCCAAAGCTGGAGAAATGACTGTCTTCTTGGATATCCTGGTCACTCCTCACTCTGGTGCTCTTCCTAGATCTTTGCTGGAATAGTTGTGAAGGACAGTTGTATTGTATTGCTTCTTCCTCTTCTGCCATCTTGGCCCATCTTTTTAATGTTAACATCGTAAAAAATAGGTCTTCAGTATGATGGAATTCCTTTATAACATTAATATTAAAGGCTGGAATAATATGTTACAACCTGTGTGCCATGTTACATCTGGTTCTTTTTGTGATATGGGATTAGAGTTTTCCCCCCTTAAAAACATATGTATACATGTACATGCATACACATAAAAATAAACAAACATGCTTGTATACATATACAAACATCTCTCTCTCTCTCTTTCTCTCTCTCTCTCTCTCTCTTTCTCTCTCTCTTTCTCTCTCTCTCTCTCTCTCTCTCTCTATCCTCTGTATACTTTAGTATACAGAAGATACTAATTTGTACTGAGTGAAAAAAAAGAAGCTCTGCAGTTATGTTTTAGGAGATAGAATTTGACTTGGTATCTTTTTGACTGTGTAATATGTAATGAACAATTTTATAATAGGATTCTGTTATCTTTGCTATTCTCTAAAATATGTTATTTTTCTAATATTTCTGATAGGAAATCTTTTTAGTAGATAGTTTCTACGATTCTTCTATTGTTGTTTGATATCATAAAGGTGATGACTGGCATCCGTCTAAGAACTTAAATATATGAGATATGTAGGACTCAGTCATTACTTTTTAGTCCAGTCAAATTTATTTGTATTATACTTTACCAATACTCATGTTATTAAGAACAATACTTATTTCATCAGCTAGTGCAGGTTTATACTGCCAGATTTAAGTACTCAATAAATGTTTGTTGACTGAAGTTTTTTAATAAGTCTAAATCCAAATGGACTCCATCTTTTATTGTAAGAGATTAAACCTGCTGATTTAGAATGCTTGCTATGGCTTTCTGTGGAGGAAAAGGACATTAGTCATAATCTTTAAGTACATATTACTCTTTTCTTTCCCTAGTGTATAGATGTAAACTGAGAAAAAATGAGAACTTTTTGAAACATGAACTGAAAGGAATGATCTCTGTTAGCTTAAGGTCATGAACTGATTGCCTCTCTTGTGTATGGATCCTATTACTCAACGATAGCTTTGACAGAAGGGAAAAACTTCTGGAAACTTTTCATTGTGATCATAGGATCATATATTAGAGGCCATCTAGTTCAACCCTCACAGTTTAGAGATGAAGAAGCTGAGGAACAGAATGGAAGTGATTAGTTTAAGATACCATATCTAGAAAGTGTCAGAATGTGTTTCAATTTTTGTAGTTATATCCCTGGGGCCCAGCAGAGTCTGGCACAAAGTAAATGATTAATAAATACTTGTTGACTGATTAATTGATTTAGAGAAATAGCTTAGGTTGGATAAGACAAACTTTAACATAAAAATCAAACAAAAAATTATGAGTTCATTAGATTGTGAGAGAAGGCTACAAAATGTAACCACTGATAGAGAAAGCAGTGAAGTGATTAAATGTATAGTTTATTTAATGAAAATACTTTCAAATTAATCCAAGACTTATTTCTCCTGATGTCACTACTTCACTGAGCTTTAATATAAGTCGTTCCTGATTAAAGGGAAAATTTAAAGAGTGTAATAAAACACACAAAACTAAACTTCTTTCTTGATGTGCTTTAGTCCTCTCATTTTATTTGTTGATTACCTTCCTAATGGTTCCCAATCTAATTTTGCCCTTGTTCAAATTCTCCATTCTCCTTTTCAATCATTAGCCCATATACATAGACGTTTCCAGGCAAACCATTTGTTATTAATAGAGGGCAATTATCATAGTGTGTTTATTACTTTATCTTGGCTTATGTCTGGCAGCAGAAATATGTTTCCAGGGTGTTAATGAATGATAGAAATAGAATTCCCTCTTTTTTTAAAAAAAAATAACTTTAGTGATCATGGGACTAATTAAGCCATCAGAAGAGAATAGGTTCCCATTTACTCCTTGATGATCAGTATTCTGCATACCAAGTGAACTCATCTTTTAAATCTTATTAGATTTTTAATGGGTAATTATAGTTTTTGCCATTTTGATCATTTCCACTGGTAAGGAAATAATAATCTATTTGATAGAGATATGTCAATAACTTGGAATTCTTTAATAATTCAAATTATTTGATAGAAAAAATTGAAGAATGATTTTTTGTACATGTTCAAAATGTTCAAAATATTTTACTGTAATGAAATTTTATTATGTTAAATGGGATAATTAAACCCTGAATGTCTATAATCATTGCTGGCATATTTAGGGCTCATTTGATCCTCTCAATTGTACCATAGGGTAAGTACTACTTTTCTTTTACAAATAAGGAAAAACTTAGGAAAGTTAAATTACTTGTTTCAAGGTCACATAACTATTAAGTACCACAGGCAGTATTCAAATTTAAGTTTCTTCTGACTCATTCTGGTGCTTTTTCTACCATGGTGTTCTAGCAAATGAAAGGAATTCAGGTTAAGAATGTATTTGGTTATAGAACATTAGAACATTAAAAGGATAGGATGTGATATAATCAATTATGAAGTATAATTAAGCAGAATTCACAAATAATAAGTATCTACTATGTAAAATACTAGGGATACAATGATAAAAATGAAATAGTTTCTACTTTCAAGGAACTTACATTCTACTGATGGAGTGCAACATGTACAAAGATAAGCAATTATAATGCAATGCGGGGTGGAGAGAGACACAGAGAGATGGAGTCAGAGACAGTGGAGCAGGACAGGCTAAAATCTTGTTACTGGTATTGGCTTCCATTACAGAGAGATGTGAGAGGTTGGCTAGAATCAACAGGGAGTTCCATTTGAGCATCTGATTTAGTAAGTAACTGATATTCATTCCAGTCTTTAGGTCCATCTCAAGATGATAGGAAAGAAGTACATCTAGAAAACACCATGCATATAAAGTAGACACTTAGCTCCAAATCTCTGTGTACCCAGAAGCATAAACCCATTATTACCTCTTGGGATTTCAGATGGATGTGAATTCCTTTAGGAGTAGAGCCTGTATTGCCTCTGGATCCCCAAGGCTCATGATGGCAGCTGGATGGTTAAAGGAGAATGCCAGATTTGGAGTCAAGAAGACTTGTTTTCAGATTCTGCCTTAGATACTTACTAAATGTGTAATCCTGACAGATTACCTAACCTCTCTGAACCTCAGTTTCTTTATTTAGAAAATGAAGATAACAGTGTCTACTTCACAGGATTATTTTGAAGTTCAAATGCATATGTAATAGTGCTTTACAAATGGCATATGTAAAGTGCTTTACAAAACCTTAAAATACCATTTAAATTCCATTTTCTCTTCCTTCCTTTCTTCCTTCCTTTTTTCCTTCCTTCCTTCCTTCCTCCCTCCCTCCCTTTTTTACTTTCTATCCTGTTCCTTTTCTTCCTCCTCTTCTTTTTTCTCCACCTCTGTCTCCTGCTCCTTCTCCCTTTCCTCTTTTATCTCCCCTCCCTGCCTTCCCTCCAATGACAGTCAACAAGTCTTGAGTTCCCGAGGCCTGGGCCCAACTCATGTTCAATCACAGTCCTATAGCTTCATCTCAGGAGAGTAGGAGATGAGACAAAGTAAGACAACCCCTTGTACTCAGAGATGAAAACCCTTGATCCTTCATCTCTGATTCCTGGGAAGCCTAGGCCCTCTTTTATTTTTGATGCCCTGCAGCTTGGTATTTCTGATAAATCTGTGTAGAAGAATTTTTGATGAATGACAGTATCTACTTAAGTGCAGGTCCCCTACTTTTGGCTTGAGCCTGGAGATTTCTGAGAGTGTCAAACATACACCAGTGGCCAAGGGAACAATATTTTGGAGTGCTGCTCAAACCAAATTAAAATGGAATTGGGAAATATTTAACAAAATGAATAAAAATACACTAGAACAAAGATAATGTTAATACGTGACTTTCTAAGTCAATATGTAGCCTTATATATGGTTTAGTGCCCCCATTTCTATTCAAGTTTGATATCATTGCCCTCCCTAAGAGGCAGTCTCTCTACTGCCATCATCAGAACAGAAGGTAAAAAGGAGAGTTTCTGTATGGTTTAGTGTGTTGCTATTTTTGTGAATGATGAAATTTAGTTGAGTAATGGTAGGAGGGATGAAATGGTATTGGGATATTTGAGATGGGAAAAAGTTAAGCAGCACTGAAAGGAAATTTTTGTCTTGGCAACATTATAGAGTAGAATGTAATTCATCCTAGCTCAATCCAACTTTCTGCACTTTTAATGCTGAACAAAAAGCATGCAATATAAATTAAAACCCAATCAACACTGATTAAGGGCCTTTGAGGTATATTGTATTGTACCTTTCTCTGAGGGACATTCAGATAGTGATGTTGCTCTTAGGTGCTGATAATGTTTTGTCTTTGATCTAGAGCTGTGATTTGATTAATGTTTGAAACTAAAGGCAAAAAAAACCCTTCCTCAACCAATGCAGACCAGTAATTGCTTTATAATTTTTAGTCTTAGTTGCTTGGAGTCACAAAGAGGTTGAGTGATTTATCTAAGATAGCCAATATGTGCCATGGGCTGGACTTGATCTCAGATCTTTCTAACCTTGAAACTAGCTTGCTATCCATTATCTCTTCTTATAATTTAGTAAGGGAGAGATAAGACAAATGTTCAAATAATTACGATACAAAATGGAACAGGAGAGGTCCTTAAAAAGAGACACAAAGAAGCCAAAGAGTTCTTAGAAAGGAAAAATCATTCCTGCCTGGAGGATATCAGGTAAGAATTCTTCAAGGAGATAGCTTTGAATTGCATCTTGATGAACAGGTAAGATTTCAGGGAGGAAGAAAAGTAGAAAAGGAAATGAGATTCCAGGAGTGACATAAGGTACAGAGGATGGAAAATATAGGATGAATTTTTGGAACAGTGAGTAGTATATTTGGTCTAGAGCCAAGAGTGTGTGGAACTGATTGTTAAATTTTCAGTGTGATCATTTACACTTTTGAAATCAGCAAATACCACAAACCAGAGTTTAACTGTTTTGTTAATTATTTAGACTTAAGGATTTATTGAAGAAAATGCTAGTAATGCAGATCAAATATATGAGTATTTCCTGAATAAATATGTGTCTATGTATATACACTTATTTTTCCAAAGACCTAGTTGTTAAATATTTGACAGAATACTCCTGGAATGGCATAAAGGACAGTATGGGGAAAAGTATGAAATAACAATGGAAAAAGGTAAGTTGGATCAAGAGTGAGGACAAAAGGAGGGTAAAGTGTATATAGCATTTATTTTATTCTTTAGATATACAGGGAGCTACTGCAGGAGTTTGAGCAATGGGTGGCATGATCAGATGTGTGCATTAAAAAAGATTCAAGTGATGGGAAGAATGTATTAGTGAGGGAAGAGATTGGAGGTCAGTTTAGAAGGTACTACAGATTAGGTCCTTAACTGGGTTGGATACCACTCTATGCAGGGGTTGGAGTCCCATCAAGGGCTGGGTCCATGTTATTGAATAAACCAGCAAGACTTTGTGTAAAAGAGACAGAGACAGACAGACAGACGGACAGACACACACACACACACACACACACACACACACACACACACACACACACACAGAAATGGACGAGAGGAAGAGTGCATCATTAACAGAGCCAAGAAATTCCTGCATAGGTAGGTGTCAGAGTCAGTTACTAAGTATACCAAGATCAAGAATTAGGCTGATGAGCCATGGAGCTGGAAGGGCCAGAAGCAGAAGGTTGCAGTTTCTTTATTTGTTTGTTTGACTCTCTGTCTCTGTCTCTTTTTCTGTCTCTGACTCTTTCTCTCTTTCTTTTCCCTTACTTTACATCTTAGAATCAATACTGTTTATTGGTTCCAAGGCAGAAGAGTAGTAAGGGCTAGGCAATGGGGGTTAAGTGACTTGCCCAGGGTCACACAGCTAGGAAGTGTCTGAAGCCAAATTCAAACCCAGGATTTTCCATCTCTAGACCTGACTCTCAATCCACTGAACCACTTAGCTGCCCCTAATGAGGCTACCATTTCTAAAGTGGAGGCAGGGTCAGAAAATCTATAAAGACTTTGAGACAGAGTTACTTTATTTATTTATTTGTTTGTTTAGCCATTCATTCATTCATTTGTTTGTTTGTTTGTTTTTGCTCTACTCAAATTTGACCATGGCCGTGTGTATCTCTTAATGGTCACTTAGCACTCACCAACATTTTCTTGGGAAGTTGGTTCATCTGGAATGGTCCAGCTGCTGTGCCCTTCTTTGTCCTCCTTGACAGCAACTATGTTCTCAGAGCATTCCACAGAGCCATTGCAAAATGAGTTCAATGTTTATCAGAGGACTAGGTAGAAAACCATTTGGATTAGTCATTACTAATTATAAGCCAAACAATCTGGGCAATATGCATTATCTGATTTGTTTTTCCACTGTTGATGGCTAGATGGATTTCTTGTGAATGAATATCATTGAGAAGGCTCAGGAGGGCTTCAAACTCAATATAAGCGCAATATTATTATCTACAAACTGGAGTTTTTGGGAACCCTTGTCCTAGGTAGGGAATCACTTTTCTATTTGCACTTTACAAAATTGGTAATTACTTTCCTGGGTTTTTGTTTCTCTATTTTATGCCTGAAGATGTGGCTGTTCAGAGCATCATTGGGCAGTTACCTCCAAGATTGCATCTCTTATGGAATACTTTTATTCATGATAAATTTATTCAATTTTTATTTGTTTGGAGCTAGCCATTCTTAAGTTTAGCTTCTTAAGAGATATTGTCATTGATGTGCTATTCAGAGACTGAAGTAATTTAATCCACCACTATGGCTGATGAGAATAGATTATTATAAAATGCCAGAACTGTTCCATTTTATGGGTAGTTAGTTGTTCTTCTCCCAGCTTTATTGACAAATACTTTCAGGAATGATCTAACTTTGGTAAATGTAACATCAGATCCTCTGAAAACTCATATTGCCTTCAAATACATGTCTGTTATTCTTTAAAGTGTTTTGCAAACGAACTTATCTTTGTGGGTGTCGCTATTGACTTCAGTGATAGATGGCATTGGTAAGGAGAAGAAATATTTCCTGGATGAGATGATTTCTGATCTCTTTTAGCTCCCTTATTATATAGAACATTTTGCTTTTGTTAAACTTTTCTAAGAAATGTTGATAGAATATCTTTATTTTTGTGTATTTTCCATTTTTCTAAGTAAACATCCTACCCACACAGTCAAATCCAAGGGCCTATAACTGCAGGCAATGTTTTATATTTTTTACTTTTTATAGCTTAATATTGGTTTTTGCCTGAACAACGTGGTGATCTAACTCTACAGAATCAAAACCATAGAATTTCAGGGTTTAAAAAGATCTCAGAGGACATTTAGTCCATTTATACTTGGAAAAGAATACTCTTTACATCTTTACAGTGATTCCCAAAGTGGGCGCCACCACCCCCTGGTGGGTGCTGCAGCAATCTAGGTGAGTGGTGATGGCCACAGGTGCATTTGGAGGCAGTGAATAACTGTAAGGGGGCGGTGATAGTATGTGACAGGGGGTGCTAAGTAATATTTTTTCTGGAGGGGGGGGTAGGCCAAAAAAGTTTGGGAACCACTGCTTTACAATATCTCCAACAAATGATCATTCAATCATTACCTGAAGATCTTTGGAGAGGAAGAACTCATTATCTCTCAAATTTATTTCAATTTAGATATCTATAATTGTTGGGAAATTTTTCTCCATACTGGGGAGTGGTCTTTGAAAGCCTGGGTTCTGAATGAATTAAAGGGGCAAACAACAGGATGTTCTGATGTATTCAACTAACTGTAAAAGATATTGCTATTCCAGGTGATCCCTTTATGAGGTAGGAATTATTCCCTTGAGTGAATCAGAAAGGAAGTAAAGGATAGGAATAAGAATGATAGGCTATACGTCAGCATGACCTTTAATTGTCAGGTCACCAAGTCCAGGAAAGAGACTGGAAGAGGGACACAGCTGACACTTCCACCCATTGTACCTTTATCTGCCTTGTGAGGCCAAGGAGAAGTTGTCTAAACTTTCTTCCACATAACATCCCTCCAAATACTTGAAGGCAGCTGTCATGTCTGGCTAAATATCCCTAGTTCCTTCACTTAGCTGCTATTTCATTATTTCTTCTGGTTTCACTTATAACAAGAATATTAATATGGATGTTGTCCAGTTTTCCTAATAATGTAAACTGAGTCCCCAAAGTTATATCACAGTGTATAGAATGTCTGAGAGCTGAAAGTTTCTTGACCTCCTCTGTCCCTTTTTCTACTATTTTGCTACCAGTGTTGGGTAAGAAGGAGTTAAATAGGATTAAGAACCATTTTGAATTTTTTATCTGTTTTGCAAATTGCCAGGTTTTAAAAAATCACCATTTAACTGTCATTCTTTTAATGATGAGTGTCTCTGCACTTAGTGACTCAGGTTCTGAGAGAGCACATACAGTGAGTGACCAGAACCATAATGAAAACCTATCAAGTCTGGTAGAACCAACCAGAGGTTACACTGCCCTGAGCTAGACCTAGAAAACCCAGGATCACCTCCAAATAGTCATGGCTCTAAACTAAGGCATTTCTATCACAAAATCTGTTTTAAATGAGGAAAGGGATATAGAGAGTAGAGCAGAAATGACTTGATCAAAGCTTGAATTAAGACATAAACTTCAAATATATCAACTGAGATTTGGCACTCAAGACAAAACTTTTCCTTATCATTTTAATGTAGCAATTTCCTACTGTTCCAGCCAATTTAAGAAATAATATTAAATGAGAGAAAGGCAATATAGTAATGTGGATAGAGAGCCAGTCTTGTGCCCAGGAAGATCTGGGTTCACGTCCTGCCTTTGATATGTTCTCTCCCTGGGATCCTGGGACAATTACATGACTTCTCAGTGCTTTGGGTAATTCTCTAAGATCTTCAGTCGCAGAGAAGGTGCCAAGTTGCATTGGTAGAGAGATTTTCTCACCTGGGAGTTCCCTATGTCAGTAAAACCCCAGGTCCAATCCCTATTTGTAGCCCCTAGTAGTGAGAATGAACCCCATATGAAATCCCTACTTTGTGCACAGCATTGTGGGAAATAAAAGATAGAGTCCTTGTCCTTATGAGATTTATAATCTAAGTGAGGGACATGCACACCGATAATTGGAATTCCCATTAGTACATATTAGTTACTTTAGAGATGTATAAAATAAAAGTACTATATGAGGTTCAAAGTGGGAAGAAACTTCTTTACTAAAAGGGGGTAAAGTAGGAAAGCTCTTGTATAGGTCTTTATATGATGGATGGGAATTCAGTAAATCAGGAAAGAAAGGGAGGTCCTTCCAGCTATAGGAATCATGTGAACAAGGGCACAGAGGTGGTGCAGTACAGAGGATGCTTTAGGAACAAAGCATAATCCTTTTTAATTGGAGGGTGGGGTATGCAGAGGGAATAATTGGAGATGTGAAGTGATATGAAATAAAGTATGGCTGATTAAGAGGAGAAAAAAATGTCCGTGGTATTCATTTATCTTAGCTTTAGCTCGTCTTTTTCATAAATCATTTTCATTCTTTGTATTCCTAGGCTTTTCAGATCCACCATTTCTAACCGAATAAGCTTTAGCTTGTCAAAATAGCAAATACATCATATTTAACTGATGTTAGTTTAAAATAACAAACACCGGAATTCTGGTTGCAGAAAAATAAGACAGTGCTAAAAAAGAGCATTGGAATAGAGAAAGCTCACCACCTAGTGGCCTCCCTGTAGGTAGTTTGGAGATTTTGTTCCTTCTAAAAATTTTGACTTGTAATTTGAATCAATTGGTCTCCTTATTTTTAAATTATTTTATTTTCTTCTCATCATAAACCAACTATTCATTGTTAAGAGAATATATAACCAACTAGCTCAGCAGCTTTGCTTCTCTCTCTTTTGGCTTTATTTTGCCTGGGAAACAGGATTCTTTTAGACTAAACTGTCTTTGCTTAACGTTTTTACCTTTTAATACTCTTGCAGTATACTTAGTGATACATATTTATATGTCTGAATTTTATTTTTTTGTCATTGCAAGAGTATGATGTGGTAGAAATAAAGCCTTACTGGACTGGGTCGTGGGAGGCCAAAGTTTGAATCCTGCTTCAAAGCAGCTTTTTAATTTTTGGATGATGGGCAAGTCATTTTTTCTTTGAACCTCACCTTTCTCATCTATAAAATGGGACTAATATTACTTGTACCTTTTAGGGTCATTGTGAGGTTCAAAATGAATTAATATATATGCAGTTTTTCTATTAGTAGTATTTGTTCCATACTGATTTATGATCCCTTCTCTTTTCCGGTCTTCATGAGTTACTATGACTGAAAAAAAAATACCACCTTGCTCTAACCTTGGAATGACCCATTCTGAAGTTAGGTGTGCTGACCCTTTGGTGACAAAGGTAATAAATCTGTCCCGGCTTCCATACTCAAAGTCTTGCCAACTTGCCAAAGATTGTATTATCTTTGGCATAGCCATTGGGAACTCAAGATCACCTCTTTTCTGAAGCCAAAGAAGGTAATAATGTCATAATCTCTATAGAATTCACTTGCAAATACATTAAGAGTTTAACATTTTATTTTTCAGTTAATTCGTTCTAATTCACTTGTAAATTCCAAGTTATTTTTAAGTCCCCAAATCAATACTATGGATCTTTTGGAGAGATAATATTCAGTTTCTACATTAAATTCAAAAATCATTAGAAGTCTAAATCAATTAACAAGTATTTATTAAATACTTTCTTAAGGTCAGGCAATGATGTTCTGGGCATTAGATATAAAAAGACAAAAATCCAAATTTCTAAATTAAGTAAAATTGGTATATCGAACCCATGTTTTCTTACATTTCATGACTCTGTAGGATTGGTTATGGTAATGAAAGAGAGGATCTTCTTACTGGAAAGGGACTAGCCCTAGCAACTTAATGAGTTTATTGTTTGGAAACACAGGAGAGCTGGGGGAAGTAATGGAGGTCTGAGGGCAGACAGAGGCATAATGTAGAAAAACAATAGAATTAGCTTGCTGCTTGTATAGTCTCTTCAGTAAGCATCTCATTTGGTGAAGGAAACTTACTATCATACAGGGATTTAGAAAAAACAACCAACTCTGTCCATAATTGGAATAGATTTCCTTGGCAAGCCTAGGCTTGAGGGTCTGTAAATAAGAGAACATTGATTCAGCCCAAGGGCAGTTACCAAGCTGTTCCAAATTTACTAAAACTGTCTTTTAAAAACATTTATTTGGCTTTTATCTTGAATAATGATTACTCAAGTTAGAACTAATCAACAGCTCTCTGAGGACCAGCTAATTTGCTGCTTAGTAATTTTTATAAAATTTCTAAAATATAGGCCTCCCTTAGCAGGGTTGCTTGGAGAGCAGCCCCACCTTGTGGAAAGATCTTGAAAAAGATATTTTAAACAATTCAGAACTCTTCTGTTCCCCAGGACAAAACAATTCAGATACTATGTTTTGGCATATTTTAAACCTATTTATTCTTTGCTCTTCCCTGCAGTTGCTTCAGATTTTATGTCATGGCCACCTACTTTTAAGGAAATGGATCAGTTTATTTGTAATAGGAAATTAAAAATTTGTAATAAAATTGAAAAAAAACTGTATCTGGTGATAATTATTTGGGACTGAGAAACATATATGGCTCATCCTTTTCTATTGGGCAGGTCTAGTTACTTCATAAACATTGAGCTTTTATGTTTTGCCTTTACTAGAAGGGGTATCCTACACCTTCAACCCCAAATGAATGTAATTTACAGTATAATCTATTTCCTGATTTCTTTATCTGTGAGAATGCCTTTTTGACTGAGTTACAAAATTAACCAATCAAAGAAATATAGTAGGTTGGGGGGAAAAATTGGGGTTTTTGGTTGGATATTAATATTTAAAGGTGTGGTCACCAAGGAATAGAATAAATATAAATTCCTGAAATGATATTAGTAATTTATTTATAAAATATAGGAGAGAGTGGAAGCAGAGAGATGAGAAGAGGGTAGAGTAAGAGATCTAGCTTAAAGAACTAGACTATGTACTCAATCCTTGCCTTTACTCTGGCAGAGCTCCAGAGGTCTTAACCAGAGAAACTAAAAGTTAATTAACAAGGGTTTTAGCCATGAGGGCTCCTCCTAATCAAGGGCCCCTCCAGAGGCTAGTACCTCCAGGGAGGTTAAAGGAATAAACCTTTTTTACTCACCATGTGTAATTCTAAAGGAGAGATTTAAAAACAGTCTCACCAAGGTCTCAGGGTCCCAGCCAGCACTCCCCCAGGTCCAGAAACGAACAAGAAGAGAGTCAAAGGAAGTTGTCACTCCCTTTTAAAGGTACTTCTTTTTTGTCACTTCCTGTGCCTTCTTCTTTGTTTACATGTCCAATCACAATAGACGCTTTGCTTAGGACTGCCCAGAGGGCAGTCAGTGAATCCTGATTTGTCACCCACTGTTGCACACATGGATTACAGACTTCCCAACTTGTGAATTAAGTGGTGATGTTTTCACCTTTTGTGATTAAATCTAAAGATGGGCAGGGTAGGTTTAATCTCATTATCATATAGATAAGAACAAGTCCTGGATACCTCTACTGAATCTAACAATCAGAGTGTATAAAGTAGGGACAAATCCATTTTAAATTAATTTTAATTTAATTTAATTTAATTAAGTCAAACCCTCTGAGTCATTGTATAAAAGCCTTTCATAGGAAATGTATTAGGATTAGTTGAAAGAATTAGAAAAACTTCTGAGCCAGTGTATAAGGGATTTCAGCGCAAATGGAATGAAGTGAATGTAGTATTTTGAGGAGCCAGACCCTTTTGACTATAACCAGAGATCATCTAGTGTTATGTAGAGATGGAATCCCTGCAAAACCCAGAATGGGTGAGGCTGTCCCTGTATTTTGCAAGGATTCCATCTCTACATAACATCTAGGAAAGGGAGGAGGACTGAGTCTTTCTCTTCTTATTCCTCCATTGATCATAGGGTCATCTTTTGAACAGCTAAATGTCAGAAGATTTGAACTTCCCATTAATATCAGTAGCAGTGCCTCTGGACAGGAGTGGCTTTCAGCACTATCAATTAAAAATGGGAACTCAGGACAAATTAGGCATGCTGAAGGAAAACAGCTACACTCACAACCCAGGAAAGGAGTTACATATGCAGAAGAGGTAGATATTGAGAAATAAAAGGACTCTGTGAGTTATCCCTTTTATAAGTACTCCGTAATTATTTCCTATCCATTTGTTGTTGTTCATCCTTCATTTTCAAAGAAAACCAATGACATATTGATTTGTACCTGAATTGGACTCAAGTGAGGCAGAGTTGTACAAAGTTGTCAGCCTCACTCTCTCTTTCAGAGTTATCTAAGTCCAGTAGTAAGACACAAGTCAGGAAGACTGGTGATGGTCCAGGATGCAGGGATAACCTTGGCATCTTTATCTAAGACTTCCATAGTGCCTGCTTCACTGAATACTTATGCATAGGTACTTGAGTTTGCAGAAGATAGAGCCCTCTGAGGGTGCTCTGAAACTTGGATAGCTATTCTCCAGTCCCTATTAGACTAAAAAGCAATGCTTTCTGATTGTTGAAGAGCAGATGATAAGGACAAACAGAAAACCATGGTGCAGCAGGTCTGAGGCAGCACCAATGAATAGTGAAGGGTCATTATTTCTCTTTTTTTTCTGAAGAGCATGCTACAGTTTATTGGAGCCACAGGTGAGAGTTGGGTGGCAAGTGGACAACACAAGTGGATGAGCTGCCCTGAAAAGGGCTCAGAAAGTCCTCACACTAGAGGTATTAATCCTCCTGGAACACTCTATACAGCTCTATAGTGAAGGAATATTCAATTGGAAGGTCCTTCTACTATCTCCTTGGGTGCTTTGTTCCCCTATTTTCAGACCAGAAAAATACTTTTGCCATCTCTTCTCATTTTAAACTAAAGTTTAAGTCTGAATTATGTCTGCCTAGGAAGGTATTTTCCATTTATAAGACTGATTCAATGAGGCTACTTTGATGCACTGCAAACTTATTTTTCTTCAAGTTGTTTTTTATGGAATTTTGTGAATTTTTGCATCTCTTTCTATACATAGTATATCTCTTCCTCCTCACTCCCAAAATAGGTGGAGAGTTCTTTGAGGACATGGACTATATGTTATTTTCCACTGTATTCCCCACAATATAACAGACATCCTAAATATTAAATATTTATTGTACTTTTCTTGCTTATGGGGATGCATCCTTTGTAAAATGAGCATTGGAATCAGATAGCAAAATACCATTATACTTTTTTAAAAGACATGAAGTGTTAGAAAGGGTACTGGACTTGGAGGCAGAAGACCTGGGTCAAAATCCTAGGCTTGCTACTTTTTATCCAAGTGATCCAAGTCAAATTAGGAGGTTGACCCTGGGATAGAAGTCTATATTTTATTGGACTAGAAGAAATAATAACAAAATTCCTTTAAGAGAACAAAAGGCCAAGAATATCAAAGGAGTTAATAAAAAAAATTGTAAAGGAAGGAGCTCTAACAATACTAGATTTTAAGTTGTACTATAAAGCAATAATGTTCAAAACTATCTGGTACTGGGAGCTAGTAGCAAAATGGATAGAGAGCCAGGCCTGGAATTAGGAAGACCTGGGTTCAAATATGACCTCGGACCAGTCCTACCTGTGTGACCCTGGACAAATCTCTTAATGCTGATCACCAATCCTTTACCTCTCTTCTCTCTTAGAATTGATGCTAAGTCAGAATGTAGGAATTAAAAAACAAAACAAAACAAAACAAACCTATCTGGTACTGGCTAAGAAACAGAAAAGTAGATTAGTGGAATGGAGATTGAGCTCTGAGATTCCTCTCTGCTTTGTATTTAGACTCCTATCTGTTTACTCTCTAGTCTTAAAAGACTGAACCTTTTTTTTTTTCTTTGTTAGAACCTATATTGAATCAGTAAAGGGAGCTCCCTCCACTAATGCAAATTAGCAGTTTTGTTCTGCATTTTATCATCTGAAAGTTCAAATGGTTTTGATGTGGTCCTACAGAGCTGGGGGTGTGTCAGAGGAAAGAAAGGAACCAAGATTGTCTGGCCAAGTTGTCTGCTAACTTCCCCTGAAGATGGCCCTCTATCCATTTTGTCATGTTGCCTTGGATAAGACTAAGTCTATTGACAAAAACATCCTACTACAGGATGAAAAACCATTTGCTGTCATGGAAACAGGGATCTAGAAGGCTTGGGATTTACAGTTTTTTGTTTTTTTGTTTTTGCCACCAACTGTGCAGTCTTATAAGACAAGTGGGTGGAATAAGTGGATAGAATGCAAAATTCTAATCCTGACTCAAGACACTCATTAGTTATGTGACACTGGATCAGTCACAACCTTTCAGCTTCAGTTACTATTGGAAGCAGAATATACAACTGGGTCTTTTTGACTCTACATCTCAAACTTTCTCTACTATTCAGGGCTATAATTCCCCAAGTTGATGATGGCTTACTGGGTTATCCTTCTCAACACAATTTTAGTTTAAATGGAATCCTCAGGATATTTCCTCAGAATCATAGAGAATACCTGAGGCTTTGTTCTAGGGCATTAGAATGTAGAGGACATAAAAATCAAACACATGCACTTGTTCAGCAGCACTACAGTAATGAAATCTTCCTGCTTAACAAAAATTGTCTTGATTACTACCTATTTTGACATGAAATCCAAAGTTAATTTGAAGCACGTTTCTTAAAGATTGCTCTGGGCTTGAGCATTGATAATTATGGTTCTGCTTTAACCCAAAGAATTGACCAACTATGGGAATTATGTGCACTGCAGAAGCTAGGCAAAGGTGGTGGGAAATTTTTTGGCAGGTATACTTTTCTGTGACTCTCAAATCACATCAGGTAGATGCTATCCTGCTGACCCTGGGCTTCTTTAGAGATGTGTTTTCTTTGAAGTATAAAACAGCTATCTGTAGTTAGCCCTTGAAAGTTTTAGTTGAAACTATCCCCTCATTCACAGAGATGTTGAAAATTATTGGGGGAAAAAAAGCTGCCTATGTTTCAAAGAACTGATTTTAGAATAAGAGCATGAGCGCAAAAACCCTGATTCTCCCTACCCCAGCCTTTATTATAACTTTCTTGATTAACTGTCTCCTCATTTTCTAGTTTTTGTGGACTTGCCACACACACTTTCAATTTGTCCTTAGACTTCTTTTCATAGCCATCAATTCAAATTTTTCTTCATCTTTTTATTGTCATGTAAAACACACTTTCAAATTGGTCATTGTTGTAAGAGCAGTCATACATAACCGAAACCCCAAAATACAAACCAAAAATACATTGATGTGAAAGACAACTTCAACAGTTCTTTCTCTGGAGGTGAATAGCATTCCCCATCATAAGTCTTTCAGGATTTTCCCAGATCATCGAATTGCTGAGAGTAGCCAAGTTTTCACAGATAATCATCATCCAATATTGCTGTTATTGTGTACAATGTTCTCCCAGTTCTGCTTATTTAGCTCTGCATCAGTTCCCATAGATTTTTCCCACTTTTTCTGAAATCATCCTGCTTATCATTTCTTATAGCACAATAGCATTTCATCACTGATATGTACCACAACTTGTTCAGCCGTTCCCCAATGGATGGACATCCACTCAGTTTCCAATTCTTTGCCACCACAAAAAGAACAGCTAGAAATATTTTTGAACATAGCTGTCACTAACAAAGCTGGGGTAGTATTAAGACTGGCAAGACTTCAGCATTGGTTTTCTCCTGTCTGTGGTCCAGAGAGACTGGGAACTGAGACTTAAGGCTTGGGATTTAAATTTATTTATTTATTTTTAGCTACCAATAGTACAATCTTATAAGGCCAGAGGGTGGAATAAGTGCCTGCAAGACTAAGTCTTAATCCTGACTCAAGACACTTAATTGTTATATGACATCAGACTAGTCACAAGCTGTCAGCCAGAGGCAAAACTGAGGTTTTCACATGGAGGCAGCAGTTGGGGTGAAAGGCTTCCTTCCCCTTTATTGGTGAGATGCTGTTTTGGGATAGTCTGATTAGGTGGAGGTATGTACAGACATTCTGTGAATATGTGAACTGATGAAATCGGCATTTGGCTTCCATGGAAGTATATATCTTCAACCTGAACCAAGGTGGGTGAGAGAAATCAGGAGCCATATCTCTAAGGTGATGAGTTTAGAGTTATAGGTTTAGCTTTCTCTGGGACTAAGCAAAATAGAGTCAACCAATAGAAAAGGATATCTGTACATAGATGAGCTGGGGCACTAACTCACGACAAGAAGCAATAGATAAAGAATCCAAAAGGGATTGAACCAGGTTGTACTTGGATGGAGCCCTAGAGAGAGGGATTTAGAACTATGCTGCCAACAATCAATCTAGATGTGAGAGGTTGGAATCATTCTTACAGGGCAAGAAAAGGATTTTGCGAAGTTTAAAGTCCTTTGGGTCCAGGTGATTTAAAAGGATAAAATGAGAGGCAATATGGCAAAGTAAATGAGTCATTAGAGTGGATTTAGGAAAACCTGGGTTCAGATGTTGCTTCAGGCTTTGGGACCCTGGGCAAATCACTTGAGTTTTTTGTGGCTCAGTTTCTCCATCTCTAACTTGAGAGGGTTGGTCTTTATGGCTTCTAAGACCTCTTCTAATTCTAAAGCTATGATTCTATAATAAAGGTAATGATTATTATGAAGAGCATTTGAGAGGGGGTCAGAGAAATTAGGGACAATATTTAGAACTATTTGTAAGTACAAGATGAGTGCAGATCTAGAGAAGGAATTATCTTTGTGCCCATATCCAGAGAGACAGACAGACAGAAATGCAGAGGCAGAGTCACAGAGATATAGACTGAAACATAGAGGCACAGAGGGATAGAGATTGAGCCTATCCTAGTTTTTTTTTTTTTTAACCCTTACCTTCTATCTTGGAATCAATACTATGTATTGATTCCAAAGCAGAAGAGGTGTAAGGGCTAGGCAATGGGGGTTAAGTGACTTGCCCAGAGTCACACAGCTGGGAAGTGTCTGAGGCCAGATTTGAATCTCGGACATTCCACCTCTAGGCCTGGTTCTCAATCCACTGAGCCACCCAGCTGCCCCCATCCTAGTTTTTTAAATACATTTATTAATTTTTTAACCAATTAGATATAATAACAAATTTCCACATAAGTTTTCCAAAGTTATATGATCCAGATTGTCTCCCTCCCTTCTTCCTTCTCCCTTCCCAGAGCTGGCAAGCAATTTGATCTGGACCATATATGTATTATCATGCAAAACATCTCTATATTGTTTATTTTTGTAAGTGAATAATCTTATAAAACCAAAACTCCAAAATATATACCCAAACATTAGCAAGTGATAAATCGTATTTGCATTTCTACTCCAATAGTTCTTTATATAGAGGTGGAGAGCATTCTTTTTCATAAGTCCCTCACAATTGTCCTGGATCATTGTATTGGTGCTAGTAGCAAAGTCTGTCACTACTGATCATACAGTGCAGTAGTGGTAAAGCTGCAGATATTTCTGGCTACACTCTAGGAAAAGGTTTAGGAAAATGAAAAAGGTTACTCCCACCCATGTGGAAGGGGGATGTGGAATGTCTTCTTCTTCTTTTTTTTTAAACCCTTACCTTCCATCTTGCAGTCAATATTGTGTATTGGCTCCAAGGCAGAAGAGTAGTAAGGGCTAGGCAATGGGGGTCAAGTGACTTGCCCAGGGTCACACAGCTGGGAAGTGTCTGAGTACAGATTTGAAGCCAGGTTCTTCTGACTCCAGGACTAGTGCTCCATTCAGGAGAGTTCCAAATGGGGTCATGAAAAATCAAACATGACTGAAACAACTGAACAAAAACAGTTCCCAGTATGGGAACAGAGAGGGGATGTAGAGGATAGAATGCTGGGCATGGAGTCAGGAAGATCTGAGTTCAAATGTGACCTCAGACTCTTACTTGCTGAAGTAGTGACTTTGGGAAGTCACTTAACTCCTGTTGGCCTCAGTTTTCTCAACTGCAAAATGGGGATAATAATAGCGCCTAACTCCCAGGGAGCTTAGCACAGTGCTTGGTATAGAGTAGGTCCTATATAAATGCTACAATGATGATGGTGATTATCTGTCAGCCATTTCCCCATATGAATCTTCCAAACAAGAAGAGATAAATAGGATGCTAATATAAAATTATATTTATATTGTATAAATATAATTTCACATGTGTGAAAATGCATGTGATATGTGTCAAATTTTAAATGTAAACTTTTAGAATAGAACTATTTTATGTTTCTTAAATGAAACATGTTGAGATTTAGAGTCCATTAACCTCAAGGATAATTAGAGTTTTATCAATCCTTTTATCAAATTTACTGAATCAGAGGGAAAATCTCTATGGCCAAAGGCCTCGATGTGGTCCACATTTTTAGGAAAGAGAGAAAACCTCAATAAAATATGTAAGACACACTGCTCAGTATGGGGGCAATCTGCTCCATCTTGGCTTCTTCCCCAGTGATTGTACCTTGACTACTGCTTTCATAGCACCAGATAGACACAATCAATTGTTTTCTGGAAGCTATTTCACCAAAGGAACAAAAACATGAGATATACCTTCTGGGTATTTGATTGTTCTTTCTGAACTCATCTGAGAGTCACAGGGAGCTCCTACCTAAGGGAGGAAACCCAGGAATTATGGATCCTACTGTGGAGGTCTGGGATTGCTATGCTAAAAGGTATTCTTTACTATCACTTGCATTAAAACTTTCCTGTTTCTGTAATCAGAATATGAGGGATAGTGGCAGAAAAGTTTCTAAATTATCAGTAGCTTTAATTAAGCCTAAATGATGAGTCCTGGAATGGGATACAGTAAAGATACAATTACAGGAGAAAAGAAGGACATAGCTAAAATAAAGGATAAGTACTCCCCTAATTTGCAATATTAATGCCAGGTATAAAACTGAAGTTTCTTTCTAGGGAGTCCAGCCTAAATGATGAATACTGAAATGGGTAAAGTAAAGATATAATTACTAGAGATGTTATCTATTCTCCCATTCATATACTGCCTGAAGATATGAATGACATGTTCTCATATACTTGTGACACTTGTGCTAATATAATATCTAGAACTATATTATAACTTTAGCTCAAATAAGCAGCGTATTCAAAAGCACTTCTATAATAAGGATGGCCAACATTTTTTCTCTTTAAAAAATATGTTTTCACAACTGCATGAACACATGGGCTGTTGGGGATATTATTGGGGATGTAGACACTAAATGATAACTCTAGTCCAACTATCAATGATATGGAATTAGGTCTTGATCAGTAATACGTGTAAAACCCAGTGGAATTGTGCATCGGCTAAGAAGGATTAGGGGGGATTGGGGGAGAGGGAAAGAACATGAAATATGTAATTAGGAGAAAATATTCAAACATTTTTTTCAAAAAAATAATAAAAAAATATGTTTTCGATCAGCAAAAGTCTGATTTTTCTCCCTTCCCACAAATTCAACTGAGAACAACAACAAAAATCCTACTATAAGGATGTATACAGTAAAGCAAAAAAACCAAAAAAACCAAAAAAACCAAATCAAAAACACACATTGGCCAACACTGCATTGCACACATTTCATTTTTCACTGAGTAATTCACCCCACTCTCAAGAGGTGAGTAGCATGTTTCATCATTAGTCCTAGAATTGTGGTTGGTCATTATGCTGATCAAAGACCTTAATTCTTTCAAAGTTGTCTTTGCCATGATATTGTTATCATAGAAATAGTTTTTCTTTGCTCACTTCATTCTATATTAGTTTGTATAAGGCCTCCCATGTATTTTGAAACTATCCCTTTTATAATTTCTTAGAGCATAATATTACATTTACATATCAAAATTTTTCCAGCCATTTTCTAATTTATTGGAACTTTCTGTGAACCTTTTTGAGGTTTGCTACTTCAAAAAGATGTGTATCTTTGTCCATCTTTAAAGTTTGTTTTGCCTAGGGACCATCCCACCATTAATATACCCTTCCTCTAATTTCTTTTCTCCTTTCTCCAATTTCCTTCCTATTTCTTTGTTGAATGAAATATATTTCTGTACCAACTCTTGTGTGTGTGTGTGTGTGTGTGTGTGTGTGTGTGTGTATCCTTCCCTCCTTCATCTAATCCAGATGATAATGATATTCAAGTGTTTGTTGATATCTGCCCAACTCTTCCTCATTTTTTTGTTTGTTTGTTTGTTTTTTGGATAGATGTCTACCTGTGAACTCTGATAATGTGGGATAATTTTCCCTAACCTTCCTTCCTCCTCCTCCATCCCAATGTATTCCTCTTTCCCTCTTTTTTTCATTCTTTTCTTAAGATCATTAGCATTTAATACCAGACTATCATTCTTTTTTTTGTTTGTTATGTTTTTAAAAATTTTTATATATTTTTTCCAGATTACATGTGGATTTCTTTCGTGTCTTCTACTCTTCCCAATCCCTGATATGGCAGGTAATATGATACAGGTTGTACATGTGCTATTGTGCTATACATATTTTCTTGTTTATCACGTTGTGAAATAAGTCACATATCACTTAGAGAAAAATTCACGAAGTCAACCAAGTGAAGAATGATATGCTTCAATCTACATCTAGTCTTTACTAGTTCCTTCAATGGCAGTGGATAGTCTTTTCCATCATGAGCCTTTTGGAGTTGTCTTGAATCCTTGCATTGCTGATAAGTTAACTCATTCAAAAGTGATTATTGTACATTATTTCCATTACTGTTTACATCATCCTTGTGGTTCTGCTTACTTCACTTTGCATCACTTCATATAAGTCTTTCCCACACTGTCACTCTTTTTGATTTCTTTTGCAGCCTTTTACAGTGTTGATTACCCTCTCTTCCTTGATATTCTCTTCTCTCTAAGTTTTCGAGATACTGCTCTCTCCTGGTTCTCCTCCTAACAATCTGACCATGTTCAGTCTCCTTTGTTTGGATCTTCATCCTCAAATTGTATTGTCCTGGTCCCTCTTCTCCCCTCTTCTCTTTTTCCTCTTTATATCTTCACATGTTGATCTCATCAGCTCTCCTGCATTTAATGACCATCTTATGCAGAAAATATGAATTCTGTGCCTCCCTGTTGCTTCCAAGATAAAATATTAAATGCTCTCTTTGGCATTAAAAGACCTTCATAACCTAGCCCCTTCTCCCTCCAAACTCTATACCTTGCTCCTGATCCATTTTTTTCAGATCCAGTGACATTGGCTTCCTGGTAGTTCCACAAACGCACACTCCATCTTTGAGGCATGGGCATTCTCTCTTGCATTTTCCCTTTTCAGCTCCCCCTGTTGACTTCTCTGGCTTCCTTAAAGTGTGAACTAAAATCTTATCTTTTACCCAAGCCTCTCCCAACTTCTCTTAATTAGAGTGTCTTCCTTGTATTAAATATTTTCAATTTATCCTGTAGATTGTGAGTTCTTTGAGATCAGGGGCTGTCTTTTTCCTCCTTTTGTAACCCGAGTACTTAGCAGAATGTTTATCACATAGTAAGTGTGTGGGATGCCAGCCCAGCAGCTCAAAAAAAAATCCAAGACTGAGATTCAAGGGAATTTATTGCTCTTCTTGGCAGAGGGTGTCCACAGCAGAGATGTAACTCAGTTGGAGGTACCTGCTGAGCTTAAGGCAGGTGTTTAAGTATAGTTACAAGGTGGGGATTTTCCTGGGGGGCTCACAATCTAACATCCAGTCCTCCATGTTTGTGCACACCCCTCAAAACCCAATCAGCTTTGTACATACCTCAAGCCAAGTTGCAGGGTAGATTTAGCCTACGTAGCATGGTGGGGAGGGGGAGGTAATGAGGGAGGGACATTGTTCTTGACCTAGTACTTCCCGACCTGCTCAATGTAGCAGGTATGCAGAAAAAGAAGAAAAAAAAAAAGGGAGGGGGAGTATTGTACCTAACAGAAGAAAGGAGAAAAGGGAGGCGGACTATTATTAGGGACTTTCTGTCTATTCTAGCCAGTACCTAGTCCACTTCATAGGTGTTTAATAAATGTTTGTTACTTGATTGATTGATAACAAAATCACTTCCAAGTCCTGTTTAATTAGACACCCTCTATGACCTCTGGGTTCATAGGGTACACATATTATTTCTCTATATTCAGATAAAAGCAATTTATACTTGCTTAATCCTTTTTTATTTATGCTTATCTTTTAATGCTTTTCTTAACTCCTGTGCTTGAATTTCAGTTTTTCCACAGCTCTGGTCTTTTCATCAATAATGCTTAGAAGTCTATTTCATTAAAGGTCTCTGGGTAAGCTGTTTTTTGGCTGTAAGCCTATATCATTTGCCTTTTGGAATATTATTATTCCAAATTTTCTGCTCCCTTATGATGGTAATTTCTAAATTATGTGCGATTTTGACTATGCACCTTGGTATATAAATTCTTTCTTTCCAGAAAGTTGCTTGCAGTATCTCTGCTTTGACCTGTGCAATGCATGAAATTCTTTGGAGTCTGTATTTTTAGTTTTAAAATATAATTAATCTGGTGCTCAAGATTTCTAACTAGCCAGTGGACTCTCTCACAGTCCAAACAGATGCCTCAGAACTCGAGCCAGGCAGCGAGAGAGAGAGAGAGAGAGAGAGAGAGAGAGAGAGAGAGAGAGAGAGATAAAGTAGAGGCTTAACCATGAACAAAATTAGCACGAAGGCAGCAGAAGCTTGGCCAGAGAGAGGGGACAAAGGGGGTACCTAGGCAAAAAATTGTGACTTCCTGTGACAAGCCAATATATATCCCTTCTGATGTCATCACTCAGTCTTTCTCCAGAACATCCTTGATTGGAGAACAGTCACACAGCAAGTAAAATCAGAGACCAGAACTCTTTCATCACAGGAAAGGGAGTATCTCAAGAACTCCAAGAGATTCACCTTAGGGCTGCATAGTGTATGCTTCCCAACATGGCAGCTCTATAGCAGACTTCATTACCTAGTCAAGTCTTTTTAAGTGAGGAAATTAAGGTCCAGGGAATTGTGTTATTTACTTTGCTCAGGGTAATGTAAGAAGGTGGCAGAAGTGGTATTAAACCAAGATCATCTAACTAAATCTAGCTTGTTTTGACTATCATATCTCAGAGCACAGTTTGCTACCCCTTGACTGTTAACAGATGAATAAGGAGCAGTGTCTTCACCCTGCCTAGAACAAAAGTCAGTCCATGATATGTCTTTAATCGGATTCAACCTACTTTTGTAGCTTGGGGTGGGGAGAAGCTTTTTGCCTCAAATTTAAAATCAAACTGTTCCTGGGGTCTTATCAGGGAATCTTTTCTCAGAAAATACCACAATTTGTTATTAATTTTCCACACCTGAAAATTCTGGATTTGGGCTATAATGTTTCTAGAAATTTTCATTTAAGAGGTCACTGATGGATCCTTTCTCTTTCAGCCCTGTCCTTACTGATCATAGATCTCTTAGTCTGTCTTTCTATGAAGATTTTGACTGAAAAAATGGTTCACTGTGACTTTTTCATGAATTTCCCCATTAGAATTTGATCTGATGTGTTTTCTAGATCTCTTTTGAGTTTTTTGGGTGGAGGATAGATAGAGTGGGAGAAATTTGCCAAAGTCTTTCTTGCTTGTCTGCCATCAATACTCTTACTAACAAATATATTTTGAAAATGGTAGTTCATGTTGTATAATATTGAGAAATAATCTATTAGGTAATATGTGGAAAATATTTGCAGCAGAGCTTCCCTTTTTACAAAGCTTACGTATCAAAGAATTGTGAGCACTTGTAATATAAAAAATACAGTATACATGATAAATAAAAATTGTCTTCTTCCCATTGGTGCAGTTAAGTTTAACCAGCAGAGGGTGGCCTTTGTCACTAACTTGATCCTATTTATCATAAGAACCAGGAATTGGGAACAAGCACCCTGGTAATTATGTACACCTTCTAATGCCAATAGGAACTCTGTGGAACTGCCAGCACGTCTTTTTCTCAGAAGTCAGAGGACTTTCTAACTTGAAACTCCACCTCTTGCTGGGTGGCCAGGAAATTCTTTTTATTTGTCCAAGGGGTGTGATTAGTACAGCTTAATCTAATCAGAAAAGCTCTAGGTCTCTGATCCACCTAGAAAACTCCTCCATCTTCTCTAGCTGGCTATATTTCACTGAGCCACAGTTACATGACCAGAGTATAATGGAATCTGTCATATAGGCAACTAGAGACATACCAGCTAAATTCAGTTTGTTTACTCTTAGGCAAGGGAGCAACAAAATATAATAAAGTCGCAATATTCTCTAGCAGTACCATGTAGCTATACTCACATCTTTCTAACATTCTGATCACTCCTAACCTAGAAGTTTTAGAAAGACACAATTCTGCTGTTTACCCTCAGGTGTCCCACTGACCCTGCCTCTTTACTGCAGGCAAACATTCCCCTTCTTGCTTGCTGTTCCACTCGTGGACTCCTGAGGACAGGATAGTATTTGTCAATGTCTCCATCAAGAAGTGGAGACTTGGAAAATCTGGGATTTTACATATTTACGCAGGAATATGTAATAATCATGAATCTAGCTGACTCTTTTTATAAATGAGGAAACTAAGACCCAAGGAATCCTGGTGTTTACTATGCTCAAGTTCATGTACATAGGTAAGAAGTGGCAGAACTGGTATTAAACCAAGGTCTCCTGACTCTAAATCCGGCATGTTTTGACTGTACCTCAGGGCACAGTTTGCTACCACTTGTCTGCTTACAGATTCTGTCACTGCGACAGCAGCAATTTCTGATCTTGCTACCTGACTGCTTATTCTTAAGTTGAGCTATATGAAACTATGATTGCTGTCAGAAAACTGCTCGTGGCTAGTGGGGGTTTTGGTTGGGATGGTCAAAGGCAAGCCAGATGGGGAGTGAGACTACTTAGGTTGCCATCCCTTAATTTGGACCTTCTTCCACTCTCCCTGGGGCACAAAAATCCTCTCTATTCCTGGAACATTTTGAATGTTTGCCCTGTTTCTGCTTGGCACCCTTGCATATTTGTTTCTTCACTCTCCACTACCTTTTATGTTTTCAGCTGGCCTTTACCAACTTCACCTAAGAGGAAGAAGTGAGATCAATCAATGAATAAGCATTTATTAAGTGCCTGTTATGTGCCAGGCATGGTGCTAAGGGCTGGGGTTAAAAAAAAGAAACAGAAGAGAGTCACTGGCCCAAAGGAGCTCACAAGCTATAAACAATATATGCAGGAAAAATAGGGAATAATTAATAGAAGGAAGGCACTAGAATTAGGTAAATTGGGTTGGGAAAGGATTCCTGTATAAATTGGCCCTAAAGGAAGTCAGGGAAGTCAGTAGGCAGGGATAAGGAAGGAAAACATTCTAGGCATTGGTGATAGCTAGAGAAAATGCCTGAAGCTGAGAGATGGAATAGTTTGTTTGTGAAACAGCCAGGAGGTCCATGTTACTGGATCAAAGAATACCTGGTGAAGAGTAAGATGTAAGAAGACTGGAAAAGTAGGAGGGGGAGCTAGGTTATGAAGGATTTTGAATGCTAAACAAGGATATTTTATATTTGATCCTGGAGATGATAGGAAGCCACTGGAGTTTATGGAATGTTTATATATGGTTGTGTGTGTGTGTGTGTGTGTGTGTGTGTGATATTCTAGAGATATTGCAAAAGTAAAATAGACAGACTTTGGTCACAGATTTAATATGATGGGAGAGAGATAGTGAGGGGCTGAAGATGATTTCTTGAATATGAGACTGAGGATGCTGTGGCCCTCAATAGCAGTAGAGAAGGTAGGAGTGAGAGAGGGTTTGGGGGAGAGATAGCAAATCAAGTTTTGGACATGTTAGTGATAGAAAAGATATTGCTAAAGGAGATTTTTTTTCCTCTCCAAAGAAATCTATTTATACTAAGAGTAAAATAGAAATCAGAGAAAATATGCATATGAGAATACATACATACATACATATATATATATGTATATTTTATATATATATACACACAAGACAGTAAAAAGTGAAGAAACTTTTCTATTAGGAGTGAGTTGAGTCATCCTAAATGATAGAGAGTTCTAGATCTTACCCAAAGGAATTTCCTACATGAAGCTGAAATTAGGAAATGTCTTGAATTCAATCCAACAGGCCTTTAAATGCCTGCTTTGTGCCAAGAATTGTGCTGAGCCTTGGGATACAGAGGCAACAAGAAGCACAATTCTGGCCTTCCAGAAGCTTCCATTAACATGGAGAATAGATAAGAGGAGAGGGATAAAGGAAATATAAACAGATTAGTATATACATGATAATATGGGTAAGGAAGAACATGGATAAGAATTTTCCATTTAGAGTGTGAAAGAAAACCTAATTATAAATGAAGCTAAACTGAAGGAGTTAGGCAAAAAAGGATAAATAATAATAATAACTTTATTACCACTCATGTGGTAGATTTATAAAATAATTCTTGATTCATCATAATTTTTTTACCTACAGGGTAGTTATGAAGAAGCTCGTGGATAATTTTGATCAGAGTCAGACAATAAATATCCTCGTGCTTTTGGAAAGACATTTAGAAATTGTTTAGTTTCACCTTATGGTTTGAAAGATGAGGAAATGGAGTTCCAGAGTGATGACTTGACTTGCATTAATTACAAAGCTGATGGGAGCACTGGACTTAGTTTCAGGTGACCTTGGTTCTAGTCCTGGCACTGATGAAATTAATGATGCTAGCCCCAAACTAATGTCTTGTGAGATACTTATGATAAGCTGCTTTGTCTTTTTGTTCTTTTTATTACTGTCCTTTCCTCTGTTGAATTTTTATTAGGAGCAGGGCTCTTCCAAAATAGGTCATCAATAAATTATTATTTTATGAATAAAAATAGGTATATGATCAAATTTTATCCAGGCAGATAGATATTTCTTATGATGTTTGTCAAATTTATGGAGTGAAGAAATCACAACTCATTATTACTGGAAGAGAGCCTGAGGTTGATTGAGAAGTGTTCAGGCCTAACCACTCATAGTGACAGACTATGGGACTAATGATGGTTTACTGTTGTCTGGTAGGAATCAGCCCTGTCTTTGAGGAGAATGGATTTTTATAGAATCATAGGTTTGAAACTAGAAGGGACAACAGAGACTATTTGTTTCCCCTCCCCTCCTCATTTTGCATATGAGGGAACTGAGGTCTAAGAAGTTTAAATAATTTGTACAAAGTCACACAGTAGAAGCAGTATTTGAACCCAGGTCCTCTGATTCCAAAGCTAGTGTTCTTCATATTTGGAGTTGACCAGAACCTCCTTTAACTTACATTTGTAATATTTTCTTCTTTTTTTATTTTAACATGCTTAAAATTATATTACTTTCTAAGGCCTTAAAATATAGGAACAGAAATATGCCAATACATAATAGGACATGAGTCCATTGATTAGAGAGTTCCTTCCAGTGACTCTGATCTTGACTTCTCTATAGCTCAGGATGTGGTTTTTAAAAAATTATTGTGACCAAAAAATTTATCACTCTAGGTTCTCCTGCTATTGTGTGTCTCCAAACTTGGAAACCCTAATTTTTAGACAATAAGCTATCACTGGACAATTGCAATAAAGTCCAGCTTGGATGCTCACTATTTTGTGAAGATGATTCAGACTCTTTTGGCTTTACCAGGAAAACAAAGTTTTTGGCAAGTTCTACCAAAATGAAAATGCTTTGAGAATAGCCCTTGTAATGAATGCAATAACTATCTGTTGGCATTTCTAGAATTCTATGTCTGTCCTCTTGCCTCAATGCTGATTGTCTACTTTGGAAAGATCTCTCTCTTAGTTTTAAAAGTCCCTAAGGAAAGAGATTTCAATCTTTCTTAGCAACCATTCCCATCATTATAGACTTGACTATAATTCAAGGCAGCACATAATGCAATGGAAGAGTGATATAAAGGGAGAAGAATTACGAAGGAACATCAAAAACTGAGGGAGGAAAGGAAATAAATGTAGGAACAAGGGGTAAGTATAGAATTGAGGAAAGAAGGTACCAAACTATGTAAAAATATTTAACCATCTAGATATAAGGCAAATTTCAGAATCTGCTTTGTAGTACATATATAGAAATAGAAGAAGATATATGTTTTAGGAAGACAACCTTATATTCCAAAATCTTTTCCCACCTGGTGTGCCATGCTATTGTTAAATATTTTCTCCTTTCAATATCCATCTGTGAGACAGTGATAAAGTAATCATGAAATGGCTTAGGTGAAAGTCAGCACAGTTGAATTCTCTCATTAAAGCAAAGTCTAATCTCTTCATGCTGATTGTCAAATGTGGGTTCTGCCATGCTTTTTTTTTTCTTCCAGCTATGAAATCAAAGGTGAGAGAGATGCTGTGAAGGTATCCAAAGCACAGAAAAATAAATGCATTGATGTCCAGAGAGACCATACCAACCCTTCGGTATGAACCTGCAAGTGGATATTTATTGTGCTTATTCCAGTACACTCTCGGGGAGATGGCAGCAGAAAATACAGATGAAGGCATTCATAATTTAATTCTCTCTTCCTTCTTTCTATTTCTCCCTCTTCATTTGGACAGGAAAGCACACAAGAGAAAACAGAATGATTAAAAAAAATCTTTTAAACAGAGCCAGCCTTTTTTCATTTATATCAGCTGGTTGGTTTTTTACAATAGGCTAAATCTTTCTCATCATAAACCATTCACACAACACCAATTTTTAAAACCATGCCCTGAAATCAAATACCTACAAATAATAAGGACCCTTCCCAGTAGATTTTTCCCTTTTGAGGAAAAAAAATGATTTTAAAATAATCTTTTCTGTGTGTTAGGGGTAAAAATGACATGGAGGAGAATCTTGCACTAAAGTACTACACTGATATCTCATCATGGCAATGGGGTGACATTATTTTTGAAGGCTAGACTAGCAGATCTCAAGCTCTGATACATTTTAAGAGGCTTGAAAACCTTTGAGTACAAGCCAGGTGATAGACCATATCAGGTCTTTGAGTACTACCACCTTTAAATGCAGAGACTCATAAAGATTGGCCAGTAGACTATGATTTTTTTCCTTTTGTTGACTGTTGAAGTAAATGAAAGTATGAAACTACTCTTAGATATATGTATGAATTTCCCTGATATGTCTTTTAAGATGATGGTGACAAAATTGCAAAAAATAAAACAAACAACAACAACAACAAAACAAAATAGGATGATAGTAGACTGTCACCCAATTCTTAGATTATCTCAAAAAATTAATTGGGGGGCAGCTGGGTAGCTGAGTGGATTGAGAGCTAGCTTTAGAGATGGGAGGTCCTAGGTTCAAATCTGGCCTCTGACACTTCCCAGCTGTGTGACCCTGGGCAAGTCACTTAACCCCCATTGCCTAGCCCTTACCACTCTTCTGCCTTGGAACCAATACACAGTATTGATTCCAAGAAGGAAGGAAAGGGTTTAAAAAAAATTAAGTGAACTGCTGGCATGCTCAATGTGAATAATGATCTGGAATATGACTAGAGGAATTGTACCACAATTCTCATCGCAAATAAAATTAAATGAAATAAAGAAGTTGTAGTGAAACTTGTGTTTCCTATAGTTTTTCCTTAAACTGGAAAATGAAGGAAGTTTGAGGAATTACTACATTGTGAGTGTAAAGCTAACAAGAAACACTCATAGGATGGTTTTTTAACTTCCCTCATGCTCATGCTCATGAGTGTTGAGACAAATCATATAAAGATTATAGGAGGGGGCAGCTAGGAGGCTCAGTGGATTGAGAGCCAGACCTAGAGACAGGAGGCCCTGGGTTCAAATTTGAAATCAAACACTTCCTGGCTATGTGACCCTGGGCAAGTCATTTAACTCCCATTGCCTAGCCCTTACTACTTTTTTGTCTTAGAACCAGTACACAGTATTGATTCTAAGGGGTGAGGTAAGAGTTAAAAAAAAATCACAGGAACTTATGTGCCAATATATGTTTTGGAGGATGAAGAAAAAAATTAATGGAGAACTGGACAAGATTGTTGAAATTATATCAGTATGTTGCCATATTCGATGACTTCAGTAAGAAGGTGGTCAGTAAAAAGTGTTAGATAATGATTCAGCATGAAAAAAAAATCAAAAGTTCATGAACATAGGTCAAAAGCTTTATAGCCTTCTTAGGAAGCTCATACTTGTACATCATGACAGCTTTCTTCAAGAATACAGTTGAAATGCTCTAAATATGGAGAATTTAGAGCAAATTCCTGTCTCTGGCCCTCTGTCTTCCTCTCTCTTTCTCTCTCTCTCTCCCCACTGAGTAGGTGGTATTGAGGAGGTAGAGCATTTCAGGCATGGGGGACAGCCAGAGAAAATGCCTGGAGCTGAAAGATGGAGTATCTTGTACATGGAACAGTCAAGAGTCTAATGTCATGGAATCAAAGAGTACATGGTAGAGAGTAAGGTATAAGAAGACTGGAAAAGGAGGAAGAAGGTGGTTTATGAAAGGTTTTCAATACCAACAAAACATTTTATTTGTGATCTTGGAGACAATAGGGAACCACTGTTGTTGGGGGCCATCAAACCCATTTTATCTGACATGGTCACAGGGGGGACCTCGAGGAAGTTCATGGCAGCCTCAGGAAGGATGGAAACTTCTCACGCAGATACCCCTTACTCTCTTACTAACACTCCTTATTATTGGAATTATTGTGATCAATATCCCTACTCAGCCCTAGGGAAAATCAGAAGAACAGTAAAGGCTGTTACTAGAACCCTCATAGGCCCCCTACAGACTCTTAGGAAATTCCCACCTTTACGTGTAGTAATACAGAAATTCCCCTAGAAGTCACTTTACAACAAACCAGGAAATATTGAATTAATGTTAAAGATTTTAAAACCCTAACTTAGATCCCTCACTCTCATACACAGGTGCCTACAAAAACAGGCCAGAACAGTCTCCAAGTTTCCCCTCTCCCTGATCCCTGATTTGGTAAGGTACGTTAACATAAAAGAACAATGGATGATAAATGGAGAAATTGTTTCCCATGAAAAGGCTTATACATTCCCACCACTGTAGCCTAAGAGATATCTTAAACACATCTTGAAAGATATTGAAAGTTACAGGACAATGAAAAGTGGTAACAAAGTTAATGTATGACTTAATACATTGTCTCTTAGGAAAGATGTATGATGAGAATGGATTTCGATGCCAACATTATGTGTGATCTCAAAGTGTATAAAAATAAACCTTATTCAAGGCAGAGCAAAGCAGTATTCATGATGCCTGCCTGGCTGAAGTTCAGACTGTCTCTCATTCGTCTTAACATGCCACCACCATCCCACCTCTTCAAGACCCTGGACCTATGGGAGTTATACTCCAGCCCACTGTGATTGAATAATGGGATGAAATGGTGAGATCTGAGCTTTAGAAAAATCGCTTTGGTGGTTGAATGGATCCACCATATATATTGGGCAAGTCACCTTGGACAAGTCATTTGAATTCTCAGTGTCTCAAAAACTCTTTAAGACTGTAAGTTGCAGAAAGTCGTCTATCTGCATTGGTAGGATTTATTTCCCATAAATTCCCTATACTGTTGTTATCATAGCTTGGGAATGCCACCATCAAAAGAAAGCACTGTTGGGGGCAGCTGGATAGCTCAGTAGATTGAGAGCCAGGCCTAGAGATGGGAGGTCCTAGGTTCAAATCTGGCCTCAGACACTTCCCAGCTGTGTGACCCTGGACAAGTCACTTGACCCCCATTGCCTACCCTTATCACTCTTCTGCCTTGAAGCAAATACACAGTATTGACTCCAAGATGGAAGGTAAGGGTTTTAAAAAAAAAAAAAAAGAGAAAGCACCGTCAAAGTAGGTATTAGGAGACATAATCATGTTATCACCAGTACGTTACTCCCTCCATGAATTACATAATAATTTTTTATGTCTTAAAATTTTAAGTCACTCAGCTTACTTCTCAAAGATGTTCTTGAATCTGGGAAGGTTATGACCTATAATTTCTTATTGGATATCTTGCTTCTTATAAACTTTATTTAAAGATTTACTATTTAAAAATTACTAAATGTGATAGAAAAAAGGCAATAATGAATTAAAAATTGTTTAAAATTTATGAAGTATCATGTTAGACAGGGAAGTTAATTGTTTGAAAAATCCCAAGATACATTGACTATTCCTTCTAAAATAGTGTGTTAATTTATTGGAGCCTGTCCTGGCATTTGACCAAGGACAAGGCAGTAGCAAGCATGTAGAATCCTAGATTTTTAGTGGTCATTTGCTTGTCAAGGGCACCTGGGCATCATCCCAGGCACCTAGTCTCCTGACCTCTATGTCGCTGACTTCTTATATTTACTCCATTTATCTATCCAAGTTATCAAAATTTTCAGTTCTACTGTCTTAATTTCTTTCATATACCTCTCTCTCTCTCTCTCTCTCTCTCTCTCTCTCTCTCTCTCTCTCTCTCCCCCCTTAAAAAACTCTTATCACCTCAGCTTATATTGCAATAACCTTCTGGTTCTTACCTCAAGCTTCTCCCTACTCCAATTCATCTTCCATTCAGTCAGAATGATCTTCCTTAAGCACAGGTCACTACCACTTTACTTAATGAACTCCAATGGCTTCCTTTTACCTTCCAGATAAAATGTATGATCTGTTTGGCTTTAAACACTTTTCAAAACCTCCTCCAATTTTCCAGTTTTCTTACATTTTATTCCTTTCTATGTACTTAAAAATGCAGATCAACAACTGTGAAAACTTGGCTACTCTCAGCAAGGCAATGTTCAGGGACTATTCTGAGACTAGTGATGAGGAATGTTATCCACCTCCGGAGAAAGAACTGTTGGAATAGGATGAATGCAGATGAAAGCATACTGTTTTTCATATCAGTGTTTTTATGGCTTTATTTTGGAGTTTTGATTTTGGATGAAAGTATTCTTATAAGGACTAATATGGAACTGTATTTGGCATGACAATACATGTATGGCCCAGATCAAATTTCTTATCCTCTCCAAGTGTGGGGAGGAAGGGAGGGAGAGAGGGAGAGGGTTTGTTATCTTATAATTTTAGAAAACATATGTTAATAATTATTATTACATGTATTTGGGAAAATAAAATATTTTTGAATTTAAAAAATAAAGGAAGAAAAATGTGTTAAAACATTGCAGATCAAATCCCACCTACTACAAGAGGACTTTCATGCTCTACTCCCCCACTAGTGAGATTTCCTCTCATTAACACTTTATATATATTGTATGTACATAGAATTGTATATATTGTCTCTATCACTAGAATGGGAGCTCCTTGATGACAGAGACCATATTTTTGTCTTTCTTTATATCCACAGCACTTAGCATAATGCCTGGTACATAGTAAATGCTTAATAAATATTTTTTAATGTGAGTGACTGACAAGTGGTCATCCATTTTCTGCTCAAAAACATCCAGGGACAAGATAAAGCCTTTCCTGTCAAGACATGGACAAACTAGTCTGGGAAACTGACATGTACACATATATACATATTCCTCAAGTATAAGTCATGTACATGTCTTGCATTTTGTATCTGTATGAATTCACTTAAACATAATTCAATGAATTCTAATAGATGACTCATTAATACACTAATTCTGCAAATAGCATTTTTCCTTTAAGGAACCTCCTTGCTATCATGTTCTCAAATAAACTTTTTTTCCATAGGTAATGTTACTTATTATTTTAATTTGGCCCTGTCTTTATCTCCTCTATTTTGTGTTGCTTTTATCTTTCTGCTTAGATGGGAAAAGAAACAGCTCCTGTGATTGTGGACCTTTTCCCTTGATTCTTAGTCTTTATGAAAGTAATTGTTGTAAAAAATTATATTATGCAATTCTAGCAGAGAGAGAGAATTTACATAAAAAAATCCTTACTAGCAGTTGTTGGCTAGTTCTTGGCTACACTCTAAGGGTCATTATAATGGATGCTCATTTCATCAATCTTTTCTTTCTCTTATTTGTTGATGAAAATATTTAGAGTAATGAATTTTCCCTTTACAATCACTTTTTACTGAATCTGCAAAAGTTTGCTATTTTGTCTCATTTTTCAAAAATAAAGTTTTCTATTCTTTCTGTATTTGCACTCACAAGTTCTTTAGGTTTAGGATTTAGCCTGCAATCAAATTTCAAACCTCTTGTCAAATGCCCTTTATTGAATGTGATTTTTTCTTTGGTCAGTAAACAATAGCTACCATTTATATTTGACCTAATGCTCAGGGTCACACAGCTGGTAGGCATCTGTGGTCATCCTGACTCCAAAGCCATTGCTTTATAAATTGTGCTACCTAGCTGCCTTATTTTTTCTATTTAGTTAAGTTTTTGTTGTTGTTATCTTATCCAAGATCGGATTGCTTCTCTAAATTTTTTGAGTTCAACTTAAGCATAGTAAGTTTTCTCCAACCACTTATTTTAACTCTTTGTGGATTTTTATGTTTCAGATATGTTTCTTATAAAAAAAGTATTGTTGGACTCTTCATTTGACTACCTTCTTCCATTTAATGGGCAATTTCATCCCATTCACTTTCACAGTTATGATTGTTCATTGTATGTTTCCATTTATTCAATCCCTTTATACTTCCCACTATCTTTGCTGAAACTATACAAAGATGAGGGCATTGAGAAAAAACAACAGTGTTCAACATTAATGATGTATATTTGATTCAATCTGGCTCTATTCCACTACCATTTTACTCATAATCTTCAGTTATGTGAAATAGTAAATCTGACTCCTTACTGAACCTTTCCCTTAATATATTCCTTTTTTCCATCCCTTTTTTCTTTTCTTTTCAGATAATTAAGTTACAATAAAAGTACTACCAGTTTCTCTAATTTAGTCTCCCTGCCATCCTCTACTACAAAACAATTGAGTTTTGAGGGGTCATTTGTTTCTTCGCCCCTATTTTAAAACAAATGCATCATTAAAGATAGTTCTTTTCAACTATTTAAAATTATTTGCCTTTCTATGATTTTCTTGACTTCTTTGTTTGCAATTCAGAGGAGCTACTTGATTTTAATCTCTTCATCAGAAATATTTGAATGTCTTTTATTTCATTAAAGATCACTCCCTCCTCCCATAATAATGCACTCAGATTATATAAATATATATATATATATAATATAATATACATACATATGCATATATGTATGTATGTATATATATTAAAGCCTACTATGTGCCAAGCATTGAGGATACATAAATAGACAAAGGACAGTACCTGCTCTCATGGAGCTTGCAACTTAATGGAGGAAGACAACATAAAAACAAATATATGCAAAATGAACTTTATAGAGAACAAATAGGAAGAAATCAACAGAGAAAAGGCACTAGAATTAAGAGAAGTTGGGGAAGATTTTCCAGATAAATTATTGATTGTAATCTTTTATCTTCTGGAATATCATTTTCCAAGCACTCACCTTCATGGTCATATGGAAATATCCTGTAAATGAAAAATGTTCTTATGAGGGTGACTCTTCTCAAAATGACAGAACCCACTTTGGGGTTCCTTTGGACCTCAATTCTTTCTTTCTGGCTGCTTTCAATAATTTTTCATTGCCTTGGAAGTTTTGGATTTTTTATATTCCTGGTTGTTTTATTTATTTAATTTTAGTAGATGGCCTGGATTCTTTCTACTTTCATTTTGTCCTCTGGTTCTCATAGATCTCAGTAGTTTTCATTCCTAATTTCTTGAAATATGGCACACAGGGTTTTCAAAAGGTGAGAGATTCAGGTCATCTGATTATTTTTAGATTCTTTTTTCTTGACTTGTTTTGCACATTAGATGTTTTTGAGAAGTAATTCTTTGTATTTTGTGGTATTTTTCCAATATTTAGAGGTTTGTGTTTCTGAACCTAGGCAGAACAATAAAATAATGCCTATAGATGTCCAGTTCTGGGTTCCTTTTTGCCTATTCCCTGGTATACATCTTTGAGATCTGGGCTTTCCTGATTCCTTTTGTTCCTTAGATTGGAAAGCTTCTATGAGCTATAGTACTCTTGTGAAATTTTCTTTCTGGATCCTTTTCTTAGTGCCTGCAGGCTTCTATTTATTTCTTTGTCTGAACTGCACCTGGCAAAATGTACTTATTGTAGTTTTTCTTGGGTTTCTTGATCATTTCTTAGTCTGAAGCTCTTTTTAAAAAAATCTCTGTGATAGTGATTGTGAAAGAGCTGAGGTTTTCTTCTACTTTGTCATCTTGAGAGGAGTCACCCTCATAAGGACATTTTTCATTCACAGGATATTTCCATTATATGAACACACACATGTATATTTCTTTATATTTTCATCAACCTCTGAATTAAATGTTTTTGGTCAAGAAGTTTGTGAAATAACTGGCAGGAAATAAGACATTCAGGGTAGCTAGTTTTGATGCATATTTTTACAAAATACGAGGTTTTTGTTTTTCTTTTTTTTTCTGCTTACTTTCAGTGTCTCAGTTCTAATAGTGTTTAATACTATATTTTCATCATATTATTTAACATTGAAGATTTGTGTTGTTTAATTAGAAATATATTGCTTTTCTTCTAAATACTGCCTTCAAAATCTAATTTTTCATGATTTATTTAAGTAATTTCCCAAGGTAGTTGCATATACCTGAAACTACATTATGTGTCTTAGCATAATTAGACTTAATTTTCCAAGATTCGATTTACATGTTACTTTTTAGGAACTATTATTTGGAATATAAAAGCCATTTACATCTGCGCTGAATATACTGTGTAACACAAAGAACAGATTATTTTTTTGATACTGTTTTCTTTGTTTTCTCTCCTTCCCTTTCTTATCCCTACCAAGATGATCCTCACTAAGGGGCTTGGCTTTCTCTCTCTCTCTTTTTTTATTTATTTTTATTTTTTATTAAAAAAACCCTTACCTTCTGTCTTAGAATCAATACTGTGTATTGGTTCTAAGGTAGAAGAGTGATAAGGGCTAGGCAATGGGAATTAAGTGACTTACCCAGGGTCACATAGCTAGGAAGTGTCTGAGGTCAAATTTGAACCCAGGACATCCCATCTTTAGACCTGGCTCTCAATCCACTGAGCCTTTCAGCTGCCCCCTTTAACTCTCAAAAGAGCAGAAACCTTTGAAATAGAATCTCATCTTTGCTTAGCTTATGAATGGACATAGACCCAGAGGGATGTGATTCTTTGATCCAAACATAGGGTGCTTACTTTGTGGTCATCTACTTTCTTGAGATGGTTCTAGCTGTATAACCTTCAGCTTGGTTAGGATGCATTCACAACTAGTTTACATATTTAATTAATCGATTCAGTAAACAATGTCTGGGACTTTTGACATTTAACTGGAAGAGAAACTCCTCCTTTATACTTGCTTTCTTAATCTGCATAACAGTAGTAGCTGGAGCTCTGAAAGTGAATAAGATTGTCAAAGGAGAGAATGTGAGAATTAAATAAAGTTAAGGATGGATCTTTAGGGGAATATTTTTCTAAGGAGCCTGAGGAGTAGTCAGAGAGGAGAATACCTTTAGTACTGCATACTTTTAAGGAATGGAAGAAACAAACTGGTGATGTCCAGCTTAAGTGTTCTCAACTTTTTATTTGAAATGGGAGGCTAAGTAGTGTCAGGATTTGGAGTGGAATCTGGAAAAGAAGAAATCTGGAATAATTGCTGTTGCTAATGAGATAGGGAGCTGATATGAGCAGAAAAGAAGGATTGCTGAGTAACGGCCTGCATTAGTGCTTTTTTCTTAGTTCTTAGGATCCACCCCTCCCCTACTAAATTTGAAAGTGGAGGTGATCAATCTCTCCTGTCCATATCAATCCTTATATTTGGTAGCAAATCTCTTCAAACTAGTGATTTTGTGGTAAATCAATGTTTATACTAAGAAAGGAAAAAGAAAGATTACACACACAAAACTTATCCAAATTAGATTTATTGAAGGATAATTTTTTACAGCAGACTGAAGTCTCAGAAAGGCTGGAAAGAGAGTATGCAGTAAATCTTTGTACCTTTAAGGGTTTTTTGTTTTTGTTTTTGTTTTTGTTTTTGCAGGGGGAATAGGAGGGCATAAAGAATAGCAGTTCCAAGTAAGGCTTCCCTCTGATAAATTTTATACTCTATAATCTCTA
Organism: Gracilinanus agilis; assembly: GCF_016433145.1. NCBI lineage: Eukaryota > Metazoa > Chordata > Mammalia > Didelphimorphia > Didelphidae > Gracilinanus > Gracilinanus agilis. The sequence goes on along the minus strand of NC_058130.1, from coordinate 445,680,622 downwards.
TTTCTGATGTTTGTTAAGGGAACCCCTTTAATTTCTCTGTTTGCTGAAAATCTAGGGCAGTGTATGTTAAAGAAACAAAGTGTTATCAGTTATCTCATGTCCCTAAGTCTAGATTTTGAGATCTTTAAATCTTGGGACTGGTTAAATACAATTAGTGGCATAACCTAGAATTAAATGTTTATTTTCTCATCTTAACTCAAGGTCTTTCATGAAGTTGTGTCTGGGCATACAATTATTTATGAAATAGGAATTATGGAAACTAGGAGAGAACTCACCTATTTTATTTTGTTTTTTAAATTTTACATTTTATTTTCCCCAAATTACATGTAATAACAATTTTAAAAATAGAGTTTCTGTAATTAGTAAGGGCACCTGGACAGGCAAATAAAAAACTAATTGGAAATTAAATAATATGATTCTCCAAAACCAATTAGTCAAAGAAGAAATCATAGAAACAATCAACAATTTCATTGAAGAGAATGACAATGATGAGACATCCTACCAAACTCTGTGGGATACAGCCAAGGCAGTATTCAGGGGGAAATTTATATCCTTGAGTGCATATATTAACAAATTAATAAGGAGGGCAGAGATTAATGAGTTGGTCATGCAACTCAAAAAATTAGAAAGTGAGCAAATTAAAAATCCCCAGATGAAAACTAAATTAGAAATACTAAAAACCAAGGGAGAAATTAATAAAATCGAAAGTAAAAGAACTCTTGAATTAATAAATAAGACTAGAAGCTGGTATTTTGAAAAAACAGATAAAATAGACAAAGTGCTGGTCAATCTAATAAAAAAAAAGGAAAGAAGAAAACCAAATTGACAGTATCAAAGATGAAAAGGGAGACCTCACCTCTAATGAAAGGGAAATTAAGGCAATCATTAAAAACTATTTTGCCCAATTATATGGCAATAAATATAACAATTTAGGAGATATGGATGAATATTTACAAAAATATAAATTGCCTAGATTAACAGCAGAAGAAATAGAATACCTAAATAATCCCATATCAGAAATAGAAATTGAACAAGCCATCAAAGAACTCCCTAAGAAAAAATCACCAGGACTTGATGGATTCACAAGTGAATTCTATCAGACATTCAAAGAGGAACTGATCCCAATACTATACAAATTATTTGATATGATAAGCAAAGAAGGAGTTCTACCAAATTCCTTTTATGACACAAATATGGTACTGATTCCAAAGCCAGGGAGATCAAAAACAGAGAAAGAAAACTACAGACCAATCTCCCTAATGAACATAGATGCAAAAATATTAACTAGAATACTAGCAAAGAGACTCCAGCAAGTAAGTAAGAAGATCATCCACCATGATCAGGTGGGATTTATACCAGGAATGCAAGGATGGTTCAACATTAGGAAAACCATCCACATAATTGACCATATCAACAGTCTAACAAACAAAAATCACATGATTATCTCAATAGATGCTGAAAAAGCCTTTGACAAAATACAGCATCCATTCCTATTGAAAACACTGAAAAGTATAGGAATAGAAGGAGCTTTCCTAAAAATAATAAACAGTATATACCTAAAACCATCAACAAACATCATTTGCAATGGGGATAAATTAGAAGCCTTCCCAATAAGACCAGGAGTAAAACAAGGATGCCCATTGTCACCTCTATTATTCAACATAGTACTAGAAACACTAGCAGTAGCAATTAGAGAAGAAAAAGAAATTGAAGGTATCGAAATAGGCAAGGAGGAGACTAAGCTATCACTCTTTGCAGATGATATGATGGTCTACTTAAAAAATCCTAGAGAATCAACTAAGAAGCTTGTAGAAATAATCAACAACTTTAGCAAAGCTGTAGGATACAAAATAAATGCACATAAATCATCAGCATTTCTATACATTTCCAACACACTAGAGCAGCAAGAGGTAGAAAGAGAAACACCATTTAAAATCACCCTAGACAATATAAAATAATTAGGAATCTATCTACCAAAACAAACACAGCAATTATATGAAAATAACTATAAAACACTTTCCAAACAAATAAAACTGGATCTAAACAATTGGAAAGCCATTGATTGCTCATGGGTAGGATGAGCTAACATAATAAAAATGACAATTCTACCCAAATTAATTTACCTATTTAGCGCCATACCTATCAAACTACCAAAAAACTTCTTTACTGAATTAGAAAAAAC